>NC_039481.1:5476362-5841955 GCF_003590095.1 Trichoplusia ni
CAGCTCACTTCACGGAGATATTATATGCCGTATAGATCGGCAACCTACTCTTTTCAACTGACTTTAAAATGAGATGGTTATCAATTCGTCTGTTTCTTTGTACTTTGGACTGTATGGACCGATTTTTTTTGATTTTTTTTAATTTTACTTCAAATGACTATCATTTCGTCCCATTATAATTTCATCAGGTTTGACCCATAGTTGAAGTCGCTTGTATGTTTTGTTGTTACAACAATATTATACATATTATCAAGAATTGTAAGAATTGTAAATATTACTTTAATTAAGCGGTGGCAGTAAGTCCTCAGGAGGTACATATGTGGAAACTGTTGTTAATTTCAACTACGAAAACCGGTAAAGGAATTTGGCATACAATAAATGAACTCGTAGATAAACATATATTTTGCTTTAAAAACACTAATCAATAGGACATAATAAACCAACTTAGGTTACTTGAAAATGAATCCCAGTCTCAAGTTCGAATTTAATTAAATAATTTAACTTTTAAATAGAAAATCCGGTTTCAGACTAGTTGTGTAAGCGGTACTTAACTTTTGAAAACTCGGCTCCCTCTGAAAGGAAAGACGTGAAAAGAAGGAAAAGATCAGAAAAGTTTAATTTGAAAATATTCTTGTTTGACTTGCGACGAATGCTCCGAGAACTAGGAAACTACATGTTTTCTTATTTATCGTGCTTTTCTTCTTTACAAATCTTAGAACACGCTGCAGAATCTTTTTCAAAGATACCTGTACTTATCAGCGGAAGGAAAATTTGTAATGTAAATACTTTTTTTTATGAAGTTTAATCGTTTTAAAATATTGTTAAACGACTTGTTGATCAAAGAAGTTTTTGCTTAAATAATATCGTTATTGAACTTGATAGATAAAGTTTAGGTTCTACGTCCACAAAAGAAATAGCATTAATAATTTAATTAGTATTTGTATTAATTATTATTATACGCATGAAATTTATACATCAACAAGGAACTGGATTTTTTACGTACCAGTACTTGTCTTGCTCGCGTTAGGTCTTTGCCGTTACCCAGTCGAAAGCATTTCGTGTTCGTTTTGGCACGTAATTGATGTAGCATGCGGCAAACGTGACAGCTTGGCGGCTGCAACATGCCACGATATGATTTGAGACTTGGAACGTCGCTCTTGTACCTACTGGTGCTATGCTGTTCGTGTTTAGCTGCCCTCGTTTAGAATCAACTGTCTTGCCTCATTACAAGTATGGTGTCCAGATCATGTATAAGCCTATTAATTAGCTTCCTTTGACGAGCATGAATAATGATAAACCTATAATTTAGCCACATGTCGTTAATTATGTTGTTATTTCAGAGGCGTGGGGACAAGTGCGAGTTGAACTCGCGTGAAGAGGGTTCCGTACGATGTTACCTATGATGTTTTTGGAGTTAAAAAATATGTTCTCCCACACATTCCACCTGCAAATATAAGTTGGTACGCACAATATTGAGTGATTTACCATGTTATTTAGTATCATGAACCTCTTATAGGTTTTCCTATAATCTATAAGGAGAAAACTAATTTCTGTATTTTTTTCAAAATTTAGGTTCAGTAGTTTCGGAGATAAGGGAGGGGGGGAATGGTCAATTTTCGTCTATTTTCTTGAATAAGTTGGAAACTATTTATTTTAAAATTACAAAAAAATACATTTAAGATCTTCTCAACAAGACCTTTCATTTGATATGCCACACGATGCAGTTTTCAGATTTTTTTTAATTTTCCCCTTCCCCCCAAAAATGACCCCCCATATACAGATTTCATCTGCTCACGTCACACCGTGTTTGGGTCACAGGAATTGATATGTGTACCAAATTTCAACTTAATCGGTCTAATAGATTCGGAGATAATTGACTGTAAGCGACGGACGGACAGACACACGAGTGATCCTATAAGGGTTCCGTTTTTGTATTCAGACGTAAGGAACCCTAAAAAGTAATAATTTAACAGTTCTTATCTCAACAAGACTACATTATATTAGAGTCCTGACAATGAATAACGTCGAGACCGAGACAGCGTTCTTAAAAAAATAAAAGACTCGATAAAAATCTGTCTCTTGATAAACTTACAAACGTCGCGCAGCTCGTTAGAATGTAGTGTAAATCACAGCCGTCCGAGACTGTTAATAGACACTGATGCGACAGAATGTAACGTGAAATCTCAAGGAGGTTGCTCTTGCCTCGACGGTATCGTGCTCGGGTGACACGGGTCGCCGCCAACCCCGGAGAGCTCAGATATCGCACTGGATTTAATGCTCCACTACAATACGCTGCGTCAACCACTGAATTATTCATCCCGCTTCGCCAAATCACTTTTTAAGTTGAGCCCTCAAAACAGTATGTGTATACAAATTAGCTAATTGATAAAATGTATGTGCATATTGTGTGTTAAGGAATTTGGGTTGAGTATTTGTTAATAAAGACATGAGACGTGACGAGTGGAGTGTTTTAGAAAGGGACTTGTTAACAAATGCAGCTTTTATTTAAGTATTCATACAGATGACAATGTATATCGACTAAACAAAGCGAGCACGTGTATTATTAAAGTAATCAATAGCGAAATACGAAAACAGTCCAATTCAGTTTCTGTTCTGAGCTAGAAATAGCTGATGTCAGTCGCCGCGTGGAGGCTGTCATTGAGCCGCCACTCCAGAGGATTTGACAATCGGATTCTCGCTCACTACGTTTCAATAAACATTACTGCTCGGAATATTATCATTAATCATTTTCATTGAAATAAAATTCTGACTTCGTGTTTCAAATTCCACTGTGGCAATAAACTGCCTTCGCGTGGTCGTAAATCTTTGTACAATACTAAAACCATTCCTAAGTTGCAGTTTTCTTCATATTTCCTTCAATACAATTTTCTGTTACAATTCTTTGCCTTTCCTTACAATGCCAGGGCAACGGTAAAGCGAACGCTGAAAAGGCGACCCTGTTAGCAAGCTAGTAGTTGTGCGCTCGGCATACTTGCAGCCCGCCTACCGAACATATTAACCGAGACGTGACTAGAATTCAACACAATCTCTTCCCAATCGACTATCATCTTGAACAATTCATGGCGTCCCACAAAACTACGCTTAACCCAAAACAATGAAGTACCTACTAAACTAGCGAAATGGAAGCCTACTAATAAAATACAAAGTAACAAAGTTTCGCTATTTATTTTTATGTTAGTATCGCGTAAAACTACTGAAACATTGGCGTTTTAGTGAAACAACATGATGTTTTAAAAGAAAATGCGATTCAATTTTCTGCAACAATAGTGATGAATGGTATGAATAATGGCTCAATCAATCTTTTGGTTAACCTTTAGTAAGCAACATTTAGTGGGGGATTAGGTTAGGTCAGTGAGTATTTGGGTAGCTAGGCGTTACATAGAGTATGACGGCATGAAATGTCAAGTCGTCTTGGTGGTATAATGTCGGCGTGGCATTTTAATGTGGAGTCGTCCCACAAGTCAGGGCCGTCGTGCGGACATTATGTGCGGTGGCCGCAGAGGTCGCGGTGCTAATGTTCGGAGGGTGACTCGTGACTACGCAATGCAAGACGACCTGATGAGGGATAATGGCTGTCATAAATTTACTTGGACATCCTCTACGTCCCTCGTAAAAATGGAGAATATTTAGCGACTGAAATAGCGGACATTATAACCTCCGTATAATCATATTTATTGTTACTGAACCATGAAATAAGTTTGAAACGTCAACTTCGCAGCCTTTGTGTTTGAAATCCGTTGAGTGGTCAAAGGAAATAAAGTTTGAGCATCTTTATGTTCTCGTCGTAGAACTGCGTTTATATTATTTTATGAACACATAAACTACGTGTTTATAAAACTTGTTATGGTTGAGGTCTAGTTCCGCGGCTATTAACAAATATTACGGCTTCAATATTAAAGTCAGCTGGACTGAATTAAAACGAATGGTTTTAATAATCGTTTAACACTTTGAAAGCTTGAGAGTTTTATAATCTGGGTATGATTACCAAGTACTATAAGTACATATGACATGTTGAGTCGGCTTAAGCGAAATAGATTGTAGCTGGCAAGTTGCGTCAGGTTCTGGGCGACAAGTTAGGCCGGAGCGGTGGTCGAGCGCCAACACCCCGCCTGTTCTCCTATGTTACTGCCAACAATGGACACCGACGTTCAATGGACGTTGCGATTTATGTTGCCATGCATGTTTCCCCAATATTACTTTGATACAATATAAATCCGTTTTACCTAAATTAAATACATAAACATTTTAAACGTGTTCCCATTTAAGTTATGTAAAAACATTTTGTACTTTTTAGCACCTAATGTATAGTTACAGCTGGGAAAGCTTCTCCACTTATATTTATTGAACCTTATGATTTCCGTCTTTGAAATGAAACGACTTTTACGGATTTTATCGCGGGTCGGAAAGTCGTTTCATTTCAATGTCTAACATTCGCGTAAACCTAAGAAACCACTATGATTTCCGTCTTTCTTAACATCCAAATCATATTGATTTTTCTAGATCAAATCTAATATGAGTGTTTTATTCATCCAAAAGACCGCTACACTGTTGAAATAGTAATTCAAGTTGTTTTTGTTTGTTCCTCAGGCCCCGCACCGGCGTGGTAGGCGCTCTGCTGAGGGTCGCGCGTCCTCTCCTGTGACTAGCCAGAGTCCTCGCGCACGGCACGGGCGGCGGATTGTAAGTTACCTACGTATCTACTGCTATCGCTTAAAATAGTAGTATTGCAGTTGTGGACACGGACAGCTCACTTCACGGAGATATTATATGCCGTATAGATCGGCAACCTACTCTTTTCAACTGACTTTAAAATGAGATGGTTATCAATTCGTCTGTTTCTTTGTACTTTGGACTGTATGGACCGATTTTTTTGATTTTTTTTAATTTTACTTCAAATGACTATCATTTCGTCCCATTATAATTTCATCAGGTTTGACCCATAGTTGAAGTCGCTTGTATGTTTTGTTGTTACAACAATATTATACATATTATCAAGAATTGTAAGAATTGTAAATATTACTTTAATTAAGCGGTGGCAGTAAGTCCTCAGGAGGTACATATGTGGAAACTGTTGTTAATTTCAACTACGAAAACCGGTAAAGGAATTTGGCATACAATAAATGAACTCGTAGATAAACATATATTTTGCTTTAAAAACACTAATCAATAGGACATAATAAACCAACTTAGGTTACTTGAAAATGAATCCCAGTCTCAAGTTCGAATTTAATTAAATAATTTAACTTTTAAATAGAAAATCCGGTTTCAGACTAGTTGTGTAAGCGGTACTTAACTTTTGAAAACTCGGCTCCCTCTGAAAGGAAAGACGTGAAAAGAAGGAAAAGATCAGAAAAGTTTAATTTGAAAATATTCTTGTTTGACTTGCGACGAATGCTCCGAGAACTAGGAAACTACATGTTTTCTTATTTATCGTGCTTTTCTTCTTTACAAATCTTAGAACACGCTGCAGAATCTTTTTCAAAGATACCTGTACTTATCAGCGGAAGGAAAATTTGTAATGTAAATACTTTTTTTTATGAAGTTTAATCGTTTTAAAATATTGTTAAACGACTTGTTGATCAAAGAAGTTTTTGCTTAAATAATATCGTTATTGAACTTGATAGATAAAGTTTAGGTTCTACGTCCACAAAAGAAATAGCATTAATAATTTAATTAGTATTTGTATTAATTATTATTATACGCATGAAATTTATACATCAACAAGGAACTGGATTTTTTACGTACCAGTACTTGTCTTGCTCGCGTTAGGTCTTTGCCGTTACCCAGTCGAAAGCATTTCGTGTTCGTTTTGGCACGTAATTGATGTAGCATGCGGCAAACGTGACAGCTTGGCGGCTGCAACATGCCACGATATGATTTGAGACTTGGAACGTCGCTCTTGTACCTACTGGTGCTATGCTGTTCGTGTTTAGCTGCCCTCGTTTAGAATCAACTGTCTTGCCTCATTACAAGTATGGTGTCCAGATCATGTATAAGCCTATTAATTAGCTTCCTTTGACGAGCATGAATAATGATAAACCTATAATTTAGCCACATGTCGTTAATTATGTTGTTATTTCAGAGGCGTGGGGCGCGGCGCGTGGCGGCGGCGCGGGCGCGGGCGGCGCCATGACGCGGCGCCCGCCACCATGACGCTGCCGCCGCCCGCGCGCCCCGCGCACCCCGCCGCGCATCGCGCAATGCGCTATTACCGCATCTGGATCTACGCGTGCAACGGCGCGCTGTTGCTTGGGGCGCTTGCATTCTGCGCGGCAGCGGGTCGCGCACTCTCCGACTACCGCCGAGCATTGGTGCCCGGGCTAGGCGTCGCACAGCCCGGCTTTCTCTACGGCTACGCGGCCCTACCAGCGCAGGCGGGGTTACTGCAGCTACTCGGCTGCCTTGCTGCGCTACGACTCTCAGAGCGGATGCTCAACGCCTACTGGTTAGCGTTATTGGCACTGCTCGTCGGAGACGCAGCTATCGGCGTTTACTGGGCATTCCGCTTTGAGCGTGTTTGCCGCGAGCTTCGGCCACAGCTGAGACTTCGTCTCGCCAAGGATTACGACACGGACATTGACTTTTCACAAGCTTGGGATCGCCTACAAAGAGAGCAGCGCTGTTGCGGTGTAACAGGGCCGGCAGATTTTGCCGCTTTTAACAGAACTACACTTCCAGCGAGTTGTTGCCGTATACCGGCTCACACATCATCCGTCACGCCCACTCTGCTGGCCGTCACTTCAGCAACGTCTCCTGCGCCATTCACTCCAGTACATTGTGCACCGCATACTGCTCCCTGCTCTGAGAGACTCCTCGTTTGGCTAAGACGAACTGCAGACGCTTTGTTCGTGTTAGGGTACTGCGTCATTGCGTTTTTAAAATTGTGCTTCCTCGGAATCCTCCGATACGAAATAAAGGAGATGATTCAGAAAATTAGAATATTACGGAGTGAGCTCGGAGCGGGAGAACTAATGGACGGTAGCCCGCTTCATGGCGGACCACTCTCACAAACAGTGATTGTGAACGCTGTGAATGCAAACGGCGGCGTCCGAGCTCATGGAGGGAGCCCAGAACGCGCGGGAGAGCGCGAGGCTCTGCTCGGAAGGGCATCAGAGCCGTGTTCACGTCGGAGTATGCATGACGAACCTTTAGGTCCCAAAACAATAAACGGAAACAACAACTGCGAAATGCGAGAACTCGCTCGAGGAGACTACAGACCCCTAGCGGCGGACAGTGCAGCAACTCGAATCTGACTAAGATGTTACCTGGAGCGGCTGTTCGGGCGGCGATGGCGCTCGTTCCCGACTGCGGGCTGCGAGCTGGAGCCGCCGCTGGGCCGCGGGCCGCCGGCGTGCGTGCGCCGCGCCGGCGCGCGTGTGCGCCTCGACCACCGCCGACAAACCCGCTCCGAATTTGAATTGTAAGGCAGAGGGCCAAAGCGGCGCTCACGCGGCGTGCGCGACGCCCGCCATATCGCCGCCGTCAATTGCGAGTACCGATAGAGTCGGTAGAACTAAACTATATGTTATGTTCATAGTGGTAGCCCTGTAAACTGTACCAGCGATGCAAATCAGTGTTAGCGTATTGTTATGAAAGGACGTTGTGAACAGTGAGACATGAATATTATGAAAGTGCATCGAAGGATATTTGTGTAATTTAGACAAAGTGAAATCAATTTTCGAGCAAAGCTTGTGTTTAGTTCCTAAATTTGGCGATTAACTATTGGTTTCGTAGGTGCATAGGACACATATGGTTTAATTTACGGCCCTTAGACAAGTGGCAAGAGATACCAGAGGTGTCGTAAGCGTACAGCATGTGAGGAAATGCAGTCTCCAGATAGACCAACCTATAACGGAAGCATATGGCTACTAGGGGAGCGCAGTAAATCCATCCTACATATTATTGTATCTGTATACTCGAATACGATTTTAATATTTATAGCAGTAAATAACGGGAATCAACCAATATAAGATTAATTATGATGATTGTTTAGCCTTAAGACATAACAGTTTTTGATTGTATACCAATAGATTTACGAAAATAATAATTATTGTATGTATTTTACAAATTTTCATGTCATTTTACTCATTGTCTTCAATTTAAAATTGTACGTTGTAATTTGTTATAATGTTGTATTTGCCATAGTCCTTAATACCGACGACGCACTCTGGGGAGTGATGATTGTCTATGAGCATCGTATTTTAAGACAAGCAGAATATAAACACTTCGATATTAATATACTTATGTACTTTGTAAATTATTGACTTGTCCTTTAATATGATAGTTGTATCGACAAAATCACTTTCAAGACTGCTGGTATATTATATTAAAGGATATATTTTGTTATCCAATCCAACGTTTCTCTTGCACGAAACCTATTCGCCTAATTTTATTATTTTCCATAGGATATGTAAACATTTCTATCATAGATTTCTTAGTTATTTATAAGTACCTCTATACCTGTTTAAAACTTGCACGGTTAGGATGCTTTCAAAATAGGTAATTGTCGCAACTCAATATCGGGACACCGTGACTCTACAAATTGCGTGATTACACCTACATTTGTCTGCCACAGTTGCACCAATTCCCTACAGCGAAGGCTCCCTTTCGTTTCCAGTACATGCGTAGACTAGAGATATAATCTCAAAACAAACACAGCTTGGGTTCGCACAGCGTCCGCGTTCGCGTCACACGCTCGTTTGTTTTGACAGCTTCCCTTACATGGCTCGGACAGGACCGAGTCGCGACTATTGTCGCTCATTGTCTATTTATCTAGTTCCCATTATCATACCTAATGTTGTCGGTAAATGTAAATAATAAACAAAATTTGTACATGTGTAGTATGCGAGTAATTGTGCATGGACAGATTGACAAAAATAGTACTGATATGAGCTTAAACGACGTAGTGCCTACAATTATATGCTTGTAAACAGTATAAAGTGAACGACTACACTATTGATAACATTTATTTTATGGCAGAGGAATTTAAAATGTTTCGTACTACATTTGATCAATATCTCGACAGAGTGCAGCCATCATTGCTAAACATATTAAGAGAACGCGCTATGAATCTAGACGGCGCATCTAAAATATAACAATATCTCATGGTGTAAGGAATTAGGTAAAGTTTATTAATGGCTGTGTCAAATATAGGTGAGACCTATCCATGCCGTGTGTAGTACCGTGCCGCGCAGGCGAGCAGCCGCCCGAGGCGGGAGCCGCTGCTCGCCCACCTATCTACATTCACACATATTTGTACTTTACGAACTAACTTTATAGATATATTGTAATGACGAGTACGAAGTTATGTTCGCTTAGAGTAGGTATAATATTTTATGAATTTATGCAGAAACATAGTTTTTTAATATTGTTGTCACATGAATGTACCAATCTTATAAAAATTTGTACCTATATTCGGAAAGTTGAATAATTTGTAGCTAGGATCCAATCTAAATCCTGCATTTCTTCCAAAAAAACGGTTAAAATAACATGTGCCTTGGCTTGTAAATCGTATAACTGATGTTATGTTTATTATAAATTATTGGATATAAAATAAATGGAACACGAACTCGTCTCTGATGTGCTGCCTACACCTTCCGACCTGTATATATGTGTCACTACTTACTCTGTACATTCGTTTGTATCGACTATGTGTTGTTTGATCTCGAACACTTTACGGCTTTCTCAAAGTAATGTGTGTTAGTTTTTATTTTATTTTACACACTTCATTTCCAGTTCCAGTTAAAACTTGAAAACATCGGAATTTTTCTACAGTTAATAAATAAAAATTTAACATTACTCGCTGTAGAATAATTCTAAGCCAAAACAGCTCTGGAAACTGGACTAGCACTAATTTAATTGCTGTTTCTTTAACCTCAACTTTACTATTCACTGTTCCTTGCAAACTTCTTCAATATAATACAGATGATTGTTAAACAGAGGCCACAGTACCTTGTGTACTTGTACAGTACTTGAGTGTGGTGTGAGGAATGCTCTGTGTCATCTCATTATCTAACTTATGGTACACTGTACGTAATCTTTTGAATTCTCTACTGTCACGATACTTTGAACGTTTTCCTTGTTAAGTGTGTTTCATTATAACAGTAGAGTTGTTACAACTTTCCGAAGGTACGCACTAGGCGACTGAGAGCTAATATTATCATAATAAATGCATTAAATAAAGAGTTTGTTAAAATGTTGTGGTTTTTTTAATTTTTCCCATTTATACATATTCCTTATGTAAGTATACAGGTTGAGAATTTATAGATTCGATAATTGTAGAGGAAAATCAAAATTCAGCTACGAACCAAAATAAAGAGAAGTTTTTATTACATTTGTGAAGAATGCTACATTAAGTACGGAGTGCACTATCTTCGAAAAACTTCAGAAATTATGTAGAGTGCAAAAATAATAGTTTTAGCGATGCCATCAAACTTTTACGAAAAATAGAAAAGTTTAAAATCGCAGCAAGTTCAAAGCATGCAGGCAATCAGTGACTCACCTGAACACGATCTTCTTTCAACCTGTAAGTGCGGTCGACGTTGGCGCCGCCAATCACCAGCACGTCGCCCTCGGCATTCTTGTCTCCGGAGAACAATGGGCCGTCATCATCTCCGCAGCGCGCCCCCGCGCGGCTTCTGCTCGAAGAGTGGAAATGTCGCACAGAACCGCCCGTACATTTCCCGACGCCCTTCGCAGACCCAATATTAAACGCATTCTCCAAATTGTCAACATTCTTCAGTTTTTTAAATTCAACGGCAATATCGGCGCCGACTTTCGCGTTGTTCTTTATGAGGGCGATGTCTGAGAGTCGTTAAAGAAAGAAATTGTGGCAATTAGCTTCACTACTATCATTTATAGACCGTTGGCGTTTCTACACATTTAATTTACGACAAAATTAAGCAGCAGCTAAAGTCTTATTAAGTATTTTAATGGGCTCGTAATTATTCCGCGAGGAGAGTAGCTTTTTGGGGTCATGAGTGAATTAATGTGTCGGGAGACACGATTCATTAATACAAAAGCGTTAGACTTGTTAAATCAATCAGCGGTTTTCGTAATAACTCCTTTGAATATTATACTACAAGAAAGACAAAACTAAAATTTAAAACGATATAGCTGCAACTGCTTATCTTTTTTCCAAATCGGTATTTAAGCCGAGAGATAAAAAGGATACTGGCATTGAGTGATGCCCCACTGGTGGCATTAGCGACTGCGGACAGAATGAATGGCGTCACTTCTTTGCCAAAAATCCCTTTGTTTTCAGCTTCTTGCAGCGCTCCCGAAATTGCCTCCTCTATAATTTTCTCTGCACAGATAACAGAAAAAAAATATAATTCTAAATGAAAAAGAAAGTCCTATTTGTTTTTCTACATGATAATAGAAGAATATTTTTATTTTCATAATCCATACAATAGAAAACCTCGTTACCATTTTATATCAATCTTAAAACATATAAAACATTCGGCAGTGAAACTTGTCGCAGGATACATTAATTAATCATTTTTCAAGATCAACTTTCATTTGTTTTATTCACCGTCGACAAGGTAGGTATTTAAATTATTCCTTGTAAAGTTAGTTTTGCACACACTGGATTTAATTTAAGTAGGTTTAAAAGCGTTGTTAATGTGGGAAAGTGCATTCGACATTATATTTACACATACTCAAACATTTGCTGCTGAGTTGTTGGTATGTAGAAAATAAAACCTCATTTCACGTCTTACTTTTTTTTGAATCTTATTTTAAAAATAGATTTTATTATTCAGTGTGTAAACATAAATAATACCATAACATTATCCTGTTGATAAATAATGAATTAATAAATAATCTGGAGTAATAAAATATTTACTTGCTTCGTAACTACGTGCTACGAATCGTAGCACTTCGAGACCAGTATTCTACGAAACTAACCGTCCATGGCGTATTTTTCTGGTATTGGCACAGCTACGACTGTGCCGGACGAGAGGCGTAGTGTGCGTGCAGCATGTAGCAAGCGTGCGGCTTGAGCGGCGTCAGCGACGCGGTGCGGCGCGCGGTGACCGGAGCGGCGAGTGTAAAACGCAGGGAATTCCGACGAGTCGCCGAACGCACACACACATACCCCTTGTGTTTCCTGACAACATATGTTTTTGGAATCGTTTGGTATGGCGGTCAAAAAGTCGTTTCATACATTCAAAATTAAAGGTTGTATTATGTGACGTACCTAATGTTTGTTTATTTGCTAAACTAACAAACATATTATGCTAAAAGTGAATTCAGGAGTCATGC
This sequence comes from Trichoplusia ni, assembly GCF_003590095.1. NCBI lineage: Eukaryota > Metazoa > Arthropoda > Insecta > Lepidoptera > Noctuidae > Trichoplusia > Trichoplusia ni. The sequence continues at coordinate 5,488,648 of NC_039481.1, forward strand.
CTATATTTTATAGTAGTGGATGAAAAATACAACATAATGCATTGTATTGCAATACTTCATGTGTTTACTGCACTCAAGGGAAATAATACTATGATTCGTAGTCATGACCATGAATACAATAACACGCAATTTCTTTGAACGTGAACAAAACTACAGGCGTGTGCACTTCTGGAGCCAAATGCAATAAAATATTTAATGACACAATTGTGTATGGCGAGCGCGGTCTCTGGTGTAATCAGGCACTCTTTGAAGCCACATTCGGCATATACATGCATATTGAGCACACGATTGCAATATAAATATAGTACACCCTACCGCCTCGCTCAAAGCAGCTAAGTTACCCGCTTAGCGACCGCCTTCCTCGGGCCATTCGCTAGACTTGTGCGGTAACCTAACGACCTGATACAGACTATGCTTTTCTTTTGCTACGATAACAGAAATAATTCTCACTTGAATTTACTTCGATCGCTATTATTTTTCTTGGTTCGATAAAGCGCTCTGGTAACACAATGTTCGCAAACGATAGTTAAGGGGACTGAAGACGAAGACACAACAACATAATATATATTATGTTATTACGCTATCTCAGTTTAAAATCCTTGCTCCGCAATTTCATTTTCTCTTCTAAGAATCTAGTAAAAGCAACTTCAGAAATAAACTAGCAGACAATTGGTAAGTTCGTTCTTCAAATAAAAGTATAAGTAGGAGCGACAATAAATAAAAAGTTTACCAAGTACTCGAGTGTACGTCCGATGTCCAAAATGGATTTGACGCCGCTGCACACGACGAGGGTGTCGCTTCGTCCGAGCTCGTTCAGATCCGCGGAAATGTCCAATGTTTTCTCGCCGTGACGGTGCACACCACCTGCAAGTCAACTACGTCATCAATGTACTCTTTAATTACCATTTAAAACTATTTCAGTAGCTACCTACTTTTGTATGAACTTGAAACATGAAAAGAACCCTGAAATAAAACAAACTGAAGTTTTAAAACAAGAATCAAAGAACAACTACTTAGTTTTTCTTTAGCTCAAGTTTCTTAAGTAAACTACGTAACATTCAAAAATATGTATTTATATAACTGAATTGTTGAAGTCGTTCAGTGGTTGGTAAAATTTTAATATTAATAAAACTTTTTAGTGTTACTCGTCGATATCGAAGGAAATGCTGGAAAGTCAAAATTACGTATATCTTCGAGTGTAATAAAATTTCGGGAAAGTATTTTGGCCGGAGCTAAGGGGAACGAAATTATTACATCACTGGTTTTGAGTACCCACGGCCCAAGCCGACATAGTTTCGCTCAATGTATCTGTTATGCCGGCGTCGGCCGCCGCGAGCAGGTACGCTCTCATCCCGCGACTACTTACAAAACATGGCCCTCGTTTGGAACGTATGTTTTTTATACTCACGCTATTTAGTTAAGTGCTATTATAATGTACTAAGGAATATGCATACATTTATACATTTATAAGAACACTTGCAATTCAAACGGATGTTTTAATTTTTGTTGCTACGAATGCGTGTTGTTACGGACTTTGGATTTTTTATTTATTTAATTTAAAAAAGTGTAATTAGGTCCAACGCGACGACACGTTGACAAATAATCTGATAAATTATGTGACATTCATGTTCATACCGCGATGTGGATGTAGGTTAAGCTTGAGAAAGTGCCCCTGATTCTTGATGATAAACTGTCTATATCACAATAAAAAAGCGTTAGCATACACATCTTGACATTATCGCTTCGCGCAGCCTACCCTGCGAAGTGTCGATACAGCGTAATCCTTTTGTATCTAACCTATCTTGTATTCACCAAATATTTGCCTGTTCCTCGTTCGTACTTTATCCTGACAGACACTAATTCAAATCGCTGGAAACGGAATAAGACTAGTACAAACGATTATCTACAAGCCCAAACACTACAAATGCTTATCTAGAAGGTGATAAATCGCACCGTTCCACGGAATTCGTTGTTAATTACATCGCCAGTTCGGCACGACTACGATGTGATGCGACTGGTCGTAATGAATGCCGGCAAAGCGCTGAATCCAAGCGTGATATCGTTGAAATTCATTTGTGAATTCACGAGTACAGTTAGCTGAAGTGTTTGCGGTGTTTTTATGATGATTGCTACTATTTGCTGCTCCGTGACTTAGCGTTAGCAAGAGAGTGGGGCAATTAAAAATATGTTTACACCCGTTCAACAACTCGTTATTTTCAGACGGTGAATAAAATAACGAAGCACACGGTGTGCGTCGCGTTTCATATGATTTCGAATCGTTTAATTAAGATCGTCGTTCCATGTAAATGATAGTCGTAAACAGGTTCATTAAGCGTTGATACCGTCGCGACGTGATGTGTTGTACGTTTAATACGATTTGCGTCATATTAAAGAGTTTCTGAGGTAGCTGCCGCGCTAATAAAGCCGGCAATTGTAGAAAGTTACAATTATTTGACACGAGCCGTATAATAAAGCTTTTCTATCTATATGAAGAAAAATAAAAATGTCCAAGCTATTTTTGTGCCAACTTAACAAAGATGGTTGAAAGAATATGTATGGGTACTTATAATATACAAACCCAAGAAAGCGGCAGAAACTTGTCCGGGGATCGAATCGCGACACGTACCTAACCTAAACCATTCCGCTGTCCATGTTTGTAGCTATAAGCGACATCCACGCAGGTGTAGTTACGTCATAACGCTAGTAAATAGTAGTAGCTTATTAAACCCGTCATAAATATTTTTGCAATTTGTTGCAAGAAGGGGAAGTAACTACACTTGAATATGTATTGTATATTTAGTGACCCCAGTTTGTGTAATGGCCACTCGGTTCTGCAAACAAGTGCCAATATCTGTGCGGAGGCTGCACTTCTGAGCTTAAAGGATGCCGCTCATGCCTCCTAATGCGTTCGTAATGAAGCGTTTTATGTAATCCTGTAGGTTAGTGCTACATACATTTAAATAGCTTAAGGAAATGATATTTCCTTACTTTTAATTTGAAAGGCCGTAGGTAGAAGTTAAGGTGTATTTTTTACTTAAATGATGATGAAATGAAATCGAATTAATTAATAACATAACAGACACAATTATTTAAAAGGTTCTAAAATGTTCGAAAATATTCAATGGCAAAGTTGTTAAAGTAAATTTCGGAATATATTACCTATCCCACCAGTCACAAAGACAGGTATATCTGCGAGTTTCGCTGCGATGATGGTGCCGGCCACGGTGGTGGCCCCGTCTAGCTGAGCTGCCATGATGGGCGCTAGATCCCGTCGAGATGCTTTCACCACTCCTTGAGCCTGAGCGAGGTACGACAACTGCTCATCCGAGAGGCCCACAGTCAGCTGACCTTTAAGAATTGCTACAGTAGCTGGTATCGCGCCCTGCGAAACATAATTAATCTCTTACAAAAAGAAGCATATGAAACTCTTTTTAAAACAAATAAATCTCGTAGCCATTTATTTAAGCAGACATGACGTGAAGTCTTCACTTTTTGTGCACTAAGCGCTACGCAAGGTCTACGAAACGTAGCATTAAAACAATATTTCAAATGTAGCTATTTATCAGAGCAAAAATATTTCGTAACTTACTCTATCTCTGATGATATTCTCGACTTGTTTCGCAGTTTCCAAATTTTGCGGATAAGGCATCCCATGTGTGATAATTGTAGATTCGAGAGCGACTATCGGCAAGGCTTTTGACTTTGCATGGCGAATCTCTTCAGAAAAAACGAAAGGGGAAACTGCCGAGCTGTACCCCCTTTGACAAAGTGCAATCATCCGTGATCCACTCGATACGTACTTGGCTAAGTACGCCATCTTGATTCCCTAAAAATAGAACTCAGTTCATTAATGATTGCTGAAAAAATACGGCGGATAGTATTTAAGAGGAAACGAGCGAGGTAAATCGAAGCAAGAACTATTATTCAGCTCCGGCGAACTGTGACTGTTTGTTGACTTTGCTTTCTATCACAGCCAGAAGCTTGAATGTAGTTTCAGCAAAGTTCAATTAACAGCAATTGTGTTGAGAAGTGGTTTTCATTTATATCGAATGTTGTTGTATTTATGTTCTAAATTCTGGTATTATTTACCTAAAGATGTTACACGAATTTAGTTTTATAACTGGTATTAATTAGCACATCCATAGATGAGTGAAATTTTGGGAACTCAATTGGTATTAACAACATGTTGAAAAATATAATAAATTGCCAGCATGAGTTACATACGAGATTATTTATGCATGAAGCCCCAATTACGGTGGCTTGTGTGAGTGACGCTGTACTTCGACACTTTTGATAAAGGCCATCTATCGGTGCTCACAGCCGGAGCACATTAATCAACGTCCCGCTATAGGGCCCATCTATGTCTCTCACATTTCACCTGCCGTTGTGGCTAATAAAACACTTTTTGTACCTTTTCACCTATAATCGTTTTCAGCAATATATTTATCAAGTATTATCTCGTGCAGAAAGTTGGCTTCTGTTAGACTGGTTTTATGTCTAGACAGTGGTTCCAGCAATACCTACATAGTCGAGGATTTGAACCGACTTAGTCTAGATATATGTCTACGGCTAGACGTAGATACGATTCTATACAAATACAATACTATCTTAAAAGTTTGTGTTTAATAAATTTAAATGGTACTGTGGTAATGTACTGTATATAATCTTGCTGTTTATGCGTACAGAATTGGATTTCCAATCATTTTGTATTCGATACTTCAATTAATCACTGACTTTATTCAGTATATTATAAACAGGTCAGTGACCGGGGCACAACAGCCCCTCGATGCATGCTAATTTAAGTGCACTTGAAAACCACGTCGCGACGCATGTGCGGGAACTAGCAAGCTAGGGAACTACGGGAGAACTTGGTCTCAAATAAGGTTATTGATTGTCAACAAAGAGGTGGCTCGTAACAACAAACTTTGGGGATCATCGCCTAGCAACACATTGTTTATAATTCAAGCAGCTGTCTTCCCGACAACAGTGCTGTCATATTTGCTTATTTTTTCGAAGCGACTGTTTCGTTGTATTTTCGTCTTAGTTTGGTTTTATAAAACATAGTTATTTATTCACATCAACTTATATCTTCTGCGTTCTATTTTAGGTAAGTTTTTATTATTTTGTCCGTAATACCCTCTGTCGGCATTTAGAGCCTACCTACGCGAGTTTCTAAGCAACATTATGTTGTGTTATGAACATTGTATAATAGTTAGTTCCTAAAAATAACGAATCAGTATTCATAGAATTTGAATAGTCCATGTTTTGAAAATATTGATATTTCTGTTCCTATAAAGTATACAGGTACGCATAAATACAAGTACCTACTAGCACATAAATATGTACGCTTTATAATATAGTTACTTATTATTTATTTCTTAAAGTATGGTAATTTTAATCTATATACTTTAAGTCACTACTCATAAAAGAAAGTTAATAGAAATTATAATAAAAAAATGCGCGAAATATAAACATGATTTGTTTTCACCCCATCTATCTTCATTTATTAAAGATTTCTTTTATTAAAATACCTTTTTAGTAAAAACGCGATAATGTATTAATGGAATGAAGTAGGTAAGAACATTTCCACCCTCGTAATACCATCAGACCGGTTAATTTCCTTAGTGCGAGCAACGCTTCCTGCATTGCGTGATGCGTGAACGTGATACACTTGGATCGAGGAGATCGACCGGTTTCAACACGTTTAAGGCTTATCTTTCCATACATACACCCTATAAGCATGGATATACCGCATTTATTTAACATTCAATCTTCAAAACCCGTGTTTTCTTTGCGTATAGGAGTCTTTATGTGCAGATTTTTTAACGAATAATCTATTGATTTACAAAAGTTGCGTTTGCCGTTTCATGACTTTTGAATTTAGGTCATTTTTAGTCTAAATTAATTACATGTTGAAGTATATGACATTTTTTATTTTGTATCTTTCATTAAATAATTATAATTTATTTAATCAATTACAATTATAATAATTTTGTGAGCGACAACCAGATAAAAAGCAATTTCAATTAGTTTTCCATAAAATTTGCTTTCATTTTCAGTTATAAACATAATTCGTAGAGCTACACATGTCACATACCCTAAAATGTATTAGAGTGACATTATACAGCTGCGGGGCATTTCACTGAAGTTTGAGTAGATTTATCTAACATGGAGAAGTGGAACCGTTTCTAAAGCAAATGTTAAGTAAATAACTATGCTAGTTGGTTACCCTCACAGTGCCACTCGTTGGGAGACAAAAGAGAAACGAATATAGGTATATCAAGTTGTTGAATGTTGCTTTCACGAATAAAACGAAGTTAGTCAGCATGTAGTGCGGTTATAGTTTAGTTAAGAGCCTTTATTAAAGTGTATTTTGTTTTAGTTGTTAGTCTGCAGAGGTTGCGCAGGCCTGGATCAGCAAACGCACTCTAGTTATAAATTACCTACCTAAGCATCATATACTTATATTTTTATTATATATTCCAAAACTTTCAAACAACGCCATCTAGTCTTAAATTACGGCAAAACTTGTATTATGATTTCTGCCATGACTACTTACTAGGTACCTACATGCATAATCTAAATAAATTACACCCAGACAGAATAATAAAACGTGCTCTTCACACAAACTTTGGTCCTGGGTGGGAATCGAACCGACAACCTACGATCTGGCAGTCAAGGTCGCTGACCACTAGACCAACAGGCCAGCTAACAGTTGAATAACAATCTATCAAAAATTCTTAAATTTTGAAGTATACTATAACTGAGACCTGAGTACATACATATTTTTATGTGCCACTCGACAGCGTAGTTCGATGCGTAGTTATAGTTTACTAACATCAAACGTTTGTTAAAGTTCGCGATGGCCTGGGGACTTCCAAAACTACCGGGTCTAACGTTCTCGGATCCGACAAAGACGCAATATCACATAAAAAGTTCTCTGCGCTACTACCAGGGACACAGATTCCATGACACGAACATCCGAGGCCCGGGGGGCACCGCCACCGACGTCGATAGTAACGCCTTCGCCCTACCAGAGGATTCAGTCAAGTAAGTCATATTTACAGTATAATATAGGTAATGGAGGCAAACCTTTCACACTATGTTAAGTTATATGCATATTTATGAACACAATGTAATTTAAATAAGTACTTAAATAAAGGTCTAATGGACTTAAATTTTAGAAATGCTCCTTTGGTGTGAACAAACTTCGAAAAGGATCAGGTTCTCATTAAATGTAAAAGCAATATCTTGCAACGTGTTCCTATCAAGTATAAGTAGCAATAACGCGTTATTCAAATTTGCTATTCTAACTATTCAGGCGCGCGGCGTAGTTGGCCTGAACTAGAGAAAATAGTCGTTTGTCGAGTGCCAACGAACAGCCGACTGAAATATTCGATAGTAGGCACATAATTATTTGGCAATCATCCACTAAGAATTCGAAGTCACTCCTCCGGCTATCCCTTGGAATGTTCCTCCAACTCGCGGGGTCCACAAATGTCGATAACCTTTTATCAACATATTCTGAGTCAGAAACATGGCGTATTTGAGAATTAATATATGGAATATTTCTTACGCACTCACTTTACATACGTAGCCTTTTAAATATTTAATTCGACAGCTTAATAAAAACGTATTTACCCTTTTTTGCGAACAAAACATGTTGATGGAGCTTGCCCTACATATCTCGTTGTTTACTTTTTTTAAGCTCGTGACAAAGGCGTATAATAAAATTGTGAAGCCTTTGTGTGTCCCATGTCGGCTTCAAAACAAGTGAACTGATGTTAATGCGGTTGGTTTCATTTGAAGGAAAGTTTAGCCTCACGGGATTTTTACTTGTGCCGTGCAAGATACAAACATTAATCAAACATGTACAACTCGAAACTATCTGTGGGCTGTACAATTTTAATGCTACGCGGAAATTGGACGAGGTTAAGCGAAAAAGTTTTCTTTCCTGTGCTAGACTTATTATAAGAAGGATTTAAGACTTTATTATTCAGTCAGAAAGTTCAGTCTTTTTTCATACAATTTTAGTTAACAATAGAAGTTTTTGTCGGCAACCCATTACAGGAACTATTGTGTATAGAAGAGCGGAAGACCAAAACACAAGAGCGGAAATTAAAAATTTCATTTATGTTCGACGTAAATGAATTTTTCAGCCGGCAGCGTAAATGAAAATCCACAGACTTCTCATTTAAATAACAATAAAGTTTTATATTTCGTGACAAGTTTAATATTTTTAAATAATATTCACATGTTTTTATGAATTTAAAACAGTTTTAATGATAAATAAGTACTTTGTGTGTTGTATTATTTTTGCTATTTACGTATTATTTGACACGGGGGCGCTACTTTTTTTATTCTGTAAATTTATGAGGCATTATGATTTAATTTTTCGTTAACTTACTGCGAATTAAATGACAAACTGAAATAAGTAGCTAAACGTATAGAATGGGAATGATGTTTTTTTTTTCAATATCCGTCAGAGTTAACACTGAATAGAACTTACGCGTGACGTCACGATTGTGTATACATTACGAAATTGTTACGTCACAAGGACTACATTGAATTAGTACTTTTTATACTCAGTCCGATTCTTAATCACCCGTTTTTTTCCTCCCTCAACGTATATGACCAGTTATAATACTTCACGTTACTCTTTCTAGCTATGACCCGTCGCTGACGTACGGGCGTGTGAAGCAGCCAGCCCTGCCGGCCGTGGTCCCCCACTGGGTGCATTACGACAAACGCTGCCTCAACTTCACGGCTTTCTTCAAACAGCCCGTGTTTGACAATCCTGACGAAAACTACCGAGTTCGGATCGTTAACATCGTGTACTTTCTAGAAGATGACACGGTTACTGTTATGGAACCTCGAGTTCAGGTAATTAGACAAATTAATGTTTTTTTTTTATCCTTTATGGTTAGGAAATCATAGCACTTTGATAAAGTTAGAACATTTAAATTGATTGAACATGTTGTATAGATCACCAAGCAAGGCTTATTTTAGTAAATACAAGTATACAAAGTCTTCTGTAACATATTTTCAGTTTTATATAAAAGTCGAGTTACCGTAAAATAATATGCACAATAAGAATCAACGAATAAATATCAATACGAAACAAAAACGCATCGCACTAACAATTGTTCCGTTCGGAAATCGAAAAACACTTAAACGCCAGTGCACCGCGCTGATTGGGTCTTCAATAACGTTTAAAACTAACTCCGTGACCGTGCCGTAGCTGCATAAATTGAATATTTAAATAAGGCAACATTTTTTTTAAAGCAAAATGAGGCACAGTTTTATGATTGACTAGTCAAACCCCTTTACATTGATTACTTAGATTTTGAAGTAGGTATCCTAAGCTTTACATAATTATATACATAGATGTAAGGCAATTACAATATAATTATATAAATTATATTGCAGCTGTAACTACCGCAATTTTCACTCAAATTAGCTTTTTAAACACACATTTTTGCGAGTTTATTTTTATGATGTATAAACACGAAACAGCTATCTTGTTTACCTTAGTTTCCACAAGAAACAAATGACATTTCTTATTAGTATTTATTTATTCGCTATCCACTTTGAAACGTATTGTCAATGGCATATTTAAATGACTGGATTTGAAACCGCGCGGTCTACGACTAGCAGTACTTCTGGAAGTACAGAGAGAACGTTAACCGTTTATGCTTGACTTTAAACAACAAATTTGGTCAAAGAATGTTTGTTGCATTAGAAATGTTAGGAAAAACTACATGGCACAGAGCAACTTCTCTTTTCCACAACTGTAATATTTTAAGAACTAGTGTTAGGCCACCTATTTTCGTCCCAAAACTGTGAGATCTCTCCGACGAAAGACAAGTTGAAACTTGTGAAGTCTTAGCTTGTTTTCTGCCGGAGTCAAATTACAGTCAACTGTTTATTCCAAGCGATGTAGTCCGCAGTATTGTCTTATTTGCGAAAACGTTGCGCTACCGATATCGCTGTCAAAAACTGACTTTAGCACGAAGAGAAAATGTCATTTTTGACAGTGATATCGGTATCGTGTTATTTTGCAAGTTAAATTATACTTTTGCCGATTAGAAAACGTACGCCTATTGAGAATGGTTATATTATCAAATCCCTGAGGTTAAATTATAGGAAATTAAATAAAATTTAAAACTACATATATAATAAATAACGATGCAATCTGTATAATAGAAATTTAATTTATAAAGTTAATGCCCCTAAAACACCACCCTATTGATGCAGCCGATTGTATCTCCTCCGGGCAAAATGCAATTTAACTGTCTTCGCTTATTCTGCAGAATACTACTCGCATTGATTTTCTTTTTCTTATTTGTTATTCTATGTGGCCATTGCGGCGCCGCGTGTTCCTTGAAACAATATTATCCTTAGCATGCCCAATCTAGTGCCGACACCGACCCTACTAAACTATTTCACCACCTTCATAAGCGCGTCTGAACATGAACCTTTGTTTTACCAAAAAGGCTTTATTTAAAAAAGTCGCGTATGTGGCTGCATTTAACTGAGTATTCCGGCAAAGTTTTATTTGCGTAGGTTTTTGACATATACCCACAATACACTACGCGACCTTTTAAAGGTTAATGAAGCTTTCAGTTATGTTCATAAAATAATATTCTTCGGCCGCATTACGACATATGAAATTATGATTACTCTCAGCATACATGTAGAAAAAGCTCGTACATGTTTGAAAATGCGATATACATATGTATATAATGAAGAAAACTCCAATCCGAGACAGAAATATTAAACCTTATTTGATTGAGTTAGTATCCTATCTTGGTGTAGCGCGGTCGTAGCACCGTCGCCGCCGTTACGCCGAGCGTCGTACCAGCGTTACCGAATTATCTGCATTACGTCATGTGAAGGCGTGTCATCTACGACTCATACATCACCATAACTCTACATACCGTAGCATAACTTTCATGAACTACATATAATATATTCCTAACCAATGTTTATCCGAAGGCTTCGTAAACTTCTTTAAATAATAGTAAAGAAGTTTAACTATGTTGGGGTCGGCTTTCAGTCTAACTGGATGCAGCTAAGTACCAGTTTTTTACAAGGAGCTACCTACCCTTGGTCTGCTTCCTGCTCATACAATCCCTACCAGAATATCTAACTGCCTTGATCATGTTATGTTACGGACCAAGACTCCCGCCACAGTTATTGTTATAGACACTTATGTTACGGACCATTTACCAGTCGTACTACTCTTGAGCTTACGTAAAACTGCCGCATCTCCTACGACGAGAAAATCATTACGTTATGATTATGACGCTATTAAAAAAGCGCTAGATAATTTTGATTTCAATCACATATTCAGTATGTTAGACCCTAATCTAGCTACGGACACTTTTATCTCGGACATACATTCGGTTTTAAATGAATTTTCTAAGACTATTATAATTCCTAATCGAAAAACTATCATCAAGCCTTGGATGACAGCAGGTTTACTCCGTTGCTTACGCAATCGTGATAAAATGCATCGCAAAGCTAAAAAAAACCCAGATAATTTAACATTGAAAATAACGTATTCTCGATATCGTAATTTTTATAATTCGCTAATAAAAAAACTAAAAAGGGCCTATGAAAAAGCAGAGTTTACCAAAGCTAAAAACAATCCAAAGGCTACATGGAAAGTAATAAAGCACATTACACACAGCCATCAACAACGACATTCTCCTAACGCTTTGTTAAAATCATCCGAGAATCCTACCACATCTGTTAATAATGTTAATGACTTTTTCATCAACGTAGGTAGAAATCTAGCCTCAAAAATTCTTCACAATCAGCCTGTCTACATTGACCCGTACCAAAATCTCTCTCCATCCCCCGTTAATTCGCTCGTAATTCCACCAGTTGACGAAACGCAAGTGAAAAGTTTAATTTTAAATTTACGAAATGACTGCGCAATTGGATGGGACAATATATCAGATAAAGTATTAAAACTTTCTTGTGACACTCTGTCGTCGGTCATAGCTCATATTTTTAACTGTGCCATTGATTCTGGTATCTTTCCTAGGGCTTTCAAACGTGCAATTGTTCATCCTATTTATAAATCAGGGGCTAAAGATGATGTGTCTAATTACCGCCCTATCTCAGTACTTAGCTCATTATCCAAGATCTTCGAGAGAATTCTAAACAAGAATCTTACTAATTTTATGACAAAAAATAATTTAATTGCAAAAAATCAATACGGCTTTCGCTCATGTGTCTCCACGGAGGATGCTGTCATCGATTTCGTCAATACCTTGGTCAATAAAATAGACAATCGCTTAAAATGCTATGGCGTCTTTCTAGATTTGACCAAGGCTTTTGACACCGTCTCTATCCCGAAACTAGTGTCTAAGATGGAGCTCATGGGTATCCGTGGGGTAATCCTCAATATTTTTAAAGATTACCTTAGTGATCGTAGCCAATGTGTAAAAATTGATTCCTTTACCAGTAGTGAGCAATTTACTTGTTACGGCATACCACAGGGTAGCATATTAGGGCCTACATTGTTCCAAATTTATATTAACGACCTCTGCCTATTATCTCTCGATAACTGTGACATATTCTGCTATGCCGATGACACAGCTCTTTTAATATACGATAAAGACTGGACCACTGCTAAGAAGAGTGCCGAGACTTCCTTAGAACACGTAATGAAATGGCTTACGCTCAACCTTTTAACGTTAAATGTTACCAAGACCAAAGTAATTCAGTTCCTACCACCTAAAACATCCAAATCTTCATCGGTTCCAAATAATTTAATTGCTCACACATGTCAAATTGCTCATGGATGCAACTGCAGAGAACTGGATATGGTCAGTACTATAAAATACTTAGGTGTTAACATTGATGAGAAATTAGATTGGCGTATGCACACGGACGCTGTATGTGGCAGACTCCGAAAACTGGTCTATTTATTTAGAGAACTAAGGTACTCTGCGGACCAGAAAACAGCATCCATGGTCTATTGTTCTCTGGGTGAGTCAATAATAACTTATTGTATACCCGTGTGGGGAGGGACCTTTAAAACTGTTATGTTACAAGTGGAACGAGCACAACGAGCCGTCCTTAAAGTAATGAGCTTCCGAAAAAGAGACTATCCCACTGTCCAGCTGTACTCGGACACTCAAGTTCTTACAGTAAGGCAACTCTATATCCTCCGCACTGTCTTACGTCGACACTCCACGATACCCTCGGACGTTACTCCTACATCCTCAATTCGGCGTACTGGTTTCTTTATCTACAGACCTATTAGATGTCGCTCCGCGCTAGCACAAAGACACTTTTTTGCGCAAAGCTTATATTTATACAATAAAATAAATAGGAAACTTTCAATCCACAACCTTACTCTTAATAAAGTTAAGCTAAGTCTGAAACAATGGCTACAAACCCTTACATATGACGAAACTGAAAATATATTAACAAGATTCTCCTAACTCAAGTTAAAAAACGCACTTAACTCTTTAAGCATAATAAAATCTTACGTTCCCGACAATGTTCAAACACACAAATATTCCACATTTACATATACACCTTCACAACACATACTCGCACCCTCTCTCATACTCACCCACCCTCACCTGTTGCACACATCCTCTCTCACTCACTCACACTCTCACACACACACACACACACACATCCTCACACACACACACACACACACACACACAAATCTACACTCACCCACCCTCACTCCTACCTACATGTGAATTGAGTTGTTCAGTTCTGTTTGTTGTTTGCTTGCACTTTTTTTTTTTTTTTTGTTTTATTTTCTTTCCTTCTGTTAGTTAGTTAAGTTTCTATTGCTCATAAAACGTAAGCTCCTTAAAAGTGGAAGAGGGCGCTGACTCCCGTAACACAGGTTACGTACCTAGCACGGGTGTCAGAGACTTCAAAAATATTGATGTACTTTTTTATGACAATAAAGATTATTATTATTATTATTATTATTATTACTACCTATCTGACCTCCTCAACCCAGTTGAGCAACACGATACTTCTTAGACTGGTCGTTAAACTTTTAGCTTGCTAGTTGACTAATTTTAGACTTGTTAGACTACACGTAACGAAAGTTAAAAAAGTGTACATAGCGGCCGCCAAAATGCATTTTAAGGGGCTTTTCGAAACGAAAGAACTTTTTATGACGTAGATAGTCACCCATCCACGGACAAACAACATCAAGCATAGCAACCTGTGATCGATCAACTTGCAACAACGTGCAGTTGTAACTTAGCCACGAGCTTTACATAACAATATCAAAACGTTATATTAAGAGTGCATGCTATATTGACAACACAATTTAAATTTTCGATTAAACCTGTCAGTAGCAATAAATCTTTTTCATTCCGTATGACGTTTACGAATGGGAAAATACTGTAGCAATTGTAAGCGAATCTGAAACGGAGCTTGCAAATGAGCACGCATTTGTCTCGCGATGAATGCGTCGCGAGGCAGCTGCACGCGGCTTTGTTCTGTATCTCTTGCCGTGAATGGCCGGCCGCTATTATTCACACAAAAATGATTTTATCTCCGCAAACATGTGAGATAGTGTCGACGTACTCTAAATAAGTTAATATACATGAATCATTGTCACCGTACTAAAGTACTATAACTGCTGACTGATCCGAGGAATAAGTACAAAAAATTGAATTTCCTTTTTTTTTTTTAACATATATTTGAATAGGTATCTAATTGTTTTATTACTCGTAGAGAGACTTCCTCTGTCCTTCTCTAACTATGGTAAATAAAAGGTATGGTAAGATAGTTATGTACATTTCAAAGTTAATATTAAATTAATGTTTTATTACGCTAAAATGCATAACAATAACTATTTCCATTATCAACCATGTCTGTTGGAAAAAATATTAATGCAAAGTCACTGTGCACATTTGTGAACTCAAAAAAATTTAGCATTTTTCGAACTCATCGGAAATTGAGTTTGTCGAAAGTTCCTGGAGCTCGGTAAATTTCCTTTCAGGCGAGAGTGGTACAAAAATCGCCAATCATTTTGTTTAAAAATCTGCACAATTCTTATAATGGATCATTCGAGTTTGGTAAACCTATTGAGCTTGGAGCTAAGAGCGAGAGACGGCGCGCTTCAGCCCACATCTTCTTAATCATTTCCTTTCTATTATTGTGTCTTAAGGAAATTATTAGTATTAATAATGATCGAGATGATAACACTTTTCTCATATTTTTATCCCATAACGGATCGTTTATGTTTATAAAAAGGATGTTTGAACTCTAATTATGTACTAATAGGAACCATTTTATTCAATTAAAAAAATAACTAGCCCAAAACGAAGTGAATCAATAATTTAACCACGTCAGTATAGTATTGGTGACCTTAACATAAATAATTATGATTACAGAACTCTGGTATATGGCAAGGGAGGTTGGTGAAAAGAGGAAAAATACCCAAGAACGACCTCGGCGAGTTTTGGCATTGGAAAGATCTCGACGTCGGCAAGGACATCTGTATTTATGGGAAAGTATTCCATACTGTGTCCTGCGATCTATTCACAAAGGTACGTACCATTTTTATTTGGACCTTATTAAGTATAAAGTAGAAGTTATTAGTAAGTAGAGAGATAAACTGTCACTGTGTTTGTCGACCAGTTATAAACAAGAAGCTCTAGCTTAAATATAAGCCGGCAGACTAATTGATGGAAAAGGTGACGATATGAGTCTAATTCACGCTCGAGTCAGGTGAATGTATAGCGTAGTAGTGCAATGAATTCCATATTAGACCAGAGGATAATGAGGAGATTCATGGTTTAGCAAATAAAGCAGTGTTGAATGAGATGCGTTACACAATATGTGCCCGTTGGCATACCAAAATGTTGTAGTTCAAGAATTAATGTGCTTTTTATATTTGTATGAGTTTATCATTTGTAATTGTATTAAATTTGAAGCTCACGCCTATGTGACGGTGCCATGATAACCTATCCGTTCTTACAGGGAAGGACACAGGTTATTCCCGAACAATCAAAAGCCTTGACTTAGCTCATTTTCACTTTGATCAAAAATAAACAGTGCCACCTGTGTTTATCTTGTTACGTCACACCATAATCAGTTCCACGCGAGTGAACGGTACACAACAAAGTAATCTAACGGCTAAACACATTGGCAATACCATCAACTAGACGGTCAATAACCTATCGTGCTGTCTCGCTCTCACCACGACTCGTTTATAAACAGGATTTTAAATGAGTTGATGCTTTGTTAGTGGGAATACTGCATGGTAAACGGGCCAAGCTAAATGTTGTTGCTTTTACTCTGTTAGGGTTGATTTAAGTACAAAACACATGCAAAGAAACGTAATTATCTTACCCTGTCACAAAATATATAGAAATAAACGGGAGTCAGGAATACGGATAGTCGACAACGCGGCGAACTATTTTTAGGTTATTTAATTTGTGCGCGGTGCAAGGTCGCGCTCGGACGGAGACCGCGAGTGGGGCCCGCTATTGCGCGCTCTCGTTGAAGATCATAGGTCGGCAATATGGCGACGGCGACTTATTTGTTTTTATATTTCTTACTTTTGATATTATGTAGCACTGATTTCGTTTTTGCAGCAGGTATGTATATAGCAGTAGAGATTGCCATGTGCTTTTACTTTCAAAATGAAATTACTAAACGTGTGTTCTGTTGCTAGTTATAGTTATTCCATTCTAAAAGTATTCACAAAATTTGTCTCAACGTAAAAACTAAGTATTATTTAATTAAACGTTTGATCAGACAGTGTAATATACATTTTATTATTTTAAATTCAATACCGACCTTTGTGAACGCCCAAATATCCTAAGAATTTATTGCTTAGAGGATTAGAAATCCTCTCAGAGAAAGCCAACGTTTCAGCGTTAAGTGGTTTTCGAGTCTCTTACTTCAATTTTAGTAAGTAACGGTTACAGAAGTGACTTTTATTGAAGTGTCGCCGACTGCAATTCTCGCACTGTACCTAGATGAGTAGGTAAATATTGAAATAAGTTCACTCGTTAGTAGAAGAGTATCTACAACTGCAAGCTCCTACTGGTTGTCTATTTTGTTTAATTTTCGCTGGGTTTTTACACTTTGTTTTATAAAATATGGTGCTGGTGGCCTTGGTGTTTGTACACCGCAATAAATTACAATTGTGCGAAATATTTCTGTTAACATAAAATTGTACCTTTTATAATGCACATTCACATTTACTATTTACTGATAAAGCATAAAAAATCGATAAGATGAGAATACTAGGCCAGGTTGGTTTCTTGTAGGTTACCGTTGTTTATCTTCTTTTCTATGCAGTTCTGTTAGAAATAATGTATGAAGAAAACTAATGTGTATTATGCCACACTAAATAATGCCAATAAATGTTTAGATTCGTTTTATATCCCAACGTTCCTGCGATATCTACATGACAAGAATAATAAGCCTTGCCTGCATTACATAATCACATTCGTTTATCAGCAATGAAGCACCTGTAGATATTACCTGTTGTTATTTAGTTGGTATTGCATCATATCTCAACCTTGAAACTTATCAGTACAGTGTAATAAAACAAGCATAATCATTGTACATTTAAGTGACGTGATACCAAAGTATGAGTTGCTCAGTCCAAGCCTGTGACTCCTGTAGTCCAATTCGAGAGCGAATTAAATTCGTCTGCAGGTCTTACTGCTGTTTGTTACCTCAGCTTTTAAACTAATATAAGGGTTGCTGCATTGCAATATATAATTTTCTAACACATTTAAAATTCAAAATGCGGTTCCCATCCAATAACAGAGCAATAATGCGAAACGAATGGCTGCCGTAAAACCGTCGAATGGCTTTCCGAATAAAGCCGAAAGGGAGGTCGTGGGGCTTAAAGAAATGTGTTTATTGTCGGGGAACAGCGGAACTGTCACGGTTATAGCCGGCACTGGCCAGCTAGTAAACTGATACACGCCCTTTATGTTCTTTGCACTCAATTAGTTTCGGAGGTATCAAATCTCTGGGTTTACTGACCTGTCACCGCTAAATGGGGTAGGCTGTAAGTATTTAATCTCCGAAAGTAGATGTTAGGATGAACATCGTTTGTAAAATGCCTTTTACGAAGTGAGTTTCAATGTCGTAGGTATAGTACCGCTGCTCAATGTTTTTAAGAAAAATATGACCACAAACGAAAAACATATGTAAAGTTTAAAATCTAATAAAAAGTCCCTAAGTCTACATCTTCAGTTTTACATACCCTGTCTGATATAATTACAATTTATTATGCTTACCAACAACTGCGAGTATCTATCTATACCATCTGCTATGTTTATCATTCGATAAATGAGTAAGGAATTGATAACATGAAATAATTTTGTGATATCTGTAACATACAAACTTACGTGTACTTACTGATTACAACATCATCGAATTATTTATTTTTGGTCTCTTCCTAAATATAGACATGACATAAAATGCGTATAAACTGTGTTAAAGCTTGGGGATGACAACGCGATTTAAACTGTAGAGAGCGAGCGAGACAAGTAGAATGAGCGAGAAAGTAAAAACGAGAAATACTGGATAAATATCAACCTCGCCCTAGCTATATATGTTTTTCTGAGATTCTTTAGAGATGGGGTAGCCCTAGGTGCATCTATAGAAGACAGACCATGGTTAAAAGCATTTTTAAAAGGGTTTCCGCCTTTTAAATTTTTTCATAGTATGTCACTTTTTTGTAATTCTCAGATTATTTTTTGGATAATTATATTACAGATTTTTTTATAAATATTGTGCAATTTGTTGAAACAAAAGCAGTAACGACAGTTAGGCATCATGATGACTAGATATTTTGGTTGTTATCATCGAAGTCCCGAATAAACAACCAACGTCATAGAGTACGAACATGGCGCCCAACAACCGGTTCAAATTAGCAGATGTTTCAAATAATAAATAAAGTAGGTGTTCCTAGAGTTTCCTACTTTCAAATCTAGTTTTGCTGCAAAAATTAGGTTATTTAATCTTCGAACCGTTTATTTTTCTACCTATCACGATTACGATGAGCAAGTGAAAGAAACACGCTGCAAGCCTGAAGATCCTGGTTCGGTCTTTGCCTTTTCTCGGGTGTCAGAGTTTTGATTCACCCCTAATGTGGCTCTACAAAATTCTCAGGTGTGCGGCTTTTCGCACGAATTTTCCTTTACTTACTTTTACCATTTTAGCAAATGAAAATTTCTTCTTAATTGTATTCATGGATACCGTCATCATAACCTACTGGTTGCATGCACTTGGTGCAGGCGGCGGTCGACCGGTTGTTAACGCGAGACTTGTCGTGATTTACGGTGTGTTTCTAACAATGGCCTAGGGTATTAAGCCTTTAGGAAAAAAAGAGTACGAGATTTACCAATTAAGTTCGGTCGTCAGATGGGGCGGCGGAAGGCCTCTTGGTCTCTTGGTCAGATTTCCGGGATGTTTCCCAGGTCGGTCGTTTAGGTCGCTCTCTCAAATTCCAGATGGACGATGCTTCAGACTTCGGCATCATCCGCCTTCCTTGTTATTCGTACTATCGGCGTTTGATAAGGTACCGTGATTTTATCTCGATAAGTGAAACCGCGTAGTACACTTTGTATTATTAGACAGTAGGAACCTCCAGAGGTATCGACATAATTTTTTAAGTTGGATTGTTTTCGCCTCGAAATTCAGCTAACAATATTGTCTTTCCACGAGTTAGCTGTTCATAGTATTGATGGTAGTTTTTGTTATTGTCTCTCATTAATAAATAGCGTTATCCTAACTATAGAGTCGAAACATACCTACCTAATGAGTGTTTTATCAAAACTTTATATTTACATTACATAGGACCTATTTGAATTGGCTTCACTTTGATAATGTTGTTCTCAGAGCTAAGCTTTATATTACCTACTCCCTATCTATCTTTTTTTATATATTACCTAATTTACCTTAATGACGTAATTAATAGGCTCTAAGTGCGTCAATTTCCGTAAGATATAAAGTTAAAGGGGTATAATAAGTTTTCATGGGATTAATGTAATTATCTGAACCTTGTCCACCTTAAACTGTTTTTTTTTTCTAATTTGCTTCGGATTTTAATTCCGTCCCGAAATTATACTATTGAACTTAAGAAAGATGGGGGAACAATCCAATTTTATGTGTATGCGTTGTTTACTGTCGATTGAGCCTAGTTCGAACCTATGCAACAGCACCAATTGATGAAAGTATCGGGTTCCAAAAACAAAATAGTAAACGAACGATTATGACTTCATTAAATTCACTTTATAGATAGAAAATACTGAATTGGCTTTTGGAAATAAAATACTAAAAATAATAACACAAAAGTTGTACACGAAACTACATTTTATTTAAATAAACTTAGTTAATCACTCATCAACAGTCTTACTCGTATTATTGCAAACATATTTCCGTACTCACAGGGCACTAATATAATACAGTATTACTTGAAGTCCCATGTAGATGTTTATAAGAAATGCCGAGGCAAATCCAAGTCCGCGCGCTGGTGACTGGAAAATGGCGTAAAAAACTGTGTGCGCGATCCTGCCCGCGGTGAAAAGTCTGAACAGCATTGTGGCGAGGAAGGCTGACGGTCCCGTGGTCAGGTACAGCGCGCCCAGCACCCAGAACGCTGGGATGTTCTCCAGGTCGTTGAGATGAGCTCGCCTCACTCGCTCCACATCTGGATCGTTGAGCTTCACTTGTCCGTTATAGTTTTTCGCATCCTCCTCGTTAGCAAATACCTTCTTTGAGGTCCGTACTTTCGCAGTCAGAAAAGTTACTGCAAACATTTTTATAGCCAAAATCGCGGAGTACACCATGTACGATTGGACCACAGGGTCTTGTAGAGATATCGACACCATGTTTAATGTTTGATTGCGTTCACCAAGTTGCTACCACCTCGAAAATCAGCGAAGAATAACTTGTTGGGACATATTTTGAAGGTGTATATAATACCTACGATTGTAGTTTATCACGGTGAATGGGTAGCTTTGTTGCTGTTATCGTTTGGTCATGCTTAGTTGACGGCATAGAGTAGGCACATAATGCCAATTTTATCAAAGTGCGATATAATCATATTACTAATTCCCTTAAAAATTATGAAATTATTATTAATTTATCCATGACCTAATATTGTATTGCTTGCAAATATGATGCTTTCTTTTTGTTCTTCGGACTTATTAGTAACCAAGATAATAAAAAAATCCAACTTATTGTTAAGAATAGTGTTTGTGTTTGTCTGCTCCCAATACGAGTTATATCAGAGTATTAAAAAAACGATTAATTTTGTTTATACTCTGATATAAAGTATAACTGATAGAGTTTAATCTATCAGTTACACTTAACAATAATATTAAACGACAGAAATAGGTATCAAACTATATTTTAAATTAACAACTTTAGTTCATAATTGATTTGAATATCGTATCTTAGTAATTTTCCTCAACTGGCTTCCTCAAAGCACATGATACATTTTTTTTTAGGTATAGCTATAATTCTATGAATTCACGAATCGATAATGGAATAAGCCTGTATAACTTTCTTATTTAAATAACGACTCCCGCAGTAAGAAATTGAATCCTTGTGTCGCGGGGGGGGTTTTACAAACGTAGATAGTACATCCACATGCACAAAGACACCCAGACTCAGAACAAGCATCCGTTGATCACACAAATGCTTGTCATACGTGGGGATCGAACCACGTCGCGCATAGAGTTTGGTGAGGTGACTTCAACCCCTCGGCTATCCGTACAGTCAAAACATTAACTCTTGCATTTCTCCTAAGCAGCAGATACACCTACTATGAGGGCCATATTCTCGATGGAGTACACTTAGTGTGTATAACTGGGCTTAGTGTGTATAGGGTCCTCTAGAGATGACGTCACTTCGTCACCATGTTCAATGTTCGATTGCGTACTCGGCTATTCAGTAATGGAATAATTGCTTATTAAGATGAATTCTAACAATGCACAGGTCTTGATACGATAGCCGTTTGTCATGATGACTGTTTGTTTTTGTAATTATCGCTTGGCCTTACTAATAGCCACACGTACTGCTACACGTACACACAGACTGACGCGCATATAAGCGCATAAAAGGCATAGGGAAATTTGTTAATGGTTCTACAGCAAACAAGCACTTAGCAGAATCCGTAATGAAACTATGAAAGAGAAAAATACTAAAATCTATCACTCTTCATTCGATTGTGTTGTGGTGGTCTTGCTGTTCTATTGATGGACTGGTACGCTAGAGGTGCAAGTTCGATTCCAATGCAGGCCAAGTACTAATGTTACTTTTTCCAAGTTATATGTTCTTTATTTATTATTTGAAGATACCACTGACAAGCAATGGAAACAGCGAAAGGAAACCAGGATTCCAAATATTGCAATCTGAAGTCGTCAACCCGCAGACACCTAGCGTCGTGATCAATGCTCTAACGTGCCTTATTCAGGCTCAGCAGTGGGACGTATATTATATAGGCTAGTATTATTTACTCTTCGATTATACTCACACACTCGTCTTTCAGAATTTATAGCTATAGTACACTACATTAATTTATTTACATTGGTTAGATATCAGTACACGTTGGCACCATGAAAACAGATAATAACACCCACTTATTAAATCAATATGTTTGCGAACATTTCGTGCAGTTTGAACAGAATAGCGTGCAAGCGACAATATGTTATAATAATTTTAGTTACGTAATGATATTCATTGTTCTTGGACATGTTATGTAGGAATAATAATAGATTATTTAGGGTTTCGTAACCAAATAGCAGAACCGGAGCCTATTACTGAGACTGACTGATGCAGATGTCTGTCTGTCGATCCGTGTGTCGGTCTATACTATAGATCGAGATCACGGTCATAGATGTATTAGTTGGTGGGTGACAATCTTCCTACCAATTTGTTTATATTTCTCTTACTTGCAAGTCAGACTCGCACACAAATGGCTTGCCGTAGATATGTCAGACGCTCGTCGACCAAAAGCACCCTGGTTTCGTTGACCTGAACAGTAAGTAAATCGCTTGCGCATACACAGCGAGATTCCATATAGAAAAAGCATAGATGGGTATTTGCGAAAATGACTCGATCGTAGTATTTTTCAACAAACAAAGGAAGTTAATATTAAAAAAAAAAACGACTCCTTCATTGGGAATATAATCTTTGTGTTGCGGGGGTTTTCCCAAGCATTCCAGTTACATTCAAAACGATACTCAGACTCGGAACATGCCTTCGTCAATCAGTCAAAGTTTGTCCTACGCAAGGATCGAACCTGCAAAACGTTGCGCACAGGGAATTTTGAGTTATGATCTTTACCACTCGGCTATAGGTTAACGATATCTATCGAACGAGTACTTCACATTTGTTTGTTTCAGATAACACTATCTCATAGATTAAAACACTCTTATTTGTAAATCAGGTGGGGCAAATATAGTGTATGATTCTAATTTTAATAATGGCCTGCCACAAATCGAAAATTTTCCCGCAGGAACATAAAATCTACATAAATACTATTTGTTGCCTATGTGTTTATCCTGGTGATAAACTTTCTGTGAACCAAGTTTTGTCTAAATCCGTTCAGTTGTTTTGGCTTGAAAGAGGCACAATAATCCATACATATAAACTTTATTTCTAGTTCTACAAAGATTAGTACAATTTAACTCCCGATAGACAACAAATTTGATTAGGTTCGTGCTCGTTTTAGACTTTTTATATTTATGGGTTAGGTATAACAACATTCTTCTGCGAGTCAAAAACATTGCTTTTATTATAAACGTATACGTATAGGTTCCTAAACTGCTCAATTAAACTACGAGTATTGTTAAAATTACCAAAATAAAAAAAAACGACAAAAGTAGAAATAAAAACTATATTTAATGTAAACTTAATAAATAATCATCAATTTATAGTCTTTTTACAAAATAGTCTTCCCCAATCGAGTTGCACAATTAATATAATGTGTGCAGCTTACTTACAGGGCACTGGCAAAGGTCTGAATAACTTTGAATCCCATGTACATGTTGATAAGAAGGGGTACACCAAATGCGATTCCACGCGCCGGCGGGGGCAGTGGCTTCACAGCGTAGACGATAGTGTATATGATGCGGCCCGCTGTGAACAGTCTGAACAGCGTGGTGGCCAAGGAGGCTGACGGCCCCGTGGTCAGGTACAGAGCCCCCAGCACCCAGAATGCCGGGATGTTCTCCAGGTCGTTGAGGTGAGCGCGCCTCACTCGCTCTACATCTGGATCGTCGAGCTTCACTTTTCCTTTCGAGGCTTTCGCGTCCTCTTCGTTAGCGAATACCTTCTTTGTTGTCCGTACTTTTCCCGTTAGAAAAGCTACCGCAAACATCTTCATACCCAAAACCGCGGAGTACACTATGTACGATTGGACCGCTGGGTCCTCTAGCGATATCGTCGCCATGTTAAATGTTTGATTACGTCCGGCACGCTCCTACTTGCTCGACATTCAACGTCGAAATGAATGCTTATTAAGATAAATATAAACAGAGTTTACGTATATATAAGAATATTACGAGAGTCGCTTGTCACGGTGACTGGGAACTTGTTTGTTATCTCTACCTCAGGTTTTAGAAAACAGTTTTGGTTTAGTTTTAAAACAGTTCGTCTTTTCGAAAACAGACTAGTTTTTTTTTCTAGAAGGCGGTTTGTAGATAGAAAATTATTTAAAGTAAACACCCAGTATCAATAAAGTGGTGCAGAAAGTGAGAATTTGTAAGAGAGTTGCGAATTTTAGGATTGATTTACAAGATAACAGTTCTATCGTTGTTTTTTAGTAGAAAGTCAGTTTTTGTTAATTTGAATTCAATCATTAATCCAATCTTGTCAATTATGTGGCTAACATACACATAACATAACATCGTAGCTACATAAAATGCGGACAACATCACATACAATTGTTCTGAACCCAAAGTAAGTTGCTCAAGCACTTGTGTTATGGAATTCAGATACAACGAAGGTACCACAAACACCCAGACCCGAGGCAATGTAGAAATGTGAATTTTTACATTGACCCGACCGGGGATCGAACCCGGGACCTCAGAGCTAGCGACACCTTGAAACCGGTGCGTACGCCACTCGACCACGGAGGTCGTCAAAACTACGACATAAAGCTACGATGAATGCAAAAATCACAAAGTCATTCCCTCACCCTGTTTCGAATAGTCGATTTATGATTAAACGAAACGATATCTGTGAATCAGGTACATCATTAGACTATAATTTAAATGTAAGTAATATACACGTAAAGTAATGTTTTATTCCACAATATCTTGCTCAAAATCCAAACGGGAATTTTGCAATTTGATGAGAATTGTTAGCTGCATATATTTTATTATCAATATAAGTGAAACAAAGCTTCTTTGACCATTTTAAGCGTAAAAATCAAATAATTACTTTCAGAAATAGTCACAAGGTTTGTTTTCAACAACAACAAAAAGGGCACTTATCACAGTGCTCTTTTTGATCTACATTGATGTGGATTAACATGAATCCCACCTGTGTGCTTGTTCATTAAAAATAAAAAATAAAATTTTAAAAAATACATTACCTTCACCCTAACACTAAGGGTACATACCCTATACGAATAAGGGTGAAAACTTATAATTAGAGTAACAGTACAATAAATAATTCTATCAAGGAATTATGACATTTGGATTTATGTATAAAATAAACTGTTCTCATCAAAAAATCTGCAGAAAAAAGAAAAATAAATTGAATGTCTTCCTTTTTTCTCATGTCTTGATACACTTGGGTTCCTAGCTAATTTGAATTTTGGGACGTCTTTTTAGAGCACCAGCCACGAAGTTATTATTGATGCCTGTTACCTAGTTAAGAGTGATACGACGGTACGTAATTAATATGCAATCAACTCGAAAAGTATTTCTTTAAATAGGAAGTAATTCTCAGCAGACATAAAAAAGAAGCAGGTTTTCAGTTCTCGTATAATTTTTTCATACGATACCGCAGAACTTTGGAATGGATGCACCGAGACTGTTGTTTTTTTTTTCATATAACGTGAAATAGTTTAGAAATAGTTTAAAATTTTATAAGTTTCTGACAGTATTTTTGTTTGAAGTCGTTTATATGTTGTTGTGGTTACGAAAATATTACAGTTACCGTCATGTTCACTGCCATTATTATTTTCAATTAAATTACTAGTTTTACAGATTATTGCACAAGCTTTTTCTGCTAACAGATATTTAACAGCTGCTATGTATCAATACGAACAAAATATAATGTAGTAAATGAGACTGAGTGTGTTTAATTGTTACATTTGCTTCGCATCACGCCTAAACATTATATCGATGAAAATATAAATATTTTTGTAATAAGCATGACCGATTTATTCGTTTAAGATCAATCTATCATCAAATTTGTGATTTATATAATAAAAATAATTATACCCAACAATATAAATTAGGTTATCGTGTTTTATAAAGTTGTTTTGTAAAGAGCGTCGTTAGCAAATATTTTAATGAATAAACGGAAAACAGCAGGCTTACATCAATTAAGTAATTCCATTACGTTATTAAAATCAATAACGGTGTAACAATTTGTCACCGGTGTACGAAATTTTATCATTTCAAGGTCATTCATTTCGTAAATTGCTAATCTTCTTCTTCTAATATATAAAATTCCCGTGTCACGATGTTAATTACCGTACTCCTCTGAAACGGTTCGACCGGTTTTTATGAAATTTTGTATACATATTGGGCAGGTCTGAGAATAGAACAACATCTATTTTTCATACCCCTAATTGCTCACATAAAAAAAAATATTTTGTTTTTGGACGAAATTGTTTGTTTTTTTTATATTGTGGCATCAAAAATACATACAACTAGAAAAATATATACATATTCGGCTAAACAACGTTTGCTGGGTCAGCTAGTATGAGAATATATTAATAGGTAGGTACCTATGTATGTACTTACGGAATAAGATATTAGAAATAACTGAACATGACCTAGTTCTGTTCATAACTACCTACATACTCAATAGTATGATGTGAAAAGAAACAAAACACAAATTTGTAGGACACATTTATTAAAATATAATCTTGAAAAAATCTTTCACACGTGTATTCTATTACAAGTTACACAGAACGAGACAACAATATCAAATTAAATACCGAAGTGGTCGCATACAATGGTTTCCTTCACATCTATACACATTACGAGACACCAAGCGGCTAGGCGGCTGTTAAAACTCACGCGAATCTATTGTATAGTTGAACATTGAATTAGGGCTAGTTACCTACTTACAACGCAGTAATGAACGTTTGAATAACTTTAACACCCATGTACATGTTGATTAACATAGGTACACCAAACGCAATCGCACGCGCCGGCTGGGGCAATGGCTTTACAGCATAGACGATCGTATGAATGATCCGGCCCGCGGTGAACAATCTGAATAGCATAGTGGCGAATGAGGCTGACGGCCCCGTGGTCAGGTACAGCGCTCCCAACACCCAGAACGGTGGGATGTTCTCCAGGTCGTTAAGGTGGGCACGCCTCACTCGCTCTACATCTGGATCGTCAAACTTTACTTTTCCCTTTTTCATTTTAGCGTCCTCTTCATTCGCAAACACGTTCTTTGCATAACGAGCTCTTGCCGTCAGAAATGTTACCGCAAACATCTTCACTCCCAAAACTGCAGAATACACGATGTATGATTGGACCGCTGGGTCCGTTAGAGATATCGACACCATGTTTAATGTTTATTAACGCTCGCCACCGGTGCCACGCTGTTGCTCACTCGAAAATCAACGGTCGACTGACGACCAGAGACCGGTTAAAGACGATATAACAACTTAACTATCTAGCTCAGCGCCGGTTTGGTGTAAGCTTTACTCGCATGCAGATTATAGAAGTGATATTAATATCATAATCAACAGCGGCTTATCACAATGACAAAGTGTATTATATATTTTTTTCGTCTTTGTTAGTTACGAAATCATTCGGCTGATGCAATCACGACTAAATATAATGTTTTATTAGTAAAAAAAACCTAATTTGAAGGATCAAAAGTTTTCTAAAAGCAAAATTAGTTAAAATTTATCCTCAAAAAATTCTTATGCCGTCGAAGATGATATTGCGTCATTTAGGTGGTACCTATCATCAGCATCCAACACCTAAACAAAAACCTGTTCATTGTTTTGTTGTTTACATAAAATAGAAGCCTCGAGAAACGCACGGTCACGGACAGTTCGCTCTGAAGTTGAGGCGAGTAGAAACGGAATAGCAAGTATTACATTATATAAGTGGGAAGAGGACAGACATCGGCGTCCAATGTGATGTCATAATTACTTAGTAATTGTTGTAGTTGTATATTTTTATTAATCAGAAACATGAGGATGTAGACTAACCGGCTCAACTTTGTTGATGTCAGAGTTTAAACCGAATAAAAAATTTATCTTCTGGTAATTTTAATTTCGATTTAAAAATAAAGACACGTTTTGAATCTATTTTTTCTTATGCACGTTATTCGTATATCCGAATAAAAACATCCTTGCAAAAACATATTATTAACAGTAGGTAATTGTTTAATTTTTTATTACTTGTCCTATTAAAATAAATTGGACAAGAAGAAAAAAAAGATTAAATTATTTTTTTATGTTTTCCCACAAAATTCAATGTTAAACTTCGCGACCTTGATAAAATTACAACGCACTAATCGCCCAGTTAAAGTACCCAGCAAACACAGTGCAGATGACCTTACCACGTCTTAGACTCTAGACAGACTGACCGCATATAACTGCAAATTGCAGTTCAAGTGCAGTTTGAATGCGGTCAACTCGACTGCTGCAATAGAACTGCAAACCAAACGTGCAGTCCGATTGCAGTTCAATTGCAGTCGGCGTATAATCGGACTGCGCGTCTGGTTTGCAGTCATGTCAACTGCACTGAATCTGCCCCGGACAATGCTGTCTCTCTGTCTAAGGTCTTCAAGTAACGTCATTGCTATTGTGTGTGGAAGCGTGACGGTGCACTGCAGCTTGGCCTTTAGCAGCGTCTTAATCCCTCAACTGCACTAAGCACAGTTTGCATCTCCAAAAAAAAAACTTTAAAATTATTAGTTGTTTAATTAAATTAGGTGCAATAACAGCAATTTAACCCTTGGGGACCCATGACTTATGAACAATTAATACATTACATTCTATCATTGACCAATGAAAAGAGTGGTTGTGGATCTACGGTGGGTTCATGAGGATGTCCACTGTACTGGAGTAAAAACCCACACATACTCGACTGCCCCGTAGGCTTCCTCCCGACAGGATCCAGTTCTGATCAACTCAAATTGGGAGTTGGTACTCTGAAAGCCGACACTGGAACGAGTTGGAGCTGTGCTCGATCCTCAGCTAATGACGCAAGTGACAAGTGCTCTCGACTGTGTTAATTTATTCCAAATGACCACAAAAAGTAGCTCTTAACATTTTTAAAGCGACTGATTTATTTTTCAAAACGTTAACACAAGGGGTTCAAAGCTTCTTGTAAGAAAAAAATCATATAGGGGGACTTTACCGTCTAAATCACAGATATGCTTATTTATCATAGAAAATAAATCTTACAGATAATGATGATAACAGAAAAATCCAGAAAGATAATTATATCTTATCTCTACTATTTATGTACTTGTGGTCATACTTGACGTACTTTGACCCCAGTATTTTTAATCTGTTTACGAGATGTCATTTCATTCCAAAATATTCGAAAAAAACCACGTTCATTGATTAATACGGTATTTTTCAAGACTTGTTATTATTTGTTCGTGTCTTAAGTTTTCGGAGCTACTAGCATGTGAGCTTAGTATTTGTATATTATACAAAGCGTTGGTGCAACTTTTTCCTAATGAAGTTGACATTAGGAAGGCTATAGTCATTAGCCATCTCTTCAAGCCCTACAATAATTTTTTGACCGCACCATTTTTATTTAATGACGAAAATACGAAAATATACATTTGAAGAAAGACTATTCTTCATTTTCTATTTTTTTCTCATCACCCCTTGATGACTATATTATTATTTCCATTATACCTTAGATGATGAAAGCCAAATTCAATAACACGCGGACGTGCTGTGGCAATGTTTTGTTTCTTGTGGCCGTCAATAATTCGTTGAGAGCAAACTGTTTAACTTCAAACCGTTTTATAAATGCAGAATTAAATGTAATATGCCAAAAATACAGCTTCCGGAAGTTAATCGATGTTTTCAATGTTGGTCGCTTGTGTACAAAGTTCATCATTTCAACAAGTTTTTTTTACTTAAGGCAAATATTCATTACAACTGTTCAACTGCGCATGTTTACATATTCGTGTTAGACAAAATTCTGTAATATTTCCAGGTAGGCAGTAATCTGTTTTTTTGCTCTTTCAACGGGCTGCATAGAGTTTTTAGTTTATTGTTGAATTTTGGGTGTAAATATCCATAAAGTGTTTTTTTCAGTCTCGTTAGAGCAATATTTTAGGCATGCTTATTTATTAAATATCATATCGTACAGAAAACGCTGATAGCGGTTAGATCAACGTTATCTTATCTCTACTTTGTTTAGACTTGACTTTCATGGGCAAAGTTCAAAGTCTAACTTTTTACGTAGGCAGTTGAATTTCAGTTGTGTTATTATGATAATATTTATATCTAATGATGATGATGAAGTGGTGATAGGCTTCGTGAAAAAATTGCTCCAGATGATTATTATTCTTGCCTAGGACTATAAATAAAAATAATATCCTTTGATAAGAAAATTAATTTACTTTTAATTTGTCAAAAAGTTGAATCCACACTTTCCTGTGAATTTTAAACATTACCTAGAATTAACTCTAGTTATTTGATCACTTTAAGTTAACACAGTGGCAATTCAGTATTCGTTTATTAGTATTTCTAGTCTTCCATATTTGCACTTACGATGACACGATGACACCAATCATTCGCGACAAATATGTAGGTATGAAATTGTTAAATGAAGTTAACCTTAGACCTTTCCGTCTAGCCGTTTTGTCTTTTAAGTTTATAAATAACATTTTTGAAGTTTATTTTAAAATTCTGTATTTTGTGTCGGGGTGTTTGAAGTAATGCTGTTTTATTTCTGGAGGAGTGACGGTGCACTACGCCTCTTACGTGCCTCTTCTTACATCCTTAACAGCGACTGTTTTACTTTAAGACGAGACAAGCAAGGCAATACAATGTATTTCCAATTATTGTGATGTAGTTTCAAATTCAATTCAATCGGCAGAATGGAGGCTCTGTACTCTATTATCAGCTATGTACATTTGTGTTATGTAATTGGGAATGTTAGATCATTCTTTTTATTATTTATACCACTCAACTACAAATAAAGATTATGGTGAAGGTTACGATTCTAACGTGTCGTGAGCGCAGGTAGTGAATAATAAACACGGCTATCTCTTAGGTATTTAATACAAAAAATCTTAAGTTATCTTAAATATTTAATTAGAGGAATTTTTGATAGGCAGGTATTTGGCAATTCTGCATGCTTTGTATTTTTTATATCTTAATATAAAATAGGTAGTAGTCAGAGAGCTGCGAGTAGGTACCTAGAGTAACACAGAACATTTCATATAAAAAAATATATTTAAAAACATTAATTTTCAACCGATCATTCATATGTATCACTATTGGCCTAATACTAATTAATTTGATAAGCCCAATCAAGTTGATAAGATGAAATGTTGTACTTGAATTTTTATGGAAACCGATACAGACAATAGACATTAAAACCCTTAATGCTGAAATCGTTTAAAAAGAAAAGTTAGTAAAATTTCAACTGGTATTTCATCTAGTGAGTCACAAATCACTGCAATGTAATCAGATTTTCAACACTGATTAAGTAATTTTCTATGAAAAAATATATAAACTATTCAACGATCACGCATAAAACAGAGATTTACTTCAATTTATCTTAAAATGCACCCAAATAAGTTAGGAAAACTATAAATCCCATGTAATTGTTGATGATTATAGGTATTACGAACGCAATAAAGCGCGAAGGCTGAGGCATTGGCTTGATGACGTAAACAATAGTGTGCATGATGCGGCACGCGGTGAACAGTCTGAATAGCCAGGTGGCGAGGAAGGCTGACGGCCCCGTGGTTAGGTACAGCGCAGCAACCACCCAAAACGGTGGGATGTTCTCCAGATCGTTTAGATGCGCGCGCCTTAACCGCTCTATATCTGGATCGTCAAACTTCACTTTTCCATTTGTTATAACTGTATCCTCATCGTTCGCAAAGACGTTTTTTTTGGCTCGTGTCTGGCCTGTCATAGCGCTCATCGAAAACATCTTCAAAGCCAATATCGAGGAGTAAAATAGGTACGATTGGACCACAGGGTCCGATAGATCTATCGACACCATGATGCTTAAAGTTATTCGTTATGTTGCACACAAAAGACGTTCACACGTCGCGTCGCCGTGACCGTTTGATTACTGACGTAGATTATAACTGCGGCGAGCTTTATATGTTTGTAATCTCCTCGATATTGATCACGATGACGAGCTTTATAGTCTGCCTTTTGTCCCTTATCATCATTGCATACTTTTCGACACACCTGACGTGAGTATAATCGCCCGCTGGACTTTAGCATCGCTGTCACAATGGCAGCAAGGTGAATTTAATGTTAGATTGAGTTCGCTGCTTTCTTTTTCCGCAAAACATGATACTGTTTAAACCGAGAAGAGAACTGAGAGATTTAAGCAAAGCCAAAACCTCAACTCTTATAAAATTTATTTTTGGCTAAAAAATTAAACTTATTCACACACTGTTTTCCTGATAGTTAAAACATAACGAAAAATATCTAAGTTTTCAGTAAAGCTGTTTCGATATATTTATGAAAAAGTCGGCAATAGAATTCTATGATTTACCCACGTCGAATGTATTTGAGGCACGTATTTTGTGACTCCTGCAACTTTCTGCTTCAGGTAGTTTAATGGTAGTTTAATACGCTTCTCTCTGGCGTTTCGCTTCTTCTTACTTAAAGTGGTGATAGTAGCCACTTAGAGGTGTTATACTTATTAACTTGTTGCTTGTGTGGTACCCATTTGGTTGTAACGCACTGTAAATCATAGTCTATGGATTTTTATTGTCGACTGTACCTACTTAACTACTTCGATAATGAGTAAGTGTTACCGTTGCCATGTACTTAATCGCGATAATTATGGTATCAAGATTAGTTATCAGTAACGTAAAAGAACACGCTGTTTATTATGACCGTGCAAAATACGGTGAAACAAAAACACATTGATAAAGCTTGGTACCTATAATATGGATTCTTATAGCAACGGTGCGGCAATTTAAGTACATAACCGGTACATACGAACGAAGATGTAATACTTATATTTTAATAACAATTGAGTTGCTCGTGGCTTTGCTCACGTAAAAGTTGAAAGAATTATTCCACTAGGTTTCAAACTTTTTTTTTGAAATTTTAGGGTTTTAGGAAACTATAAAAATACTTGATCACTCTTTGTAGGTCTTTTTTCATTGTTTATTAGGTACCTCCTCTCAGCTTTATCTTTAAAAATACGGTTTCTTCATACAAGTTTTCATACCCTCTTTCTTCATCTTAGGAGATGAATTTTCAAAATTCCTTTCTTAGTCCGTGCTTATTTACAGTATAAAAGGGCCTGCATGTCAATGTTCACGGTCCTAGACCCAGTTTCCCAGCTTCGCATTGATATGTCGGTCAGTCAGTCAGTTATCCTTTTATATATACATAGACTAGCAGTTGCCCGCGACTTCGTCCGCGTGGTAAACAAACCCGTAGTACATAATTTTGTTCTTTGTCAACAGTATTAGCAGCGTACGCAGAAATAGGTTTTCGATTTTACACCTTTGGTTAAATAATCGCAATTTTCTAATAAATGGACCCTAATATTTTTCAAATAAATTATAGCCTATGTTCAGCGGGGATAATGTAGCTTCTCAACGTGTGAAATAATTTTTCGAATCGGTCCAGTAGATAGTTTCGAAGCCTATTCGTGTCAAACAAACAAACAAATAATGAAATCTTTCCTCTTTATAATATTAGTATAGATAACACCATCATGTAAATTGCCTACTTCTGGGTAAAAGCAGCTGTTTATCAAAAAACCTTATCTACAGTGAGGGCTTTTTTGTTACTGATAATATATTCTATCTGCCCCCTCGATTTACTCCTAGCTTCACTGACCCGAGTAGATTCCTACCAGTCTAATGAATAGTGTATGTTGTGACACCAACTGCAACGTCATCGTCGTCATCTTGCCCTGACCTTCAGACCTACCGCTAACAGATAAATCAGTGCATTTGAGGAAGCGAGACGGAGTGACTGTGTCTCTCTTTTACAAATTTGTCTTATTTCAAGCAGAGGTCATAGAACCCCATTCGCTGCCACGAAAAATACGTTGAGTTAAATATATCGATACATAACATCATGCCATCTTACATGATACCAGCTTATATTTATGTACTACTGTGCCCAGTGTTTGAGCACTATTTCTCTTACAAACAAAAACTTTTTATAAAAAAAGTCTGAGAACCAATACTTAGAGAATACACTATTCTGTATTTTTTGTGAACCTACCTACTTGAATTGAATTAATATTTAATTGTAACTTCTAACTACATAGTTACAGTCATAACAGAGTACTTAATTCTTTTTTTATAATTTTAACATAAATAACACGCACGTAGTCAGTTATTACATATTACACAATCATTGATTTGTATCTAGTACAATTATCGGCTTAAAAAATAACAAACCCATAATCAATCAGAAATTTATTTTAAAAACAAAAACTTAAAAAGTAATTAAAGTAGCATCGCAACAATTTCTTCAATTACAAAGCTGTAATGTAATACAGTATAACTTGAGCACCCATATAAGCCGTAGTTAAAAAGGGGATACCGAAGGCGATGGCGCGAGCTGGCTGCGGCAGCGGCACGACTGCGTACACGATGCTGTGCAGGATGCGGCCCAACGTGAACGCGCGGAACAGCAGCGTGGCCCACGCAGCCACGGGATTGGTCGACACGTACAGCGCCGCCACCACCCAGAACACGGGAATGTTCTCCAAGTCGTTGAGGTGCGCGCGACGTACTCTCTCCACAGCGGGGTCGTCGTACCTGACCTTGGCGCCCTTGAACATCTTCGTATCTTCAGGGTTTGCAAATGTACCGCGGATCACTCGGGTCATAGCCGTCAACAAAGTCATTGCCAACACTTTGACCGCCAATATTGCCGAATACACAATGTATGCCCGGAATACAGGATTGTCCAACGAAAATGACGACATTTTGTATAATGAATTTGCTTAAAGGTTATATTAAGTATAAAACTTGCTGTCGATAAACACGACCGGCCGGCGCGGTGGTAATGACACAGTAAACGCTGTCCGCGAACACAAACAATATTATACCGGTATACCGATACCTCTTGTAATATCGATAACAGCCTCCTACATGTATCACATTGCTTGTGAGTCACGCGTGTCGTCAATCACATTCTAACTTAGCGGCAAATGTATGGCGCTTCAAGTTAATTCTTGAGTTAGTCTTTGTCTTTCAATGCAGAGAGGTCAAGGTTCGAATCTAACTACTTTACATAATTTCACCTTAAGTATTATAAAGTCATATTGTTGCCTAGACTGCAAGATATAAATAAATAAGAAAGATTTACGTTTATTTTCAAGATTTCATTTATCTCTGATTTTATCATAAAATATTACATTACATAGTGCATAGCGGGTGCTAACTATTTTAAAGTAAAAAAGGCCTAATAAAGAGTTTATAAAATAAATCCGTGTTAGTTGAATAAAAATAATAAATATTACATCATACAGTGAATTTAAACAATCATGCTACGTCAGCAATCGCAATTTATCACATCCTTTATCAAAGCAGGGGGTCTACAACCACGTCTTAAAGTAATATTATTGTGCTTGTGGAAGCGTGACAGCGCAATAAACGCCGTAGAGCGATATCTCTCTTCCACAGGCATAATTCACGTTTCGCTAGCCTGCCGGCCACATTAAAAAATACGCCGTGAAAAAATTTGATTTCAATAGGTTTAGTATTATCAACTCCATAAAATAGTGAAAATATTAGATGAAAAGCAAACTAGGTACTGTAAATTAAGTTCGTAGATTCGTAAAATAGACATGTAATAAAGAGGAACGTTGTATAGAGAATATTCCTCAATCCTCATGTCTGTAGGTACAAGCCGAATCGCCTTCGTGCATTCAGATCGTATCGCTGACGTCGCCACTATTTGAGCTGGATAGACAATGAGCCTAGGTTCTATTTACACAGTAACCGACGTCCAAACACAAGAGACACGGCCGAGGTCACTGTAACCAACAGCGCCTGCAAGGTTTCTCAGAGCAACGAGTTGACTACACGCGATTCGTGTTGCTTATACCTAACGTGAATTCTGGTATAGCATGGAGAATTGATGATCACAGAATATATGAAATAGGAACCATTTTTACTCCTTAAACAAATGAGGATTTTTATTGTGCTTTTATTTATTTAGTTTCTAACTATTAAACCTTTTTGTAACACTTATCAGAGAGCTACGTACAGCTTTCAATAACGATAGTTTTCCCTTTCAGTATAAAATATTTAGGAAGTGGTTACTTATATCAAATGCTCCAATTTCTTACGTCCCACTTTTACTACGCTCATATCTCGTAGCGTTTTCCCCTAATTTGATTTGTGGCCCCATTACGCACTTGTCATGTTTTGTATCCTTTTAGTTTATTTAGAGCAAATCAGGTCATCGTCTACTTTATTTGATTTGGAGAACGTGACAGCTGCTGCTTTTTGTGTCATTTTCTAAGGTGATTATACATATGTTCAAGATGTGGTCAAAATAATGACCGAGTTTTGTTTTGTTTTTATTTGAATAATCATTAGACAAGCGTACAGCAAAAAACAATCATAGCGCCTAACAAGAACATATTAGCAATGTTTATAAGTGATTTTTTATTTTTAAATTAAAAACAAAGAAATAAATTTTAATCGCTCTTGCCAGATAATATTTTAAGAATGCAGTTATGCAAGTGTGTCTAAAATTAACAGAAATAAAAATAGAACGCCCCCGGGTGGGCTCGAACCACCAACCTTTCGGTTAACAGCCGAACGCGCTAGCCAATTGCGCCACGGAGGCTTGTGGCGTCTTGGTTGAAATTTTCTAACACGTCATGTCATAGACTCAAATTACGTAAAAAAGAACCATCTTCCTACATATTCCTCAAAGAAGTACACTGCTTACACAATATTTATTCAATTAATCAAGGATTTGATCAGATTTCTAAAACAAAATGCATGAAATATCAACAAAAACAAACGGCCAGCATTTTAATCACCAAATACGAAGTATTGTTTTAAAAACAAACGCATCAGAGTTTGAAATTATGAAGAACTTATTTAACATTCATAGAGCTCACCCACGCGGTATAATTTACTTCTAAAATGGGTTATTAAAGTAATCATCCAAATATGAAATATCAATTATTTTTTGCTGGTCTATTAGAGGTCGGTTAGAGCAAGATAAATTCTTGCTTTTCCTGCTATTTCAGAATGATTAAGCAAAAGTGACTCGTGTGTGACCATTAGTATATCCTTTTATGTCCAAGCTGATTATAGATTTCATCATTGTTTTAGATGAAAAAATGCTTATAATATTGTTCAGAAATTATGTAACCAGTTTTTGAAGTTCCACTTGTAAAAAATATCTGATGAAATCCGGTGATGAAATTATTTAACAAAATAATACGTAATTAGTGCCACCATCATCAGCCTTGGATAGCCCACAGATGGTCATAGGTCTACCTACCGACCAAGTCAGCAATAATTTCATGGAATGAATAGAGAATATTAAAAAATCACTACAAGAACTTGCTAGATATCTTGAATCAACATCATTTGTCAAAATTATTTTGATATATCCACAGGAATGGCTGGAATCTCAAGGTATGGAGCTGTCCCAAGAGGAGTCGCTGCCTGTGGACGCTTACACGGAGAAAGAGAGATGGAAGAACGTGCGGCCTCCAAAGAGGTCGCGGGTGCCTGACGACCAGCTGCTGCGGTTCCTGCAGTACGATGGGAAGGTGCTCTGGTAAGCATACACTGAGGGCTTAACCACCTCGCAAGAGCAAGGGCACTGGGGAGCAATTTGGGTATATATCTTGGAACGATGACATGTTTGGTGCAGTTATAGATCTCAGTAAGCGGGAAATAAAAAAAAATATCAAAAATAATAGACAAAATACAGAGGAATTATGTTCAGATTTGTTTCCATGGTAAATCCCACGTAAACGGACAAATATAAAGCTTTTAACGTATTTAACTAACAAAACAGAGTGCTGCCTCTAATTGGAATTTTTATTTATAGGCTAAGCTTGCATTCCCTCTTCGTTCAAAACAATGCAGTTATTGGAGAACAGTTTATCGATAAATACTTCCCTTGTAACTTGATCCGGAGCTGAGTTCATACATAGTTGGAATTATTTATTATACTCATTAAGGCTGGGAACAATAAAAGAGTTTGCTCTTCTTTTTATACTCACATTTCTCATTGTTATACAACTTTAAAGCAATATTAATCATTCATAAATCTCCGGTGTGAAAATTGGCTTTTCTAAGCTAAGCTTGGCTCTATTTACAGGTGATCAATACTTTTTGTTGATCACAAATCAAATGCTAGACAGTCAAACCACATTAGAGTGACTCGTACAGAAAAACAAATTCCACAGCGGGGAAATTGGTTTTATATTAGATATTCAGGTTATAAAGTGGTGACATGAAATGGTTCAGTACATAAATATTGTTACCGTAACTAGCACGTTACCTTGTTGGCTTCTGTGTATCCGTGCGCCGCGCAGACTCCGAGTTTCTCAATAGCTATCAAATTTCCGTCGTGTTTGAACGAACGCTAAATATTGTCTCGTCGGGATGTTACAGCTCGCTTCGGTATTGACAAATTCCGAGTGGAAAATACTTGGCTAAATCTTTCAGTGACAGAGGTCACATAGATGCTATTTTTTTGGATACCAAAATTAAGTTAGTTACCAGTTTTGAGAACAGCCCTTTTCCCACGGTAAAACTTGAGCATTGCTTATCAGTAGATCTCTCTGCTTTAGAGATTTCAGAATCCTATATCACCGTTTGCCACTGTTATAGTGTCATAGAATATTTAGGGAGATTTGTATAAGTGACTTATCCAATATGTTATATGTATTGGTACTTTGCCTGCGCTGGGATTTAACCTGCAACTCGTGCTTACAAGTCATACATAGAAAAGCAAACCTGCCACGTTGTGTACTTTTCAATACTCTTAATTGAGTATAAATTCTATAGGTACTCATTCTAATGTTGAAAAGTAACGCTTGAATTATAAGTCAATCCTAACAATATAATCCACAATGCAAAACGCTTTTTAAAATACTTAAATTAATATCCTTAGCCAGTTTAATGGGGCAAAATCAATTCTAATTACATTAAAGATGAATAGAAAACACCTTAACGGAACAATAGGTTTCAAAACCGGAAAATCTTATCGGATTAAAATTATGTTTCAATTAATATTGCGAAAATAATGCTACGACTATTATTAAGTACTAGTAGAAAGTTCGAGCATTGTCTTATAGCTAATTAAGCAGTATTATCTATGAACCAACACCTTCAGTTGAATCTCGCCTGCCCCTGTACCTACCGAGGCAAAATTAATACCAAACGATGTACGTTCCGTTTTGAATATCTCTAAAGACTAAACTATCCAAACTATTCTCAGATTATAGTCAGTTTCGCGGAACATGGTATTCAATGTTCAAAATGTATTTAATGCTTCATTTAACAGTAGATACGTTCCGGTTCTATAATAATATACATTTTCCAATATCAAGCTATCTAATAACTAAGGAAGATGGTTTTTAGAACAAACACATGCTTTTTACTATTTTTGGAGATATTTTACTGTAAATAAGTTAATGAAATATCATTGCAATTAGTTGGTACGTTTC
Source organism: Trichoplusia ni (assembly GCF_003590095.1). Taxonomy (NCBI): domain Eukaryota; kingdom Metazoa; phylum Arthropoda; class Insecta; order Lepidoptera; family Noctuidae; genus Trichoplusia; species Trichoplusia ni. The sequence goes on from NC_039481.1 coordinate 5,528,703, forward strand.
ATAATCAAAGTAATACAATGAAGTTGTGGCTGCGTTGTCCCAAAAGTTACTGAAGTACAAATGCATAGTCAAGTCTGTACGTCTAACTGTACGTAATTAAATAGCCCAATTTAATCAGAAGTCGCTATAAACCGCCAACTAGTTATACCGGTGCACTTGTCCCTCGGGGCACATCCAACCAACTCGGATTTGTCTTCTAAACGTCAGCTATATTGGATTACCTGAGCGGTTACTATCAGCCCTCCCTTGTGAGAGCGGGACATTGCTACACTCTGTCCAATGCACCGCCATGCTTTCGTAATAGCATCACTCTTGTGTTTTAACCTCTTATATATATTTTTTTCTTTAAAATCCATAATTAAATCCTTTTGGTCGTGGGGTGTACACAAACATTCAAGTGATGCACGAAGACACTCGGACTCAGGACAAGCCTTCGTGGATCACACAAATGCTTTAGCCGTCTTTTAGCCGTCTTTTAGCCGTCTAAAGCAGTACACGTACTGAGCTTTTAAACTATTTCAGACAATACTAATTTCATCTTTCGTATTTAAGTTTAATTTGTTAGTAACCTTTTTTTTGTTAATCGTTTAGTAGTAAACGGGACCAAATTGAATTATTTGCAATTGTTATGCAATACCTCGCCACGCTGATTTGTAGAAAACGAAATCAGATAAAATTAATCACAAAATGCGATTAAAACATTAAATATCTTAAATGCCGTTCTTACTTTTAATAGGCCCAACCCTTATGATGGAGAGGATTTGTTTTCTTATAACAGAGATTTAATAATACCTTCACGCTATACTTAGGTATCAGCGACAAAAGGCTGGGATACAAAACATTTACGCCAAATGCCCGAAGTCACAAAAAAATGCATCAAAAGTTTTTTAAGCACGTTTTATTATAAATATGAAATGGTACACTCAAATTTTATTAATTTTGCGTGTTCCCAAAATCAATAATTAAAGATTTCAAGCTTGTTTCCCATATTTTTTTCTGAACCCTCTCCTACTTAAAGTAAACAGTGGAAAATTTATGCTCGCTTCAAACCCGAATTGGAAATGTTCACTCACGGTTCTATTACAGTTCTCTTGTCGACTTAATTAAGGGGCAGCTGTATTTCAGATTACCTCTATTTTGGGGCCGAGTCGATAATAACCCGTGTCCCATAATCCTTATTGAACTAATCATGTACTTGTCTTTTTCTTCTTTTTATCGTATGATTCATTTGGGTACAACCTGGTAAGAGACTTTAAACTGCCCTGAAGTATTATAGTATTACTTTTATTCCTCCGATGAGGAGTACATCCATGATTTTTCAGGAGTGCTGGTATTCCTCTAATACCTTTATACAAAAAATCAATTTGTACGAATTTATCTCTATTAAGGTCTTATTTATAATCTTTATCCTATTTTTTTTCAATTTCTCATAAAAATGCGTTGGGCAACGTACTTTAACAAAACACAAGTGCGTTTCATTCGTAGCTACAGTGACCAAGGATCCTAATAGAATAATATTTTAAAGGCAGTCGGCCCCCGGGCTTGGACTCCGCCGACGTTCAGCACAGAATTACATCCATGTTAATTGCAAGGTTTAATTACGTGCTCGGCGTCGGTCACAGCTCCCACTGAGGTTCCGGCGGAGCTCGGGCCTCATTACAATAGATTCCATTGTGATTTTAATGAAGACTTTTGGCATTATTTGCTCTACAAATAGATCTCGAGAAATCTGCTTTGTAAACATGGTATTAGGGAATTTATACGACTAATTAACGGTATCATATTAAGGAGAGTTTGATAAAATAAAAACCTGTGCAGACCCGCAGATGCTTTCAGATTGCAGTACTTTACAGAACAAAAGCAAAGGAAAAGAAACGAGTGAACAAAGTTATTACTTACTCAGTAAAACTGATCACTTTCAGATGTATACCCATAAATACAGACGGCTTGTTTCTAAAGCCAAACCCCATAAAATTTGCTCTTATCGATCACGTACTGTCAGAATCTGGTTTTCGTTACGATACGAATTACTTTGTCCTTTGACTGGTCATTGCTTACGTGACCAGTGGTCATCTGGCGGATGGACGTTCGTAAGTCTCCATTTACATAAAGGACTAAAGTAAATGACCGTTGGAATTGACTGAATTTCGGGACTTACTGTATAAAATTAGTTACAGTTTACCCATGGTTTTAGTGATTCCATAACTTTGCCTAGTCCATGGTCAGCCCTATTTTATATTGTACGGAAACCAATATAATATTTCATATATTTATCTTCAATACATTTCATGAAAGTTTCATGAAAATTCTTCTCATTCATAGTTACGTAACTTTTCTATAGGTACTCGTACACATGTTTGTAAATTGGATTCTTGTCTTCGAGTACCTACGGACCGCACTAACGACATTGATTGTATCTTCAAATCCATAACTGTGCCTTCTTCCTACGTTACACTTTTACATTCCCTTGATTCAGTTTTGGAATTTTATTTTTCATAGTTTTACTGTTCTTCTCGATTTATTTATTATGATTTCCATATTTGAATATTTACTATCGTGTTAAGTATGGAGCCTTAATGGATATCATCGACGCTGCATTTCCTGTTATTGTCCGCCAGCTGCATAGAAACTGTCTGAATGACGTAAATCGTCATGAACCGCTGATGTAGCGAAATTTGTAATTAGTTATTAACTCAAAATTGTATGCATTCCTATTTCTAATATCGAGTAGGTCTCACGCATTAATTATTGTAATTTTTTATAAGTAATAAATTAGCATTTAAAATCATTTTTGGTTTTTTTTCTATCTGCCGTCTGCAGTATACGTAATTGGCGCAGTCGGTAGGATACTCGCGGGCCGGTTCGCGAGCAATAGAGTCATCTCATATCGATATTCGCGTTCGCGAGTCGCCCGGGCGGCTTTCAAGCCACATCCTGAGTATCCTGAATCTACGGGACAACTGCGGAGCCAGGCGGAGAATCCAGACATCGATTCGCAGAGAAAGAACCAATATGAAACTTATGTAAGTACACTTGAATCGTTCTCGTGTTGCTTCCTTTCTATTCCTAGTTACTTTAATCTCTAAAAATTTTTCGTCACGAAAAGTTTTACACCCGGGAACCTGCATCACGCCAGGCTCGCCGGAATATCATTGATATTAATAGAGACTTAGATAATTCAGATTTAAACTTAGGTTTAGATAGATTATTTAGTATAAAAATGCCACACGATCCTGACGTAATTTTCAAGGCTTTGCGACTTGTGCCGGAATTTAATGGCAACCCCAATATTTTAACGAGATTTATAAATATATGTGATAAACTAGTAGAGCAATATGCGAGCGCTGAGCCGGGAAGTGAGTTAGGAAATTTATGTTTGTTAAATGGCATCTTGAACAAGGTCACTGGAACAGCTGCCTCTACCATAAACGCAAATGGCATTCCTGAAACCTGGGTAGGCATTAGATCATCTTTAATTAACAACTTTTCAGACCAGCGCGATGAAACGGCTTTATATAATGACCTCTCATTAGCTTCACAAGGTAATAAGACTCCTCAGGAGTTCTACGAACAATGCCAAACCTTATTCAGTACCATAATGACGTATGTAACGTTGCATGAGACTTTACCAACGACTATCGAAGCTAAACGGGCACTTTACAAGAAAGTAACTGTGCAGGCTTTTGTGCGGGGACTAAAAGAACCTTTAGGTTCACGTATAAGGTGTATGCGCCCCGAGACTATCGAGAAAGCCCTTGAATATGTGCAGGAAGAGCTAAATGTAATATATCTGCAGCAACGCAATGAGTCTTCGAGGGCTCACAGCTCTCCTAAAATGCTTCCTATACCGCAACAGTCTCCTGTGACCCCATTCAATACATTAGGTATTCACAGACCGCCGGTACCTAACTGGCCGGTTCCGATGGGACAACGTGGCAATCAACCACCACCTCAACCCTTTAAATTTAATGTGCCTAACCAATATCATAATCGCATGCCTACTAAAACTCAACAGATGCTTAGAGCACCGCCACCAAATTATCATCCTCAGAGTAACGTTTTCCGCTTACCACCACGTAATCCACCACCAAATCAAATTGTAAAACCGATGAGTGGAGTTCAACATTTTGTCCCAAAAACTTTACCTGTAATGACGGGACATGACTGGCGTAAATCCGGGAATCCGCCGCCAAATAATTACTTCAAAACTCGCGAATTAAACGTTAACGAATTCTACTCGTCTGACGACTCATATAACTCAGTCGACTATTATTCCGAACCAGGGTGCGACTATTATACTGACTATTATAACAACCCCTATGACTATGACACAAACGCGACCTGTTACGACTTACCTTACGACGCTAGTGAGACAGAAGCTCAACCAGGCCCTAGCCATGTACATGAAAGTCAGGATTTTCAATCGACCAAACCATCAAACGAACAAGGATAGATATTAACCTACAGTACCAAAGACAACTACCATATATAGAATTTTCTGATCCACCATTAAAATTCTTGATTGACACTGGTGCCAATCAATCATTTATTAGCCCCCAAGCCGTCCAAAAATACTTTTCCAATTACTCGGTGAATTACGACCCATTTGAAATAACGAACATACACGGTGTCAGTAGAAATGAGCACTCAATTACATTACCATGTTTCCAGGAGTTTAACGAAACCCAAGATATTAAATTATTTATATACCATTTTCATGATTATTTCGATGGATTAATAGGACTAGATTTATTGTCTAAATGGGAGGCCAAGATAGATTTAAAAGACTTTTTACTAATAACTAAATTTGCAACTAACCGCATTAAGCTATATAACTCTCGTAATGTCAACCTGTACGAGGATATGATACCTGCAAGAAGTTCTAAGTTAGTAAGGATACCTATTAACGCTACGGATGGCGAAGTTTTAGTAGAAGAACAAATGTTTTGCAACTGCATTGTCCATGAATGCGTTACCATGGTAAAAGATGGCCGTGGATATGTAGAATTAGAGAATCCAACCCCTAATGATGTAATTTTTTACCTGGATCAGCCAGCTTCTGCCGAATTATTCAATATCAAGTGCACACAAGTTGAACAGTCACAACGTGTAGACGATGTTTTATCACGATTGCGTACAGACCATCTCAATGAGGAGGAAAAAGCTAACCTTTTAAGACTTTGCTCTCGATATTCAGATGTATTTTACATTGACGGGGAAGCCCTTACATTCACTAATAAAATTAAACACCGTATAAGAACAACGGACGAAGTACCCGTGTACACCAAAAGTTACCGGTACCCCTTCATCCATCGCCAGGAAGTTAGGGACCAAATCACGAAAATGTTGGACCAAGGAATTATAAGACCATCAGACTCTGCATGGAGCTCACCCATATGGGTTGTGCCCAAGAAAATCGACGCTTCTGGGAAACAAAAGTGGCGTCTCGTAGTTGACTTCCGTAAGTTGAACGAGAAGACTATCGACGACAAATACCCGATACCAAACATAAGTGACGTACTTGACAAGTTAGGTAAGTGCCAATACTTCACCACCTTAGATTTGGCAAGTGGGTTTTATCAGGTGGAGATGGACCCTCAAGATATATCGAAAACCGCGTTTAACGTAGAACACGGGCATTTTGAATTCCTTCGAATGCCTATGGGATTAAAAAACTCACCATCTACTTTTCAAAGAGTTATGGACAATGTCCTAAGAGGTCTCCAAAATAACATCTGTCTCGTCTACCTTGACGATATTATTGTCTATAGTACTTCCCTACAGGAACACCTGGAGAACCTGGAACGAGTTTTCCAAAGACTTAGAGAAAGTAACTTCAAAATTCAAATGGACAAGTCCGAATTCTTGAAGCTCGAAACTGCTTATCTTGGTCACATCATAAGCAGGGACGGTATCAAGCCTAACCCTGACAAGATTTCCGCTATTCAAAAATATCCGATTCCAAAGACCCCTAAGGAAATAAAACAATTTTTAGGCCTTCTCGGTTATTACCGAAAATTCATTCCAGATTTTGCACGACTCACAAAACCCCTTACACAGTGCTTAAAAAAAGGTAGTAAAGTAACTCTTAGTCCCGAATATGTAAATGCTTTTGAACACTGTAAAACTCTGTTAACCAACGACCCAATATTACAATACCCAGACTTTACCAGAGAATTTAACCTCACGACAGACGCTTCTAACTTCGCTATTGGAGCGGTACTATCCCAAGGACCAATAGGATCCGACAAACCCGTCTGTTACGCTTCTCGAACACTCAATGAGAGCGAACTAAACTATAGCACAATAGAGAAAGAATTACTGGCTATAGTTTGGGCTACAAAATATTTTAGACCCTACTTATTCGGTAGAAAATTTAAGATATTGACTGACCACAAACCACTACAGTGGATGATGAACTTAAAAGACCCAAACTCACGAATGACTAGATGGCGACTACGACTAAGTGAATATGACTTCTCTGTAGTGTACAAGAAAGGAAAGTCTAATACCAACGCTGATGCCCTTTCTCGTGTTGAGATCCATACCACGGAAATAGACGAAATTGACTCAGTAATAGAAAACATTAAAGAACTTAGCTCAATGATTAATAACCCCTCCGAGACATCTCGACCTCAAAGACAAACCGAAAACACAGACGAAATCAGACAGAACTCGACAACCGACACTGTACATACTAGTGATGAACACCCTATTCTGGAAGTGCCCATTACAAACGAACCACTCAACAGATTTCATAGACAGATTCATCTTACCGTAGTAGGAGACATAAAACGACGACCTATTGTGACAAAACCTTTCGAAAGTCATACCCGAATAGCAATCCAACTATCAGAGTCAAACTTAGAACAAGATGTTATAAGTGCCATCAAAGAATACGTTAACCCAAAAGTCAAAACAGCCCTGATCATAAATCCGCCCTTAAAGATGTATTCTATTATCCCTATTATACAAAAGACGTTCAGAAGTTCATCCCTTAACTTAGTGTTAACCAAAGTCGAACTTGAAAATGTCAAAGAGTATCTTAGACAACAAGACATTATACGACATTACCATGACGGAAAGACAAACCACCGGGGAATAAATGAATGCTATCTAGCACTCTCAAAAAGGTATTACTGGCCCAGGATGAAAGATCAAATCACTAAATTTATCAATGAGTGTACTATCTGTGGTCAAGCCAAATATGACAGGAACCCAATACGACCTCAGTTTAATATTGTACCCCCAGCTACGAAACCTCTAGAGACCGTTCATATGGACCTATTTACAGTTCAAAATGAGAAATATATAACGTTCATTGACGTATTTACGAAGTACGGTCAGGCATACCACCTACGTGATGGCACCGCTATTAGTATTTTACAGGCATTGTTACGATTTTGCACTCATCACGGATTACCCATAACCATAGTTACTGATAACGGCACCGAATTTTCCAATCAATTATTCTCTGAATTCGTACGTATTCATAAGATAATTCATCATAAGACCTTACCCCACAGCCCGAGCGATAACGGAAATATTGAACGTTTCCATTCCACAATTCTTGAGCATATTCGAATTCTAAAACTACAACATAAGGATGAACCAATTGTTAACCTTATGCCATACGCTATCATAGGCTACAATAGTTCCATACATAGTTTCACCAAATGCAGACCTTTCGATCTACTAAATGGACACTTTGATCCAAGGGACCCGCTTGACATAGACCTAACCGAACACATTCTGCAGCAATATGCTCAGAATCATCGTCAACAGATGAAACAAGTCTACGAAATTATCAATGAAACATCTCTTGCTAATCGTACGGCTTTAATAGAAAGTAGAAACAAAACGCGCGAATCTGAAGTAGAATACATCCCTCAGCAGCAAGTATTCATTAAAAACCCTCTCGCCAGCCGTCAGAAGGTAGCACCACGCTATACCCAGGATACGGTCTTAGCAGATCTGCCCATACACATCTATACGTCTAAAAAACGTGGGCCCGTAGCTAAAGCGCGACTAAAACGTGTTCCTAAAGGTAACACATTGTTACAGGACTCTGCTGCTACTGACAATACATGCGACGCATCCTCAAGAGATAAGACTTGAGACCCTAGCTGATGGACCCGGACTATTACCATACAAACTGGGACCGACACGACTAACCATACACTATCATTCCTTTATACAACCCATTGACCTCAACGATATTGAAAATAAAATCGACTCTGTACAGACTCAATACATTTAGGACTAAACTCGATAACGAAACTTACCTACTCTATGAATATCAAATTGATTATCTTACTAATAAGGTTGGCAAATTACTACACCAAATTAAATCTTTAGAACCTGTTAGAGTTAAAAGAGGTCTTATAGATGGCCTAGGGTCTATAGTAAAAAGTGTCACTGGCAACTTAGACTACCAAGATGCCCTTAAATACGACGAGGCTCTTAAAACCTTACAGACCAACGAAGGCAAATTAACATCAGAATTTAATAGCCATCTGAGTCTTTGCAAAGAGTGGATGTCCCAACACAATAAAGTGTTAGAACAACTAACTTTAAATCAAATAAGAGTTAATGCCACTTTAGAACTACTATTACAAAAAGAAGCTTATAGGGACTATAGCTTAATTAAATTTGCGAAATTCGCACAAATCTTAGGAATTATAACAAACAACGTAGAAGATTTAATGTTAGAAATAATCAGATTAGAAAATATGATGGCTTTTATACGCGCATCTAGTACTCATCATTCCATGATTGATATAGAGGCCTTGCAGTCAATGATAGATAGATTAAAATCCCTTTATACTCCAAATCAAATTCTAAATTTAGAACTTAGAGAATATTACAGCTTAATCAAGCCAGGATCTTATTTCATCGATAAACGTATAGTAATAGTATATAATTTTCCAATTGTTTCCCAAGATACATATGACCTATACAAACTATCCATTGTACCCAACAAAAGACAACTTGCCCTTATTCCTTCCTCTCCTTATATAGCAACAGATGAGAAATCGTTCGTGTACATAGAGGCTGAATGCCCGAAGTATAGCAGTACTTATCTCTGCGAAAAGAAGACCGGCCAGCAGATCCAGTCGAAACCTGATTGTATTCAGAAACTCATCGTTCATCAGAGTCTAGAGAATACTTGTCAATTCACGAAGATATCTCTCATCAAGGAAGCAGTAGAAAAATTAGACGACCAACATTACGTGCTGTCTCTACCCGAACCTACCAAAGTTCAGTTGGCATGTGGGAGAAAGGACTTCAACACACTTCAAGGAAGCTACCTCGTAACCATCCCTATGGGTTGCTATCTACAGACTCCAGAATTAACTATAATAAACGATGACAACGCGATAAAGGGTCAACCATTGAAACTAGCGAAGATACCATACGATGAAATGAATCTGACTGCCGTCTCTACCCACATCAATTTCAGCTCGATCGATCTGGAAGACTTACACAGCATCCAAACTAAATTCATGTTGGGAAAACCTATTGACATCGAGGAGATTCAACCAACTGCCCTGTACCACACAACCATCCCACTATACGTCATATTACTGGGCGCAATCCTATTTTTCACTCTGAGATTAATTCGCAAATACAAATGTTGGAGACTAAAATCAGAAGATAAAGAAAAGCAGTCATCTCTTGAGATACATACATACGAAGACGTCAAGAAAAATACCAGAAAACGAGATGACTTTCCAGCAACATTTTCTCTTAATATGGTCAAAAATAGTTGCTGATCTATGGGTGGAGGTGTTAAGTATGGAGCCTTAATGGATATCATCGACGCTGCATTTCCTGTTATTGTCCGCCAGCTGCATAGAAACTGTCTGAATGACGTAAATCGTCATGAACCGCTGATGTAGCGAAATTTGTAATTAGTTATTAACTCAAAATTGTATGCATTCCTATTTCTAATATCGAGTAGGTCTCACGCATTAATTATTGTAATTTTTTATAAGTAATAAATTAGCATTTAAAATCATTTTTGGTTTTTTTTCTATCTGCCGTCTGCAGTATACGTAATTATCGCAAGTTTATACATCCAGTTCTCTCTACTTCTGAGAAATAAGGTCAGGCTGTAAGCATTATGTAGCACACATGCGTACTTATTTGAAAACATCACGTACACGTTGGCGGGATGCCGCGCGTCAATCGTTTACACTTTATACTGCGGGGAGTGTGAGTAAGATACGAAATGGTGTCGCTTACGATCTCACGCTATCATAGACAAACGCGTTAGTAGTTGCCGATCCCTAAGTAAATTAGCGATTTCCCTTCATCAGTATTCCGTGCACGAATCATTAGGACGTGAATTATAAGTGAACTTGCTTCTCAGTTCGACACTCGGTCTCACTCTCGACCGCTTTTTATGACCCATAAAAGGAGTTATATTATTCCACAGATTTTTTTATTTTAAGTGCGTCATAAATTACAAGTTATTTTAATCAAAATACCTACTCGAAGACGAAGCGTACCGCGACTTATTATTTTATTATCGTGAAGAAAAATCCGTGTTTTATGTGGGCACACAGCAAAATATACTTTATATTATTAAATTCAAAGTATGCCCGCATAAAAATATTCAAACATCTATGTGTCGAAACATTCTAGATTGGTCACTACGATATCATTAATATTTCTCCATCTAACCATCTAATCAGCTTGGTCATGAACAATATATCGAGTAATACACTAAAATTAATGATACTTGTTATATAATAGTTTAACTTAAATATTTGTAACTGTAAATACACCCTTACTTGAAGTTCAAAGGGCCTGTAGAATGGCTACATATCGCAGAACATTAAGGGTGTGCAGAATCACTCAAATACAGACACTAAAATGAGAAGTAAAAGCCACGTCATTTGTAATAGGAATGTCTTTCCCAAAGATTTGAAGTATTCTATTCGTATTCTATGCTAATACGATGTAACATGGTCTGCGCCCTCGGAACTTGCAACCTTATCGCTAGCCAAGAACGAATATCCAAGCGACACTTCCCTTATCACTCCTTTATTACAAATAGAAATTAAAATTCTGCTATACGTCATACGGACGGCATATCAACGGCTTTAATACATCTATCAGGGTATAGCACCCAAAGTGAAAGCCATTGTATATATTTGTCCTCAAAAGTTAATTGTTAATGACTCATCACTGACATTATCACTTTCCATCTTCTTTATCAACTGTAAGCTGAGGATTAATTTGAAGCTGTCTCGATTCAGTTCAGCAAACTCAGCAGTGGATATCTAAAACAGAATCTTGGATTTTCATTGAATACTTATGTCTATCTGACAAGTGTAAGATGACATGGATCTTATTGACAAGATACGGATTAACGTAACGAGCAAGAAAACTCCGCTGTCGTTTCTGCCCGATTTGCTTCCAACAAACTCGTTAAGTCGGCGATTTCTCTCTTAAACTTTGCTCAACTTGAGTTAAAGGCGAGTTTCGATTATAAATTTCATTATCGCTGTAAACTCTCTTGAAAATGTGACTTATTCCGTCAAACGCGTTTAATTATTTTCCATTAGTACGCCAATATTAACTTTTAAAACATTAATATTGCAAAGTATCTTTTCGCATGTTATAGATAAATTGCAAGCAGACTTATACATGTAAATATATCTTTATTATTTTGTATCAAAAGTAAACTTGCAAAATCCAGGTTTGCTTATACATAAAGCATACTTTCGATGCGATAACTTATGTACCACAGCCGCAGGCATAACTTTACTGTAAGTCGATGAGGGACTCGGTTGGGGTAGTTAATGAAAACTTGGCCGTATCACTTTTGTATACGGATTAGCCCTACTTTGTTAAAGACTTAGATAGGGAGCTTATAAATAGCTTGTTCGTAGTTTCGCATTTGTGTCAAGTCTTGGTAGGCATCGACCGCAGCGTCGGCTTTCGGCGCGAGCGGCCGCGCGGTCGGCGCCCCGAGCCCGAGCTTCGCCTCTCTCTACCCTCCCATCTGTTCCTTGTTTATTGCTCACAACTTTACTGTTACTCAGGCCGAACGCTGCTTTAATCGTTTTATACTCTTTGCTATTTATTTTCGGCCAAATAATAAATTTTGCTCTATAGCCGAACTGAATAGAAAAAATGCTGCTGTTGTTATTGTTCGTCTGCTCTAAGTCTGCGTCTGGGTCGTATAATATGTTCTAAGGTTGCTGGACGATAAAAATTCTTGAAGATATGTACTAACTAGATACCAAGAATCAAGTGGCGGAGGGATTATATAATTGCAAGAGCGATGATTCTGAACTGTCTTTGTTAACGCCTGGTTAATTAGACTGAGCAAATTTCTATGAACGCGTCATAGTTGGACGTCATTTAACTACGACTCTGTGTAGGTTACCTATTCAGTCGTTCTCGTTACCTCAAATGCTAGCATGACGTATGTGCTGGATACGAAAGACTCGAATTTCCCCGGTATTTGGTTCGTGCATAAATTAGGTTTAGAAATGGAAGGAAGTTTCCATTGCCTTTTCGTACAAATCTGTCTAATTCATTTACATTCAATTTACCGTTCTCTTTTGTCTTTGTAATTAGATTGAGAGCACATTATTTTAAATGCCTATTTATCTCAGATCGTAATAATAAACACGGCACGATCCCCAGAGTTTTGTTCATAAATCACTGATGTTTCGCAACTGGGACAAAAGTGTCACACTTTCCTCTTTTCCATTTTTGTTTTATATCCAATAACTTACAGACGAGATAACTGTTCTATTTTATAATAGTGTCATAGTTCTGATATAGACGACTCACTAAATTTACTCTGATTTAAATGAACTCCGTGGCACAGGTTAGTATTAGCTTTGTAAGCATGGGTGCTTCTAACGGCTTATTGCACGATATTAGTTAGAAGTAGAACAAAACGTGCCCCCAAAGAACCAACATTTCCACATTGTCTAAGGTACGGAAGTCGAAATCGCAGAACTTATCAAAGAGAAATTTCATTTTAAATATTTAGCAATTAAATGATTTGTATAATTATTCGTTATCCCTGTAGAGTAAATTGTTTGTACTACGTATTTATGAGTGACATTATCTCACCCGTACAAACTTAACATAATTTAGATCGAATCTCCTTAGAGAGCTACCGAATCCTTTGTACGGTTAGGTAGCATCATAATTACTATTATCGTAAACCCTTGTATGTTATCTTCACGGATGAGTGATTTGTGAAGACACTCTTCGTTCAGTCCTGATACGAAAATCAATAACATCGGTATGGGTTAATCTTAGCGAAAGTGCTAGTCATAAGGTAGAGTCTTTCCATTTAGATATTATTGAATGTATGTCGCTAAGATTCATAAGATAAGATGCCCATGAATCTCATAATCAGAATAATAACATATTCGAACTACTTTTGTTCTCAATTATTTTTAAAAGACTTCTTAGAATATTTCAATTAATAACTACGTGTATAGAATATTTCAGTTAATAACTAAGTGTGTCTTCAAGGATTGTAAACTTGTCATTCCTGCAAGATTTACTAAATTTAGTAGCGTTGTGGGTTGATGTGTATTTTCAGATTACGTCATCAAGCCCCTTGTGAATGAGGCAGAGTGTATAGATAAATGTAAACAGATATTTGTATGAGAAATCGTAACGAGCCAAAAGCGTGGGCGTTTGCCTCCCCTTTCTTAGTTCCCAAGATGGCAAGGCTATAGAATTTGCGCAGCCTAGTTCAAAAATCTTGGTGCTAAATCATGCATGAGAATCTGAAACTGGGAGAATTATAGGTTTTCTAAGAATAGAGGGCGAACAAAATCCGGTCGTGAGTAATAGTGGGGAAGTATGCTACGGAAATGTAGAGCTGCCCAACGATGCTACGCGAAGCGAACTTTGTATTACGGTGACTATAGATAGGTGGACAATGCCCTGAAAGTAGCTGCAGTACCGCGGTGAGATAGACAATATCTAGTTATTGTAGTATTTTTGTAAAGAGATATTGTTCCTTTTTATACGTCTGCAGTAAAGTGGTGTTATTGAAAACAATTTTATTTCAATTTCAAATGAAAGACTTAACACTAGTATTAGAAAGACAATTTCCCAATACCCATCCATTCAACGAGAACGACTTCGTAATCACAGGGTTATTTTAACGAATGGCCATCTGTTCGATTGGTTAATCAAAAGAAGAGTGTTTTTTGAAGACAATGGAAATTTTTGCTCTATTTTAAGAAAGGATATTAAATGAATCTACTGTTTATTTGAAGATATTGCAGAAACTAAATATTTATATATAAAACGTAAACACTTGAGCAATCGCGACGTTATTATTATACACCTTTATGTAGAGTTGTAGAGACTTGGGCATCAATCATCGGTAATAAATCCATGTCCAAACCAATAACACGCAAATAGTGTAGATTATATTATAGGTACTTACTTACATACTCAGATACTCGTAGATATGTGTTTCGCTTTCATACATTTGACACCAGTTACTAGGTAGGTAGACAAGTAAGTGGCATCAGTAATGATAAACCAATACAACTGAAGTATTAAAATAACACTAAAATGGTCCATTTTAGTGTTCAAATATAATATTTTAATAGCTATCGACTAATAAACGTATAAAAAAAAAACTCCCGCACTAAGGAATTTAATTTTTGTGTCGCGTCGGTTTTGCAGGCTTTCAAGTCATATGCCCGATTTAAAATCTTTTTAGTTAGTATACTCGTTTTGAAGTAACTCATGAATTCTTTATGAAAAAAACTCATCTCTTGTAATCAATATTAATCTACGTCTTTCAACGTCTATTTATAAAGAAGGATGAATTAATATTACACGAACCCTATAATACAATTATAGGGAAAAAATCCCAAAGGCGTGGTAAAATATAAAGAACGCGTAAATAATCGAGTATGAACACTATGAGTAAAGTTATTCAGTCTGACGCAATAGACGTAACTTCATAACGTTTGACGGCGTTATATCAGGGGCATAGTAATGAGCTGAGGGGAACACAAACGTCTGTTGCTTGTCCCATAGGATAAAATGTATAATTGTGACACATTATAAATCCCACATGACTATCTGCACGTTGTCATGCTTCAAGCACATTTCGAGTGAAAATCTGTTCAGTTTTGTATCTTTTCGTATCCGTGCGTTGTTCCATTCAAAAGTTTTTTCTGGTGAATTTGAATGTGCTACAAAGGTACTTTATAGGCACACAGATGCAAGCATTAAAATCTATACCTACATACAGTTATAATGAAATTCCTTATCTCAGACTAAAAAATAACAGTTTCCAGATGAGCAGACAGACGATTGAATGCAAATGCAGCTAAGATAGATGCTCAAAGTGACAGGAATAGATAGAATAACAAACGGATGTATTAGAGAAAATTGGATAGTCGCGCCAGTGAGAAAGCTGAGCGAATAATGTTTGTCTTTGTTCAACAATCTTCTGAGCAACGAAAGAATGTAACGATTTATATCAAGATGCAGAAGCAACGGCGGAGAAAGGAATAATGAATTTTGTAAAGAACGCCAGTGGAAAAGATGAAAATGCGAGATTGATGTTTGTGTTAAGAATGTTTGCTTGGACCTACAGTTTGGTGTGGTCGATTGCAAACTAAATTAATTATTGGTAACTCCGTGGTTTCTAGGCATGCGGTCGAGATTGACCACATTCATTACCTTTTGTCGATTGCCATTTCTACCCACATTCCCACAGCTAGAAACCTAAAGTATAGGCAGTAACAATAATTCCACAAATTAATGTTATTTAAACAATCTTGCCTACGATGCATTTAAGTTGATTTATCTTTTTTTACCTTTACAGAATATAATATAACATCAATGCTATGTAAAACTTAAAGGAACTTTCAGATATAAACTGGCTGATATTTCCTTGGCAACCAACACGCCTCTCTACTTTACGTTGGTACGCCAAAGGTCACGTACCTTAATTACTGATTTACGGTCTATTGGAGATAAAATACCGATTGTACCACTAGACTTATGGAATACGACTGTTTCTCAATGAGGCCCTAGTTTTCCAATCGAATGCGTAGATATAGCCAAGGATAATCTTTTAGTAACGTATCTTTGTTAAAAATAGACCTGAATCCTTACGCTCTATTCTTAGACTTCCTGTTTACTACAATTAAAAACATATTGCATTCGCCAACGGATAGTATCTAATTGAATTCGATTCGACTATTCAATAAACCAATACGAAAGTCCCAATATATTCAGACGAACTGCTCACGTGTCTGATAACAATTGCACTACAAGTTTGTGTAGTATCGTTACGGCGAGGAAGGCACACAAAGCGACTGCCGCCTGACCTCACCCCTCGGGGAAATCAGGCTTTCGTCGTAAGATGTTATCACGATACTAGCTGCCCATACACCTGATAATATATGATCTCAAAGCTGCCCCTTACGACAGCTACGGCAGCCAGACAATATGACGCGCTCAGATTTTATACACATAATATTTTTTTCACAGTTTCGACGTGGTTTGGGATGATCGCGACTCGGCCTTCGGTAACCTTAAGGATTATAAGCTTTTGTACTTCCTCCAAGATGACACCATCGCTATTAAGGTACGTATTAGTGGTAAGGATCATTTAATTCACATTTTAATGAATAATGTACCTTTTTGATCAGTTCAAGATGCGAAGTTCCAATTAAGCTAGCAATCCAATCTTAATAAATCTGCATACCTTGCAAGTTAAAAATGCGCTTGCAAAACGTTTCTTATAAGCGGAAGGCTCAGTTATTTCGCTATTCATGATTTGGAGGGGCTGAATATCTTAAGAAATTATGGTGAAGCGATTTTTGAGTTTTCAGAAGTATATTTTGCGCTTCGCGAGGCCTCACAAAAAAGCCATGACAAAAGCCCAGTGAAGTGGAGGCTCGACAAAATCTTTCATTGACTGATGTAATTTTCCTTTAATGACTTCGACCTTTGTGTTGACTAAACTGTTTCACTTGACATTTGTCATAAATCATATTATCATAAAAAACTTTTTCATAAATATTTAAACTCTTCCTCCGCGCTCCAAGTTATTATGGTTCTATATAGATACATTTTTGGTACTTTAAGTCTTCATTATCTTTTCAACATTTTTTAAATAGCACTGTGCTTTAGTTATTCAAAGAAATATTTAAAATGTTAAGTTTTTGTACATATAGTATGTGTGTTTAGATAGATACATTGCTTACTTACTGGCCTACCTAATATCGTAATAATGAGCGATTAAGTACCAGATAATACTTTATCTAAGAGCAGGTACTTCAAGCCTTCATCAATAATCAACAGTAAAATAAAATTGGAGAACGAGTGGTCATGAATTTAGATTTTATCGTCATCACACAATTGTATTTTATGAGGCATTATAGTACCATAACCGGGTATTTTTTTGGTGCTTAGTCGCTTACAGCAATTTAACAGCGGTTTATATTAAAAATATTCAATTCTTAGTCGGCAGGTACTATTTTAGTATTCTAATTAAGGCCAATTCAATTTGACAAATACTGAAAAGCGAACAAACTTATCCTCAGCAATAAATAATATTGAAAATTATGATGATACCAAAACAAAGGAGAAGAGTAAAAGCGTTCTATAAGCAAGAGTAAATTTAGGGTTTAATTTAAAAACAAGCGAGGGCCTTGGAAAATCAGAGCAATGAATATTTATTGGGGTCCTGGGACTAGGGCGCACTCCAATTACGGGCGCTCAATAAAAATTCCTTTGGTCCACATCGACGACGTGTGGGTACTTATCCGTATACTTAATAATTAATGCTTAATTACTGGCTATGCGGCTATGGTACGTAGCTTGGAGTGGACACTGAAGTTATTTTAAGAAAATAAAATGGTTTGAATAGCAAAAACCTCAACACTACAGTCATCGCCTGTTAGTTAACCCATCCTTCATGTCATTTCATTTCTTCACGCCAATTACTAAGCAACAATTTCTGCAGTAATGAACGTATATTTCTTTACAAATACTTGCAAGTAGCTTTTCTTCTCTCCGTTCATAATGTATAATGTTACTTTCCCATTGAATATAGTTGTATTTACACAGGAAATTCACGACGGCAAGGGCGGAAAAGATCCTTTCCCAATGCTTCTAAAGAAAACTAAGCTGCCTAAGAAATGGAAAGAAAAGCCCGGTAAGTTTGTTCTTGTAAATATTATAGTACTTTGTACCGCAGAACATGTGGCTTCTACTAAGTTCAGCTTCCTACTCGATAATGTAACAATAGTTACTCTAAGGCTCGAGTGATCAAGACTAGCTCGTAAGCCGGGTCCACAAAAACCTCTAATCGTCTTTCAATGGTGCTTGTCAACTGGTAAATGCCGATAAAAAATGAATGCGGTAATAATACGGGCATGGTGCCCACATACCTACCTATATTGAATTCCGCTACGGTAACGACTCAATCAGAATATCTCAAGGGTTTCCGAGAAATAATGCCGTTTTCATTTTATTTTCGTAAAGGTTTTGAACGTAGACAAAGCTCTTACTTAGTATTTAGAGACATAGGTACATGAAATGTTAGGTATGGATGTAATGTTTTGAAATTATAAATTAAAATGGACGTTCATTATTTTTTTTACGTACAACCGTGCATGATTTTTTTTTATTCGAATTCCTTAATAGGGAATCCTCCTCTATTTCGTTTGTAGTGACATATGTTTTTCTTGCAAAATACAATTTTCCACTGCGAAGTAACTCGGTTACTGCGGTAAAATGGTTGACGGTATAATTGGAGAAAAAACATTTTCTGTTTTAAAACAAAATAGAATTTGCTTTTTAACTTCACAAATAGCATTCCGATGTTCCATTGTGCTGGAGTAAGCGGCCGAGCGCGCGCAGTTAATCCTACAGGCATTTAGCTTAAAACCGTTCTGTCTTTTGCAGTTTTACAAACAAAGTCTCATCATTTTGGTATTAGTAGTGCATGAATCCAGTATACGTTTCGCATTCTCTTTCGTCTTCAGATGGTGTAACATTCTATCTCATATCTGCAACGTTATCTGATTGACTCGAGCTGCACAATTTTTTTTTAATAGTTTTCGCAATTAAATTGTTATAATTCAGGCACAATAGTCTTTTAAGAACAATGTTGGAAAACAGTAGCGCATGATTCTAATAAAACTAAATATAAGCATTCGCACTACAATACCAAGACAAGTAGATATTAGTACCAGATATACACCTGTTCCTTCTTCCTTGTAAATTTTTCCAATGTAAATTAAAACGGAAAACGGAACCACGGCGAAAATGCCCGACATAATTAATAACGTTGGTACAGTTAATAAGAAAATTTGATTGATTAACCATAATTTGAAAGCGAACAAACAGGGCTACCTACTCGCTTTATATTAATAGCCTTTAAGGAGATTAAGCTATGAAAGTTTGAGGAGATACCGGAGAGCCGATCTCACTCCGACTGTACTTTGATATAATGAATAATTGCAGCCGAGGGAGGCAAAAGCTTTATAAATCCTTGTTTAAAAGAAGCAATCTTGGTTATCTGTGCAGCGTACAATTTTAAATGTGCTTATGAAAACATGTTACACGTTGCAAAAGTGATAGTAAAGAAAGAAACAAAAAGATTTTAATTGATAGGAGGCAGACAGATTTTTTTATCTGAAAATCTGATCCGATCTCTTTGACAATACGACTTGATTACGTTGTGATTTGGATTTTTAATTTCCTTGATTACAATATACGGACTAATTCCAAAAAAAATGTAAATTCCAAATTTTTCCTTTTTTTATTCGTACCTATTATATTTGTAACGCTAATGTAATTTGAATATATTATTACTAGATCACAGACGAATTAAACCTCACAGCAATAAAACTTTTAAAGATAAGTACTTTACGTTTAAATGTACGTAAAACCTTTGTTAGAATTATGTACCAGGTCCATGTTTCTTGGCGGCACCTAATCGAATGTCATTCAGTGACGAATGCTTCCAACTCAATATATCCAATTGGTAGATCGCGTCGTTTTTCATGAGTGCAATAGTGCCCGACGTGGCAGGTGCCGGCACTGCCTCCTACCTGCCCCGTTGTACACATTTCAGATTTATTAACATGTCACTTCTAGAGCTTTCCATTTATTGTTTGAAACTGGCTATATATTTTAGCATTCAGCTCAAATATATTGAATTCAGCCACGGGTTCAAGTAAATCGTACAATTCGTTCGTCAACGCCGCTGACCTTATTCGACCTACTGAACGTTGCTCATGGTTTAATGCCCTTTGCGATGCAGCAGGTGTTCTAGCTTTCCCTTGCAGTAAATATAAAACGACTACCGTCTTTTAACAAAGTTAAATGCATTATTTGCTTTTTCTTTTACGCAAATGGCATCCGTAACTTTATTAAAGCGAACTTTCTTAATACGAATTTATTACGTATGCTCACATCACGTTAAATAACTGCAGGCCAGGCGAAGGATAATAAAACTTTGTAAACGAGGGAAATTGTGTCGCAGAGACAGACAAATGGCTTCCTTGAATGTTCCATTCTACGTCAGCAATATTAGGAAAGTGGGGTTGCTTGCGACCTATTTTCCACTTTACATCTCTTGAATTATTTCCAGAAATTATCAGGTACTGGTTGCGGTTGATTCAAAAGTCTTTTCTTTCTAGAATATTGGCTTCATAGTAAGAGCTAAGAGTGAATGAAAAATATTTGTATTATTGAGTAGATCGATGTAGCTATTCAATGACTTTTATGACATCGAAGGGCACCGGCTTGCCTAACCCTACTCAATGCCAAGTTCTAGTTCTAACGTATAACCTTGGCGTTAAGGTTGGTGTCATATACGTCTTTGTTACAGAATAAGAATCGATATTATTTTGAAGGGTAGCACTCGATAAATGACTTACTAATGCTCTTTAGAGTTTGATTAGGTGGTCTTGATGGTACAAACAATAGCGATTTTAAAAGTTTTTATAGCTTTACCGTAATTTAGTTATCTATCGACCTTCTTTTTCATTTTTCTTGTCTAAGCACACTGACCTGTATGTCGGTTATAGATATAAGCAGTAACTCTGAAAAAAATAGTCAT
Organism: Trichoplusia ni; assembly: GCF_003590095.1. Classification (NCBI taxonomy): domain Eukaryota; kingdom Metazoa; phylum Arthropoda; class Insecta; order Lepidoptera; family Noctuidae; genus Trichoplusia; species Trichoplusia ni. The sequence continues at coordinate 5,549,809 of NC_039481.1, forward strand.
TGAAAGCTTGAGCAGTCAATTAGTAGGTACCTACTACGCCATTATTATTGTGTATTTTTGCAGTTACATTTCCATCGTGCGTCCTTGAGGCCACGGAAGAAGAGGTCACGACGGAGTACTACGCGCCGAAGGACCTGATAGTGGGTCAAACCGTCTTCATCCTCGGCAGGAGGTTCCTGCTGGTCGATTGCGACAATTTCACCAGGAAATACTTCAAGTAAACTACATTATGTAGCTTTTACCTAACATAAATCTAGCATTCATTTGTTGGTTATTCCTTAACAGGAATTTAAAATTAACTGGACGACCTAATATGGCGGTAAATATATGAGGATAAATAGGTTTCAACTGCATTAATTGACAATATTAGATTTAGTCAGGAATCGATAAGGAAGAAATGAGGGAAATTTTATCCGAGAAGTGGGGTCTAATGAAGGAGATGATAGCTTTATTTATAGTGACTGTTAGTCAAACTTAAATAAGGTCCACTTTACAGCTCAAGCTTCATTCATCACCTTTTGCAATATTAAAAAATAGTTTACTGTCCTGAAAACGGCAGCAGTAGTTATTTGCATTATATCTCCTTACATATCTACATGCGCACATATATAATTATATAATAACCCGAGAGTAGCTTTGGGTGTTTCTCAAACGACTCATTTGTGAAAATAAAAAAAGCATCAGACATGCATACGAAAAAGGAAAATGAGGAAATGTGAGGAAGTATTCGCTGGGATCGTGTATGTTAGTGGAGTAGACCCTCAACCACGTCTTAAACTGATGTAAATACGATTGTGGAAGAGAGATGCCGTTTTACGCCATGTAGAGCTCTGTCACTCTTCCACACCTGCAAAAATATTACTATACTAGCGGTCGCCTTCGGCTCCGCCCGCGTGGGATATCGCCGTGAAGTATAAACGGGGTTTTTTTTCAAGTTGATTAAAACAAAGCCTACGCTACTTTAATTCCTTCAAGAACATATGCGCAAAGTTTCATAACGATCGGATAAGTTTAATTCGCGTGAATTGCACAATTATAATATTAGTATGGATGAAGTCGTGGTGGTAGGTCCCTAGTATTCCTTTATATATTCGTTAGTGAGTGTCTCCGGTCCGCGCGGACCTCGCAGCTATTAATCTCCGTCCAGTTGTGTATCACTGCTAACTTGACTGTGCAGAAAATACCGTCGCTTTAAAAATGCGGTGAAAAAGGCGACGTTGCATATTATCCGACCCTTTTTCATATTAATTAACGTAATGACTGTAGCGTGTAGATTTATCTTTTAATAGAGGATAATTATGCGTATTTTTTTGTTTTAATTGTTTACCGTAACTCTATGTTATATATAGGACAAATATATGATTTATGTAGTTAAGACGGTTTTCGTAATTGAATTGTGACACATATATTATTATATCTGGTGTTCCATGAACAAATAATGCAATTTCAAAATCAATTAAGCTCGTGTCTTGCTATCGATTAAGCTATAATAACAATTCACAGCTAAGTTTCGATACAGTAATAACGTGTGTCGTAAAATTTGACTCCCGTAATTAATAAATTCCTGATTATTTTAAACTGTGCATGTGCTCAGGTGTTTAATACATACTCACGTACAGACAGCAAAAGAACGCTATAAAGGACCGAGGCGCCGCAATCCATCCGTCTGTCACCAAACACTATGTATGTCATGAATCGTGATACCTAGAGAGCTGACATTTTTACACGTAATTATGTTGTTGCCGCTAAAACAACAAATTCTAAAAATAAAAGTAAAACAACGATTCTTACATTAATTTGTTGGATGACAATTAATAAATTTGTGTGTGCCCAAATATATTTGTCATCTAACCGATTTTTGTTTACGCAACCCTCAGTGTCACGAGTTCGACTCACACTTGGGCATTTTCTCCGGGGTTTGGAGTGATTAAGTCAGTTTTTTATTTTATAAACCTGCTTCTGTTAAGTTACTCCCGTTGCAGACCGAACGATCTCCATACTCCTTGAAAGGGTCAACAGGCTGTTTCCTTGGGCTCTCTTGATTTTCAGAAAATGACGCTTATTTTCCTGTTTATATTTACCAACGTTAAATTACAAGTTGAATTTCCTCGTTTTTACTTACTCATTTAATTAGTGGATAGGTAAATATATTTTCCTATTCACAAAGACTTTTAAAAGGATACTAACGTTTCCTACGTTAATTATGTTGATAGAGTGTTGATTTTTCCTGGTATTAGGTGGTAGTACGAAACGTGAAATAACAATTTTTCTTTCGTAGATCTGGTTGAAGCAATTTCTTTAGAAAATATGCAGTAGATATGATTTATATTGTTTTAATATACATAAATTGTGACTAAATATATGTAAATAAAGCACAATTGCTGAATATTAAAACAAGCCTATTATCTTAGGTTCAACTAGCACCATATTGACGATTGCTAAATATTTCGATCATAGGCATTTGACCAGTATTGTATAACACTTAACACTACCGTGAGTGTAGTAACACTTCTATATAAAAGGTGATTTGAAAGCTCAGTTGTCAATTAATGCCACGTAGCTCTTTCAAGTACCTAATACCGCTAACGTGAATGAAACTTATTGCTTGAAGTAAATCTTAAGGAAAGTTTTCTTCAACAAAAACCATACGCTATTTATTGTCCACAATTTAGTGGAATAGTAAACAAATAAACTATTTTAATCTATGAGAGTTCTGTGTATCCATTAACACGTGATCAGAGGGCGGTGGAACAGAAAACTTTGAGCAAACTACTTTGTGGAATGAACAATCAGAGAACACGTTATTGTTGGATGACAATCGCTGTTTCATTAGGCGCTGTTAGTCTTAAGCCATAACAACGACATTAAAGAGACTTATAGAGTGAAAGAAACAATAAAGAGGTGACTTTCATTGATATTGCTATGCCTTTAGCAGATTTTAAAATTAGGAATAGAGTAAAGGTCAAAAAAGTTGTTTTTGTTTGTGTTGCTCTTTGATGGTCCCATATAAAATAATTCAATAATTTGAATACATAAATTAATTATCATCTAAAGTACAAAAATCGAACAAAAGGTCTTGAATTTTAATTATCAATTAACAATAATCGTCTAAGTTACTATTAAATAAAGCTTGAAATTAAGAAAAAGAATTTTGCGCCGTGCCGCATTATGAAATAAAATACCCAAACTTTTGAGTACTAGGTATGTGTTTTCTAAGCTTTCAGTAACTAAATAAGTTAATTGCAACGATTTCTACGTAATAAACATAAACCGCGATATATTTCTCTCTCACTGACGAACTAACGAAATAGTTTCAATTCCTTCTCACGGTTATCCAAGGCCCCAATTCTGCTATTTTACAATGGCCGATGAATGAATGGAATTGGCTTAGATTTGAAATTATTCCTATTCTCTTAAGCATTTTGCCAATACAATCATTGGAAGTTTATTGTATTGACCTTGAGTATACCGTCCTGCACTGAATTTCCAATTAATATGTAGAAAAATGCTTAAGAGAATACGAAAATTGTCATTATAAGCCAAATTTCATTCATTCATCGGCCGTTGTAAATAGCAGAATTGGGGCCCTGGTATGTGCAAAATACATTATACACCGCGGCGCTCGGATCAATAACAACCTGCCACATCATATTAGTTTCGATATTATAGTTCAAATTATTGAATTAATTAAATTTTCACCTGGATTATAATAATCAAATACACCTGTTCTGTTTATTGCGCGAATGTTACTTACTTATTATTAAAACACAATGGAAACGGCAATTAAATTAGCGCCTTTTAAAATCCAGATTTAGGTTAAGGAGTAGATGACATTGTTTGTTCATTTTATCATAGTAACACGTAACAGAACATTATGAGTTTTAAAACATACAAAGCATTACTTGGTCAATGTAAGTAGGTACCTTAGCTCGTATAAATAGGAGGGAAATAAAAAAGCCGATGACAGTTAACGGAAAAATTGATGGAAACAGCAAAAGGAATTGGACACCCATCAATTTATGACCGGAGCAATCTAAATCGATTTTTATTTTTATAGTGGCAAAAAAAATCTTCTTCACTATCCACAGGATCCTGTTCCGGACGGATCGACATCAGGGCTTTAGAGGCATCAACACTTTTAACTACAACGAATAATACCGAGGAACATAGAACCTCCTACTTTTATGTAGAGTTAAGTTCGGAACGATTCTAGACATTTAGACAAATTCCAACGCCTTTTGCTATACATAACAAAGACCATTATCAATCAATTTTTTTCATAATATTAAAATTAAATCCACATCACCATGCAGGCACTGATAACAGGTTTTCTCACTTTACCTCTTCTTTGTTTTGTTTTGGGTGACATTGACTGATCGCCAGTCTAGTGCATTATAAACTTTGAGACCCCATTATACAAATGAGGTTTACATCGCCTTTTTATACACATTTATATAGGTTTGCACTATTTTTAAGGTCTTTAAGATTTAGTGGCTTTCATTAGACTGATTTTTATGCACTCAATTGATTTATAAAGCCCTCATTCATATATACATGAGTTTAAATTCCAAAATTGTTATTTTGATTCTTCATCCAGATTTTAATATTTAAACAACTGACAACAATGAGCTTACAAAATACGGATGGTGAAATTCTTATGCAATAAATACAATATCAACAATTTGTTGGTGCTAATCCCGCGTGTAGCAGTGCTAATAGTGTAAAAAAATTAAAATAAAGTCTCACGACCGCTAGTAAGTTATATTCATGAGAAATACCTCTCTAGTTTCCATGAATAGCGTACCGGTGATGTTCTCCGTTTAATTAGTCGCATCGTTATCGGTTTAATGGCGGCGTAATAGTACATCACTATTACTCAATAATTACCGCCTTTGTAACACCGACGTCCTATTTAATGGTCTTGTTAAATGAAACTAGTTCCATGAAAAATGCCCTGCAATATGATGTTTGAGTTTTCAACGTGTTAACTGAAATAACGAAGTAGTGTTTCAGTTACTAGTAAAACATTATTTTTTTACTTATGTAAAGTTGCGAAGCCTCAAATCTTTTTACGATTCCCTATCCAGCGTCGATGGAGAGGGTTTTAAAACAACCGTCCCTTCTAACGGAATTTTAATAAATATTAAACGTGATTAAATTAAGTATGTATCTAAAATCCCTCTCGACAAGCTTTCTAATGGATAGAGAATCACGGAGCTCACGTACTTGAATAACGAAAAATATGGTGTTTGTAATTCACTAAGGAATATGAGTAACGACGGACATTAATATTTGTATGCCGGAGCGCCGCCCGAGATTTGTGTACCTAACTGAATTAGTTGGATTGATCGCTACATATTTGTGTATATACTGTTTGTATTTCTCGAGGCACCGCTTAATCTATGAAGGGAGCACATGTGCCGTATGTACCTATATATTTTCATAGGCTTACTCGAACACAGACATTCAAATTATACTGTATAAACACGTAAAGCTCGCGCTGGGTACGGAATGTGTAAGTTATATGTATAAATCGTATAAGGAGCCCTGTTCACCAACAAAGGGTAAGGCAAATCTCACGTGTTTCACAATTTACTTGAGTGAATGTTACAGTGAAAAATATATCGGTGGAGCTTTCTAGAAAAGCTCCGTGTCGCTGGAAACTGTTTGACAAATTATATGTTCTTACCTACTCGCGTAAGAGTTTATGTGAGTTCTATGAATCATGTGGATATACTTTTATTGGACATAAAATCTTCAGCACATATTTCAGCGTTATGGCGCTCACCATGGGACTAGCCACATATAAAAATCGGTCACTATGGTATCGCTATTATACTGGAGTTTTTAATGAGCTAATCACACTCATCAAATATTGAAACAAGGCATCAATGAGCACGACTGACAATAAGCCACGTGCAAGGTGCAATTAACGAGAGTCAGCTACTAAAAGAAAATTCGGAAAAATCTTTTCAGAGCGTTGCAGAAATGCAGTCAGAATTTCCCGAATTTTTCGTACAGACAGATGAAAATAGAACCGTAAGATGAAAAGCCACGTAGTTGTTAGCACGTCCGCTACTAATCTTCGAAACCGGCAACCACTGCAAAACTTTCCTTATTTTGATTATCAGAAAAACACACGTGCTCACAGCCCATACACGCGTACATGTTGGATTTTGTTGAGATCCGATTCCTATTTATTTTGTACCAAACCTTTTTTTATTAATCTAATACGCTTTTATCAAATACGAGTAGGTATTAAGTAATATTAATTAAAGTGATCGAAGTGTTATTTCTTAATGACATCAAAAAGTTCATGTGGGTCAAAATGTTGAGCCCTAGATTTTTAAGCTTTAATGCCGACAGGTATTATTTTTCTATGTAGGTAACTCATCAAGACAAATATTTAATTAAACTGATTAAAACCGTTGACAAATTAGGAGTAAGAAGTATTTAATAAAACATACTCGTTATTTATTGACAGATAATACGTATCAGTATTACTACCGCCGCATGAGACGTTGTCTCTATAAAGACATTTAACCGCATCTTTATCTCACACTGACAGCTAATCCCAAGTTGTTTGAAACCCTCACACAATAAATTATATGGCGTTAAGTAGAATACCGTTCAAGTTATCACGCACCTATATTTTCGGCTGACAAGAATCATTATCGATAGCCTTACCTTTTTTATCGTCGGAAAATCCTCATACCTACATTTGAAGGGAATAGAAATGTGAGAAAGGGTGAACTGGGCTCAAACGGGACCCACCGTAACGATCTATCACAAAGGTTACTTATTGATTTTTGTCATATAAGTATACTACCTCTTTAGTACCTACTCCACTCTAACTCTAAGAAATATTATAGCAGTTTTACTTGAGGCGCTGGTAGCGCCCTTAGGCTTGTCTCTATTTCATTTCACAAAACAAAAGTTTCCATTACAGAAATAAAGTTAATAACCTCATGTGTTCATGCTGGTACAGTTCCAGTCTTCTTCATAAAATTAAATCCGCTTCGTTCAAGTATAAAATTATTTGATTTGTCTTTGGAATATTTCAGAACAATGCTAAATATTGATCAACCGGAACGAGTGCACGTGCGTCAAGAGGAGAAAAAAGAATTTCCCAAGGTATGAATGTATACTTAATTAAATATCGCTTAAGTTGTTTCTAAGCCAGATACCATTGTATCTAGCGCTGAGGAATTTTCCCATACATATATTACGGTACTAAAGATAAACTTTTAATTCCGTTTCATATTATGATTGTAATCTTAGAAATTATCTAAGATACATTCGAAAAAAAAAATCTCACCACAAGTCGGATTTAAAACAGACCAGTACCGATAGCACAATTCCAAAGTTTGAACTGAACATAATAAATAAATTCCTTATACGTGGTCGTGTCTGATGTATTCATTCTGTTCACGTGCAGCCGATTCCGCCGCACATCGCTATCGGCTCGCCCGAGGACACGCTGCAATCCTGCTTCGGACTCATACCGAAGCCGCCGCACAAGGACATCATCAGATACAACCTCAATGCTAACAAGGTAATGTATATACAATAGACAGGGTATTAAGGTAGCGCTGCATCGACGACTGTTATGTCGCCTACTCGCTTTCTTTCTCGCTGGAGTACCTAAATGAAGACAAGAATTTGCGATTTAGAAGGGTGTACAACTCTTAGACATTCTGCTAACTGCATATCCCCAGTTTTGCTATTAACACTGATCTTCCGTCTATCTATGACTGGATATCCTACCGATCCAGTACAAAATATAATTTAAAATTTTAATGAGGTGTCTGTACAGAATATATAATGCAAAATTCAATTAGACAAACAATAATAATTCCTGTTCAGTAAAACTGTTTTCCTACACGATTAATTTGCCATTTTCACGGAGTATTTAACTACTTCCAGCTAAAGACTTCGTTTGAATGGCGTTTCAATACACACACATTAAGTGTTGCGTCAAGCATTTATCTGAACGTAACCTCATAGTCATGTCACAATTGCTGTGACCTTGTATATTATGTGTTTGCGTGGAATTTTATACATTCTGATCGAATTGAATCGTTCATGTTCTTAAAATTATTTAAGCGAACTGGCCAGTGTCAATGAGAACGAGATTGAAGAATAATTATGTAATAGTAGGTCTAAATTAAAAAGTATTGCTTTTAATTCACGAAGTTATAAGTATTAATAAGTAGATGAGAATAGTTTGCAATGGCTAATACAAAACTCCGTATTCACAATACGACGTTTAGTATTATTATAGTTTTATAGCTGTGTTAATAATGAAGCAGGTACCCGGTCATAACATAAACTGTCTGTAAATAAATGCCTTCTCATTTTAAACACACATATTCTTGACCTTAAGTCCAAGTCATTGTTAAATACTACCTATTATTATATACACGTAATGGTCTATTAGGGAAAACATCGCAATTAGTTGAACGTGGTCTAATTGACATCAACAATAGACGGCCATTTATGTAGTTTCTTTTTAACTTTAAATAGATGATCTAAGTATCATTTTAAGCATTTATAGATGCGGAACACTTTCATATTTTATTGAAATTCAAAAGTTGTATTTCTTGTTTTACATACTAGGTACTATTATATTGATAAGTTTTTATTGATTTCGCGGTCAGAGAAAGCTTAAATCCTTTCAACCCGTTTTCACCGAATTACAAAAATAAAAAACGACAAGCTGCTAATAATATTAAACGACCAATCAAATTGGTTCTTTTTTTTTCTTATGTAGTTTTTATGGCTATTACTTCTAAACAACACATTGCTGAACCGCCATATAGAATCGAAGGCATCAATAAATAATTTCTTTGTCTTTAAACAGTATCTCCGTTACCTGTGCGAGTTGGACTGGATTCATCCCGAGGATAATGGAAGGAGGTTCGTGATGGCGTACAGCCTAGCTGACGGCTCTATCAAGATCGGCGAGATCCCGCGCAGAAACTCGGGCATACGTGAGGGCAAGTTCCTCCAGGCTATGAAGCTGCAGACTCCGGAGTCAGACCCGAACTTCCCCACGTACTATACACCTGACAGGTTCTATATAGGTGAGTACATAACGTATAAGTTTTACAAAGATTCCGGAATTTAATATTGAGTCGGACGAATCATCGATCCCAAAGTAAAACCATTGAAACGGTTTTGTGGGGCTTAATTAATAAGTTACCTACCTACCTTTTTGTTTAAAGATTAATAAAAAAATCATAAGCACGTCCAAAAAAGTCAAAGATATGATGAATCCCCGATTGTGAAACATTCTTAGGAAATATCGCTGTTGCTATAATGATTAATCTCCCTTCGTAGTATTACTGTAAATTCTAAATAGTATCACGGTCCAGTCTAAATAGGATATCGTTAATTACTGTCCCAAGTTGCTCTCTCATTTTTCTTTGACCGAACACTTGGAGAGAACCCGTCAGTTGCACAAGTTTATACAACTATATAAGTGTAAGCCAGGAAGAGCTCTTGTGGAAAGAGAAAACATCTGCAGCAGAAGTGGACCTCTGAAGTTTGGCTTTTGTGACTTTACTAATGGACGCTTACGTACTAAGCAGAAAGGTTGTTTTATTCGAGGGTAAATGTTTCAGAATGTCTTTTGGTCATTTATCGAACTTGACCATGTTCTCGTGTCCCAAAAACATATAGCTATAGCCTATATATAATATTACCTATACAATAGACCCGTATCTCGTTATAGGTGCGATAATACCGGTCTTCAAACATCGCTTCAAGATAATTGGATGTGACTTGTTCGTGTATCGATACATGACCGCTAATCCGGAGAAATTCCCTCAGGAGGTTATCGACAATGTATGCAATTATCACATGCGGGAGGGCAACCTGAAAACTGAATTTGAGGTAAATGGATCATCTTACTGAATACCATAAAATCATAGGCAAACTCTCAATAAACAATATTGTATTGCGTAAGTACGATTATTGTTCCTGAAAATTCATTGGGTTATAAAATTATGGCTCTACTCCTTTGGTCCTTGTCTTTTCTTAGATTGCCGTTCGTGAAGAACAAGCAGCTGAGACTCGAGCTCAACTGGCCAAGATCGGTTCTGCGGCTGTGGCTGAGCCGAGCGCCATGGAGCGTTGCCTCGCCGCCCTGGACGTGGTGGAGGGCAGCGCCACCCCGCCGCGACCGCCCACACCGCCCATGACAACCGACCGCATCTCATACGATGACTCGCTGCGGGTTACTAGGATGAGGTAACTTAGTCTTCTATTCACTAATTTACATAGTAAATGGCGACTTTATTTTAAACGATACCTAACATTTTCCCGCAACAAAATACTGGCACAAACTACATTTACAAATAGGTTTCTTAAGAACGGGTTAAAAAATTAAATCTTTCTTTCTCGTGCAGCAAACCTACGTGTGAAGAAATAGCGCCTCTGAGAGGAATACTGAAGTCGGGAGGAGCTCGTGACGATCACCAGAAGGTGGTCTGCTTCAGCGGGCCCTCGGCGGAGGAGCATCGGGAGCCTAAGAAACCGAAGCAGGCGAGCTACCCGCCAGGACAACAGCCGCACTACGATGATGATGACGACTTCTGCGACCAATATAAGGAACCGGTAACACTACATATTACAACTATAAATCATTGTTTCCCTTAGTAACTTGTATGGAATGACAATAGTGGTTGCCAGAAAAATTGTGACTACTTTTAATGTGATAATTACGGGTAGATACTAGATAAATTGGGTGAGGGGTTCATTTTGCACGTTTAAATTGGCACAACTAATGAAAATTTGCTACCTGTAAGGTGTTGCCAAGTGACAAGATCTTTTTGGGTATATCCCATTGTAATTATAATAATAAGGACATCGTTGTGCATTTCCGGATGCAGGAAAGTGGGCGGTTGGTTTTTGCTTTCATATCCAAATCGAAACGGGCATTTCCCTCCTTATTATGTTTCTGTTACGATACCGACAACCAGTCAAAAAAATTATGAACTAGTCGTACTTTTCTTATATAGTTATGTATTCATGATCTTTTCGTATTTACGTTCTTTATTACCGCGGAAGGCCATCGTCCATACTAATTAATTGATTTGCATCATCTAAGTCATGAATTACGCAAACGATCATGATCAGGAACTAGGTATGACTGCTATAACTTTAACGCTATTGTCTAGGTACCTACTATAATATTGATGATGTAAAAATTTAAAAAAGGCAGTATTTGGGAATTATTAACACAAAGACATGGGGAAACTTATTGCGAACTTAATACTTAGATATTGCATGTTAGGAACCTATAATTACCAGAATCTTTCCAACTGATTTTATTTTCGTGATGCTGGCAAGGAAAAGATTGTTCAATTTTGTTGTAGTGCTATTTTAAGCCAGCAAGGGTTTCGCTTGAGGTAAAAGGTAGGCTTCGCTTGGCTCCTTATGGGCAGAGAAATTACATTAATCTCTTCTTCAAATGGGAAAAAAGTTGTATTCTTGTGTTTTGCAGGATGCGGCGGAGCGTGCAGAAAGGCGAGCCCGGGACGAGTGTCCCTACGAAATCGTTCCTAGCGCACAAGTTGCATCTAATGTCATCGGAGAGGAGAAAGTTGAGAAGCCAACACTGCCTGGCTACCTGGGCACTTATGGAGTCGACTGCAAGGAGGTAACTAGCATATTCATATAATTTATTTGCATTCCACAACTTGTTGAAGATGTTGCAGTATAGGCTTAAAGCTATTTCATGTCACCTATTTATTTTCCAACTCCAAAACGAAACTGCTTGCCACTGACTTATTTTTGTGCCAATTCAGTAAATATGAAGACAATCTTGACAGGTTACTAAAAATACATTAGACATAAAAAAGCGCCTGTGATTTTAAAATTTTGCATCAAGCTTGATAAACTCGTTTTTTGAGCAACTTTCAATGACATTGAACGACATACCCAGTCACGCTGCATTTACTCAGATTGAAGATCAAACAAGCGTTATTTTTCTATCAATATAATTTTAGTTTAATATAGTTTGAAAATATAAATATTTTGTAGCTATAAGTAGTTGTTTATGTAAATTACCTACCTACATACTTCAATAAAAAAAAACCTCAATAATTTGAAAAAAAAAAGAAAAATTAAATATCTAACGAGACAATATACATACTTAATTAGGTACTGAAAGTTCACGGCAAGACCTGCAACAACTCTTATTATCGCATCTAATTGCACAATATTTATAAAGATATTGTTAACGCAATACTAGATACCTTCCTAAGCATGTAATTAAATTTGTAAAATTCTATTGTACCTATTACCATCGCCAAAACACAGAAATTGCCATAACTATAATTCCTACTAATAAATTGCTTATCATACCACTACATCCCATTATTGTAATTTTAACAAAAATAAATTATGAAACAGCTTATTCAAACAATTAATCTTCTTAAATAATGATAAAGAGTTTGTCTTTAGATCTGTAATATTTTGTCGTAGCGTTTATATTATTATGATAGTTGTCTATTATTTAAATGTAATGAATGGCTTTATGTTTTTCTGTTTAATGTGACCCTGACAATAAAAAATGTTGATGTTAAGCAAATCATGTAAAAAATCTTGCAAGCGGTAAACTCTGGTTACGCATGGTAAGTATCTACCAAATACACCGGAAAGCAAGGCCAATAGATAATTAAGTATCTACACACATACTTAGATTATAATATACCTAAACCTGCCTAATACGTAAAACTCACAATGCCCAAACATTGCCCGTTATGAAGCTTTCCTTAGCCACGTCATCAGCAAACGGTTCTAAATAGGACTGATAGTACTCAAAAGAAACTCTAAGAGTCACCACAATTTGTTTTAACTTATACTTAAAGAAAACCTATGTGTACCTACCTTCGGATAAAGATAAAATCCTTATCCATCAGGTGCCAGACTACATGCGGCTTGCACCTGACGCGTACGAACGGGTGAAGAAGCTGCGTCGCGAGGTGCCAGAGATATCTCCAGCGGCGACACGTGTGGCAGAGTATCCAAGGATGGCCCCGCCGTCGGTGGACACGTGCATCCACCCGCCGCCGGAAGCCACCGGGCCCTGCGCCCCGCATAAGGAGGAAGACGTCGCCTTCGCATGCCCACACGTCGAACCACGCATACCGTGCTGCAATCCCGATAAACACCCCGTCTAACGCTTCTTAAAACTCAACTTTATTGAGAGGTAATTAGGTTTAGAATGAAATCAATTAGCTTTGATACTTAATTTGCTTGTACTATCTTCTATATTCTTTGCTGTCTTAGAGTTTAATCTAGTACTAGGCTGATTACCAAGTGACGTCAAAACTTCAACGTCAGTACTAATGTATGCTATTGTTTGATACACTACAATTTATCTTATTAGATGACAAGTCCAAATTATGTTTTTATCAGTGTTAGTGCATTTTAGTGTCTTATTTATAATTTGAATGTATTTTTGTGATCTTAATTTGTGTAGTGAAGCAATCGAGCGAATATTTTGCACGAGCAATTTTGATATTATAATTTTAAATCTAGTTATAGTAGTAATTATGAACGGCTGAAAATCATGATAATAATGCTGATTAAAATTTTGGTTTTAATACGCCTTTTATTTGACCGAAACTTGCGTAGCAATCCAGTTTACAAGAATTCCCATGTAGGTAGGCTACCTCTTAAGTTAAATAAAAAAGTAAACACATTCTGAAAAATAAAAACTCATTTCTAAAATATAAACTTTATTAAAAATATCTCTCTCAAGGCAATAATACAACATTTTAAAGTAACGTGTGACACAAATAAATAAAACCAAAATCTACCGAAGCAACGATACACGTATACTCGTACTATAGTGAAAAGGAATGTCTTATTATATAACAAACGGACTTTGAACCATTTATGGCAATTATAAAGTAATATTAATTTATCATACATTTTAATACAAACAAAATATATTATGTAAAGTAATCCACACTTATATTCAAAACTAAAAACTTAGAGAGTTTTTGAAATGTGTTTTGCATACAAATAATGCTTCTTAATAAAAACTGCCTATATCTTAGAATACCTGATAGGCCCCCTTTTTGACTTAAACTACAGGTTGCAAATACGCGACCCGAACTCTTTAACATTCTTTCCTGTATGGAAAGAAGCATATGCCCAGCGGTAGGATAAATATAGGCTAGTATTATATTCCGATCATATTAATATTAATTTATATTCCGAAATAACTCACGCATCAACATATTTAATAATTTTACTATCTGGGCCATTTTCTTTCAAGAGAATTCAAAGGCCAATCACGGCGCGGCGGCGCCTACGTTTGTATTTTACTTAACAAAATTAATTAATAGGGTAGATATCATTATTTCCCTTCAAAGATTTTATTGTTATTTGCATTGATTTCACATGACCTCACCATTATGCACATCGTGACTTAAATCCACCTCAATAACTTTATTTATAACTTCGACAATGCAAAAAATACTTGCCTTGTATTGTTTCATCCGACAGATAAAGCGGGGTTTCCTATAGACCCCCAGTCATGTACCCCGTTGTTGGGGTCAGTATACGCGTATTGCCACCTCTAACTCCATATCAGTCATATCACAATTTTATTATAAAGCGAAAGGATATGTATGTACGTGAAATTTGGTAAAGGGGTAGCCGAGACTCCAAATAACACATTGGCTATATCTTGCATAGGGCATAGGCTACATACATACATACATTGTCTACATACATACATACATTGTCTGATTCACAGCTATACTTGGATATAAGCAAATCAAAATAACCTGTGGATCTAGAAATTTATGACAGAACATGTTTTGATATAAATTCAAGGCAAGTCACTGTTGAGTTAAATGTTCAGATAGAGTATTTCAGGGCCAGACAGGAACAGGCATTTCTAGTATCTCAATGCAAACTAAACTTGGTTTTATAGATAGGAATATTTTAGAAATCGATATTTTTATGTTACAACAGATTTAAGCGCCTCATATACAGCTATTGTTGTAATAAAGTTAATTTCGCAGTTCGTTTCGAGTCATGAACTAAGAAATATATTTTGCGAAACGTTTGGCAAGCCTTTACGTAATGTTGAGTTTGCTTATTGCATTGATTGATAGTCAGTAACAACGTCTGTTTCGAGCATTTAGACTGAAGCAATTAAACCTACGGAAACCATAGAATTAAAAATAGGAAAATAAATAAATGTCGACCTTTCTTCGAATTTTGTTATTGTTTAGTGCAATCGTATATATTTTTACTTGTTTCCTTAATTTTAAACGTTGTAAAAGTTGATTCAAATAATAGGCTGTGTAATATTGCAACAATTTCGTGTCTCAACGGGTCGCCAATGCAGCGGAACATCAAGCAACGTTGCTGATAAAGCGATTAAGTGAGCTCGTAACCGGTGCTTCATGCAAATTTAAGCAGAATCTTGTTACTCTCAACATTTCACGTTAATTAGTGCAAGGCCCCAGTATAACAAGTCAATAAGTTATTGTGTAACACAAAATAAATAACGATTGCACCAAGACCGTATATTTCTACGTAAGGTACATAATAACGAGGGTTATCACAGCCAGGGTCACGAACATCCCGCCGAAGAGTATGTACTTGTCCTGGGACACTCTCCGCTCTATAAGCGAAATAGTCGCGTTTGACAACCCTAAAGTGTTAGCTAAATCTATAATTCGTCTGTGAGCACCTTTCAATGTTTCGCGGTTGTACTTTAACGTTTCCAGAATGTTTGAACCTGGAACAAAATGAAGGTTATTAGGTCATGAACGCTGCTGGAGTTCTGAGAGGTACCCCTTCCTACTTGCAATCGTCGAGAGAGGGATTGACATGAGAACTTCAGTTAGTGTCTTTCTGTACGCTTCTGCAAGCGTAAAGCCTTTCACTCTGAAATAACTACGGAGTATTTTGATTACTAGGTCAATGCGATGTCAATAATCACTACTCATATTTACAAACTATTTATAAATACCCCAATCACTGACAGCCAATCACTACACACCGTATTAATTCACTATAATTATAAAAAATATCTCAGTGATTGGTCGAGATTGAAAACTCGCAGTGAAGAAAATTATGCACGAAAAATACAGCTTCATACTGATATGGAATCCGTATACCGCCCTGTCACAGTGTACGAGTCGGCAGAGAAACACGTACGTTTATAACAACAACCAGTTTTAATTGACTATCGGGTAGCTAACTTATCTCATCTAACAATAAAATCCAAGGTCATCTGGACTAACTTCAAAACACAATCGAAATACCTATAAAAATAATCTCGGACCTCGTCATAATTCAGGTAAATATTTTAAAAAGCACGTTAATTACTATGTGTTTATATGTGTAGCTAGTGAGCTTTATATTTGTAACGCGAGCGTATCTGTATTGTTTGTTAGCAGGCACGAGCAGCGCGCAGCGGGTGGAGTAATCATGATCTAGGCTACCTCTTAAAACTTCGACTTGTGAACTAAGTTTACCTTGTTACGCGGCTATATCATGACCTAGTCCGGTGTTATTATTTACGGGACTCTATGTGATGTAAGACTGTATTAGTGTGTGCTGTGAAGTTTCAAAACATTTCAAAATGTGGTAAGTTTTTTCTACCAATTCAATATCTACTTATCTGTATTCATTCACAGTGTTTTTCCTTTCGTTTCACATATAGTACCGTATTCAGCTATTGAACTACACAAATCAAAACATTTGATTCCGCATGTTTATTTTTATTGTGCACAAAAAATTCACTCGCGGTGATGTCAGCGCCACGTAGCGAGCAACTCGAGTAACACAATGATCTTGGCTAGTCTGTGTCAATCTCGAAACGTGTATGTGCGTAAGCAATGCGGTGTCCACGACAAATTAATTAACTGGTTTATTGTCGTCTATCGTTACTATGTTCACGACTTTGATGATTTTATACATCAATGAATTTGTGAAAGAACGTGATCTCATTTTAGTGCTATAGGTGACCCAGTCTCAGACTGTTGTAGCCTCAAGTAATAATATAATCTTGTTTTGATTAACGGGACGGTTTGGCTTTCACAAAATATCGATAACAAATCCAGTTCTTCAATGCCATGAATTAATAAATATTTTATTATGATTCTTGCGCAGCGCAGGGGAATAAAAACCATGCGTCCAATACATGTTCTTTGTTATTTGTTATCTATAGATAAAAAATAAGTTTGAAAGTTAGGTATGGCAAAATAACGTGCACCTTAAAATTAAGGTTCAAGGTACTTAAAAGTAAATCCTCAAAGCGTTAAGTGTAGTTATCACTAACATAGAATGTTTTATGTGACGGTAAACCGATATCGATATAACAGGGCAGAATTCTTTACGGTTCATTAATATCAAACAATCATGATTTTCTAAATAGCTCGAGATGTTTGAATACAGCCATTGTTCACAGCGCTGCCTTCACACAACAATGTACATGACCAATGTCTATTAGACAAAAACTTGTAATAAAAAAAACCTAAAAATAAAACTGGGTTGCTACTCCCTTAATAAGCACTATGTTTGGTTGTAGACCAACCGATTTTAAGTGATAATTTTTACGACATCGATGTTAAAACGTACTCAAGCTGTCCATAGATATCCTTCATTTTGACGTTACTATATTTAAGTAAATAACCTCATACGCATCTATTCGCATATGTCTGTTACACCTAATGAGTAGTTCACAGAATTACTAAGACCTTGACCCCTTGTGAACTAACTGTTGCGAAGTTTTATAATGACTTAACGAGTATATCGTTGTGGGAATAGATCTTAATCTTATAATAGAACACTAATAAAACAAACGAAAAACAGCAGTAAATCGTACATTGTTCTATTAATCATTTTAATTCAATTTATTTGATCACGTTTTCGTAGTCATGTAATTTTGTTATAAAAGTATATAATGCTTAGACTTCATAAGAACAAAGTTCAGCTAAGTTAATTATCAGGAAAAACTAATTAGGTGGTATTTACTTAGTTTTTTTTATACATTTTCCTCATCCTTCGACATCTTTACATAGCGATAAAATATCAATGTTATATTCAAAATCGTTACACCAACCTACACGTCTACCTACTTAAGGCCAAGGTAATAAAATCAAATTTCGAAAGATAGTTCCTTTATTCTTAAAATGTCGGTTGATCTCATAAGCGCCTACTAAAAATATAATGGCAATCTTTATTCGCGCAACTTGAATAATCGCAGGGTGATATCTAGGAGACTTTTAACTTATACCCATATAATGTTTTCTATTTGCTTAATAAGTGTGAGCAGTCCCTAGCAGTGTTTACTTTCCATTGCCATTATAAAAAAGTCACCTGTTGAAATCGAAAATGAAAAAAATTACAATCACTTCATGATGGAGGTACAGCTCAATGAAAAACCAATAATGTTTGATAGCCGATAACGGTGATATTAATAAAATAATTTCGATAGATGTGATAGAACTAAAATAATTTCGGAAATGTTCTTCATACTGTCATAGACACAGCTGTGAATAACGCCATCTGTGGTTTTATGCATGAACTACTATGATGAGATTGAATGAGATCACTTGAATATCGTTCTCAACTTTATGATGTTCTGAAGCTTTTAATAAAGTTTTTAGGAAAGGAAATAGGGCAGCTACAGATAATATTTTACACCATTAGACAGAGATCATAAGTCAAATATTGCACATATAGTCACATTTAGAACAGATCAAGCAAACCTTACTCTCTATGGTACACTCTTGAACACTTAATAGAGGCACCTAACAATCCCTAGTTTAGTACAACTGTTGTTCATTGTTAGGCTTATAGTACAATATTCTCAATAATCTGTAGTTACTCACCAGTATGTATCATTTCATCGACATTCCTGTGAGAGTTCTGCAAGGAAACTTGTTCCTGACCTAGGTAGTCAACATTGATAGAGGTGTGGTCATGCCCGAACCTCCTACTCAACAGCTGTTCCCTATCTTTGAGTTCCTGTTCACGCCTCTGCCTTCTGTTTTGAGCGGCTGCTAAAGATGCCTAGAAATCAATGAATACCTTTTCACTATGGAATTTGTAGTATGTCACAGTCTCTTTGTTTATCAACTGGCTAGAAGGACTTGAATGATTTAATTTGTAATGCTATGTTATGCTATGGAGAACAATATTTTATTAATAATTTGGATGCATATATCAAAATTAATGAAAATAATAATCAAGCCAACCAAAAACTTTATAAACTAATTATTAAAAATATAGATTATGCCTTTAAACATAAGTAATAGACAATTGTACCTGAATATGTTTGTTATCATACTTCAATTGATCCACCCTCATTTTAGCAATAGGCCGCTGACTGATTGGTGCCTTGAACACATAGATGTCCAACTTCTCGCAATTACTGAAATAACAATGGAAATATTCAGAACTCATGACGAAATTACCGGAACCTACCAATATGTTTAAGTTAATCCAATATGTTACATTTTTAGAAGAGTTTAGGCGAATGAAGCCGTAAAAGAAATGAAACAAATGCTCAGTAAATTAAATTAGAATAATCCAAAACATGTTACAATTTAAACTTACGCACTAATTGCATTTATTTTGGACTGTATAGCGTTTTCTATTCCTTCATAGTTGGATGGATCCTTATCCAACTTGCTAAACAACTCTGATGTTTCTTGAATTAGATAATTCGTTTGGTGATATAAAGTCTCCATTTTTGTAAAATGTCAGAGTACAAAACTTTTTAATGCACGAGCAATCATTAATTTATTTAACAAAACTTGTTACAAAAGCAAATACAAGTCAAACATGACATGACGTTGACGGCTAACTCTTGATACCGGACTTAAGTGATGGGACACGTTAATTTTACTGTCAAATATTTAGTAACACTAACCATAAAAAAAAACATAAAAAAAACTTTTGCAAAAAAAATATTTCCTTAGTTTTTTCTCATTTACTCAAATCATCAATTCATTTTATTGAAAGTAACAAGGTCCTGAATTTATCTACTTAATAATTTAGACAAATCGTAGTTGGAAACCAACAACAATGTTTTCTCAAATAGAACATTAGTCTGAATTGAAACTAAATAAATGACCCGTTATCTTCATACTTCCTATCATTTACCCGTGTCTTCATTTAGTTTTCTCAATTCTTGTTCAATAGTCGATAAAAATCACGAACAGATGATTTAACAATTAAACACAAATAGTATGTTCTGAACCATCACTAAATTTTTAGTGTAAATTTGACATCAGACCTTGTTTTGGTTGGTTTTGACGTGGCTGATGACCGATGATGAAATTAAATTTTATTCTCCATAGATTAATAAACTAACATAATTAATTTAATACGTTGCATATAAGTCGTAAAAAATTGTTAACTATTATTTTTATGAAGAATTTCACAATGTTCAAATGTCATTCATCACCACTATTCACCATGTTCATTCATATATTTTTTTATCTGTTCAGAAGGCAGTTAGAAAGAGAGCGCAATAATAGAGCTAACGTCAATATTATTTGTCATCCGTTGAACGCGTAATTTACTTTCCTTTTTCGTTTTTGTGTGATTCATACGATATTTTGTGTAATTGAGGGAAAATATTGTGATAATAGTGAAGTTCTAAATAAGATATTTATTAAAATGGGTGACGCGTGTCAAGCCTGTCTTACGAGGGTGCCTCATGCCACTCTCATTGCCACTATTATGTGTTGCCTGGGCGTGGGTGTGTTTTGCGGGACTATGTATCAGGGCACAGCTCTTTCAAAACATATGTTTGATGAAGTATTTCACTTCCGTTTAATATGGATGGAAGCTCTGCAAATGATATTTATCGTAGGCAGTGCATGTATGGCAGCTCTAGGCTTCATGCTTTTGTGTTTGGGATGTTTGGCAACAGGCGCGACTAGACAAAAAGTATATCGTGCATGGAGAGCACGCGTCGGGGGACGTATATCTTGTGCTATTTTTATGATAATAACATATATTTTGGCTTTCGTATGGATCATACTACTAGGTTTCCTAGTCATAACAACTTTCCTATTCACAATATTCTGGAAACTTTGCTCAAAGCCGAAGAACGTCGAGCTGTTGACATGCATCGACTTTACTCAGTTTGACTTCATGTTCCCATCAAGTGTGAAACAAGAGGACATGAAAATATGTGAGGCTCAAAAGATGAAATTGTTCTGCAAAGATTATGTTGAGAAGGCGGAGTTTATGTTCATACTGGCTATGGTGTCGTGTATCCTTGTGATACTGAGTTTGGTACATTATTTGATGTGCTTGTCAGCTAACTATGCACACATCAGGGACCATGAGAAGTTCCAGGAGCTGCAGGAGCTCCAGTACCTCACCAACCCGGATCTGCACGCCTCAAAAGATCGTTTCTAGTATATGGCCCGTGCGCCTTTACTGCGCTCATTAGAAGCCACTACTAAAATGTGACAAAGTTGAACAATTGACTGTTAATTGACCATTAGTTGGTGTTCACTGATAACTAAATTTACACAAAAGACTGACATTCAGTGAACTAGTTCTACAAAAACGTAACATTGTAGATAACAAAAATGATGTACTGTAATAACATATCTTATTTCCAATGTTTTGATAATTCTGTCCACATATTTTGACATTCCTTAATTTATTAGGTGTTATTGAATTATTTGTTAGTAAAAACACATATGTTAATGATTAGGTGCTTTTATAAGTATTACCTTGTCTTTGTTTATTTGACCTGTATTAGAAACCTAGTGATTGTATTAATATAAGATATTGCTGTGTGTAAACAGTGTCTTAACTTTAATATTGATGTTTCCAAAAGTATTTATGTACTGCCTATGTATATTATAGCCTAGAGAAATAGTTCTTTTATATGTCCTTTTATCTACAACTCTTGTAAGTCTTGCAGCTTAAACTTTTCATATAAGTTATGTTTAAATCGAATAGCACAATTTTAAAGGTTCAAAGTTTAGTACAAGCAATTATTTTAATTAAATATTATTCAATTTGCCAGAAGCCACAAGGTTTATGAACAAAACAGCTAGATGTAATTAAAACTATTAGACTGATTTCTTTATAACAATATTTCTTGACTTGTTCTTGGTTTATAGACTCCAAAGCTTCAAAATGTATACTTGCTTGTGATTTGGGTATTGGCCTAAATTTTAAAACATTTTATCTTGTAATTCAATCATTAAAATATAAGTTCTTCTATTGTTCTATTGTTTGACATCATCAGATTGTGTTCAATATTATAATATTAACAACCACCTCATAAGAAGCCACACAGTTGTCTTAAAGACAGGTACAAAATTCAATGTCAATTCTCTAATATTATTTCCATAAGTTTAATTTGTTTTTTTTCAATATATAATGGCATTTGAAAATGATTAACTAATGGGATCTAAGACATTTGATTTTTAACACATTGGACTGTGAAAACGCATTTATTATAATGAATAGGAAAATATTAGGTAATAAATGTTTAACTTACCTTCCCGGTTGATAATAATTAAGTTTTTGTACACCTATTATAGTATGTACCTTTGAAGCTAAATGTAAGTGGCACCTATATGTAAGTGAAAATGTATGAAATTATATAGGTTTTATAATAAATGTTCGTTTTTATAAACATGATATTGTTATTATTTATTTGGTGCTGAGAAAAGTATATATTACTAGCTTTTCGCCCGCAACGAGGTCGGTTATATCGCATTTCCAAGAGAACTCTTGAAAAGTCCGGGATAAAAACTATCCTATGTTCCTTCATTAAATCGGTTCAGTGGTTTAGACGTGAAAGCGTTACAGACAGAGTTACTGTCACATTTATAATATTAGTAAGGATTTAAAATTATTTGTTGTACTGATGTATGAACGTAACTTTTAATATTGTAAATGAAATAGTTAATTTACTAAGAGCATGTATTTCTTAAAGGAATAGGAAAATTCAAAGCGAAATACGTATTATCTGACGATTTGATGTCATTGTGACCGCTGGGCATAGGTCAATTTCAATTGGCTCTAATTAATCCATAAGGCGACTTATGAACACTGGGTTGGTTTGGTACTAGACGCAATTAATTACGTAGTTATGCTCCATTAGCTTATATACTTAAAAAAAGGTAAACAACTCGGGGAGTCTTTATTCAAAGACATACCTACTTATTACATATATATATTATATTATATCTATGGCTTACATAACCACTTACATAACACGTCCCCATAATGAAGAACATAATAAAGGAGAAGACTTCTACAAAGACCTTTCTGAATATTGAGTTTAAATGCCCGCTTAGGATATGATGCTGTAGAGTTTTTCTTAGTTAAAGGTATGCACAAACCGGTCTACTGTGAATCAATGCATGCATAATCCAGTTCAGGGATTACATAGGTCGGATAAAAAATATGTGACTAACTTAGTAATAGTAACAGGAGAAAGAAAAGATTCCTTTATGGAATAAATCTTACTCACATAAGTAGTGAGAATCTTAACTAAGATCGCTTTCATCCAAAGCGGAAACTAGTTTATCATATTTATATTACCATAATTATGTGCAATTATCGAGTCGCAGCTCATACATAATTTGAAGGATTTTTATCTGCTTCTTTTATTGCTTTACTAACATTCGATGCAATAAAGAAACAGTTCTGTTTTAATACCTCTGCAGAATTATTTCCATATGAATATAGGAAAATCGAAGTCGTGATACCATCACATCACATAGCCTAAAGCAAAGGTCCTAGATTTGTGCCTACTTGCTCAAATGAAACTTTTTCCAATCGGTAGTTTTTTTAATGAAGTCCTTGGCCATGAACCACACAGAATTCAACACTTCCTCCACGAGTGTACGTCGAGTTTGAACTTGATATTTGCTATTCATTATGCGATACATACTCGTATATTACCTCCTTCATAATATGCAATCGGTTAAACGGATACCTATCTAATAGTTTGGTAGAAATGTTTTTTCAATATTACAAACCTACTCCTTTATGAAGCAACTTTTTACAACTTGTTAACAATTTTATTAGATTTTAGTCCTATTTCACGATGAATGATTTACCTAGGTATTGACTTAGGTCTTTTTTGATAGTCAAAGCAGCTAAATGTTCCCACATAAGTACTTGGTTATAGTCTCACGCTAACATAGATATAATTATCTATTTACAAACCTGAAAAAATCCCTCTTTCCAATTAACGTCAAACAAAGATGAACGTTAATACGAGCACAGTGCAGTTTACCCGTGATTCATTGCAATAATTAAACAAAGAGAAAAACCATGTCACGATTACATTGCAATTGAATTTCCTTCTTTACGCAAATCTGTGATTCCGTATTCTCTTTGTTGCTATCAGCGCAAGAACGCAGGTATATAGTATGTAGTAGTAAGTTAATCGGTCTCATCATAATTTGTCATTGTGATTAAAGCAATCCATAATATTCCATAAGAATAATTAGTTTTCGGATCGGCTGCACTACGGGCGTAACAATACATAATTACGTACCTACTTAGATATATACCCAACTACATCTACGCCATTAAGATGGT
Source organism: Trichoplusia ni (assembly GCF_003590095.1). Classification (NCBI taxonomy): domain Eukaryota; kingdom Metazoa; phylum Arthropoda; class Insecta; order Lepidoptera; family Noctuidae; genus Trichoplusia; species Trichoplusia ni. The sequence continues at coordinate 5,574,394 of NC_039481.1, forward strand.
AAGTAGATATAATAAAATAAGAGATTTTCAGTTTATTTTGCTTCGGTTTTATTAAGGATATGGGCTATCTTTCACGCAAAAACTACTCAATATCTAGTCATAGAAATCCCACCAAAAACATTAAATGTAAAAAAATGCCAAGTCTCTCGATGCAGTCTTTCCATCGTAAAAAGTTTTGAGATCTCATAGAAGCCAAGTCCTATTCAAAATATTTTGTAGTTATAAATCAACATTTAGTAATTGTATCAATAGTTTTCTTTATATTATAATTATAGTGACTTGGCAATGAGCACAAGAAGAAACAAATAAAACGGCATATTTGTAGGAGTTGAAAGTTACACACACCGCATGCGTAAACATTAATATCACAAAATTAATTTTCTTTTGGTTTATCCGTGTCGTCCCAACCGAATTTCGGCAACGGCAGTCAGTCTTAGTGTACTCTCGATTCATTTACTTTCATAAAGCGATGGCCCGTAAGGTATTCTTAATTATTGTATTGGAGCATGAAGTCGGTAGTGACCATCATGATTCACACATAACAAATAATCTGATCACTGGTCTCGTCAGTAACATTTGCACATAATTCCAGGCATCAAGCAGCTTTTAATTTGTGCTCATTGCCAAGTCACTATAATTATAATATAAAGAAAACTATTGATACAATTACTAAATGTTGATTTATAACTACAAAATATTTTGAATAGGACTTGGCTTCTATGAGATCTCAAAACTTTTTACGATGGAAAGACTGCATCGAGAGACTTGGCATTTTTTTACATTTAATGTTTTTGGTGGGATCTCATTTATTTTTTGTAAGTGTATTTCTTTCTTTTTTTTTAGGTGTCATAATTTCTAGGACTTCAGCTACTGCTTTGCTTAGAACCCATTCTCTATCTCTTTTGTTTCTTCTCTGAGACTTCGTTACTTCTAATGTAAACAAGCTTAAACTTATATATATATGCATATATATATCTACTAACTTACAAACTATAGCTAAACTAAACTAAATAACACGTAAAGTTCTCCGAATATCAATTATCACTACAATATTTTTTAGTTTCGAAATGGTTTTTCATAGACAGGTGGCGCTATCAAATGAAAATTATCGAATTATTCTGAAGTACTACTTAGACTGCGCTTTGTAACGAAACCATAGCGCGATTCAGACACGTACAACGCCATCTATCGAGCGCGCATACAATATTTATCGCAATACAATGGAGTTTTAGCTTTATTAATTTAATGAATTATGAATTTTATGTATTAATTTGTATTAATGATAGTCTGTGTATTACATTTATATTATTCTTTTCTACTCTATGTATGTATGTATTCATCCAATTGAATAGGTACTTAAACAACGAACAAAGTTAACAATGCAGTCAAAATCCATACATAATGTTCTTGCCAAACCGCAAATATAAAATTGTTTTCTATGGCATATTATTTTTTAATGTTTTTATAATTTTTCCTTTATATGTGGCTAAGGACCTATCTTGGTGCAAAATTTGAAGTTTCTAAGTCTGCTAGAAGTACCTTAGATTTTTGATGATCTGTCAGTGAGTCAGTGAGTGACAAAATGGTGTAACTTTGATCGACCGTAACTCCTAAACCATTAATTCAATTGGCATGTAATTTCGAACTTAAGCTTGTTCTAATGCCTACTATTATTCCCCGAAAAGCTAAACTCCTAGCTTTGTCCACGTCGAAGATACAGGGGGGGCGAAACAGCCGCGAATCGCTTCGAGAAAAGATGGTACGGCCGTGCCCGTTTTGCTCGAGACTTGGCAGGGGCACTGCCGTGCCCTCAGATAATATATGGATACTTTGGTACTTATCAACCTTAACCGCTTGGTTAAGGTTCTTGGCTAAGGTCCTTAGACAACAACTGTCGGTTGTCTGAGTCAAAGATTTATAGCATGACGGTAAGAGTTTCTAGATAACTATGCGTATTTAATTACGGTATTATAACGTCACTTCATTATTACAACCTATGATTGTAAGTAAAATTTTGTTTCTCGGCGAATCGATAGCCGGCAAGCTATAAAAAAAAAATGTTAAACTTATTGTTGACTGTAATTAAGTATTAGTGTATCGTAAACTAGACTACTAATTCAATAATTTGATTATATCAATTCGCACCGGTTTATGGGCAGAAGTACCTAAAAGAAGCCTACTTACCTACTTATTCTACAACTTCTGTGCAAAACCACCTTCAACAAAATAATAATGCTACAATTAGGGACAAATTGTAGAATACGTTCTAAGTTATCTTAATTTACTGGATCAGTAAAATAGCTACACTACAGACACCAAACGAATATCTACATACTTACATGGATGAATTACCTATACATGAAGAACGATAGCGATAATATAGCGTCTATCTTTAAAATCAAAATTGTAAATGTGTTACGTTGCTTGCATCCCGAAGCGGTATTGAAATGCGTTTACCTTAAAACATTCCTCTCACATTGAGTGGACACATTCAAGGCGCACTCGAACCTGATTGAAATACATATTGTTTTTATTATCGCTACCTATTACAATGAAAGTCAAGAACTCGTAATATTCACTCTTAAGTTTTGAAAGGACAAACAAAATAAAATAGTGTAAAGGGACATTGTTCTGTGACACGAAATAGTCCTAACTTTATGTTTTATATGTATGTATATTTACTTGTTGACACGGCAAACGTAGTTACGTCATAGAAAAAAAAAACATATGTGTTCAGGATCTAAGACCTACCCAATATGCACAAAAAAATTCATGAGAATCGGTCAAGCCGTTTCGGAGGATTTCAATTACGTATACGCGAATTTTATATAGTAGAAAGATATCAATAAAGACCTAAACTGGATTTTCACATACAAATTAGTGCGATGACTAGTGACTTTATCTGATTTGATCATCACGCTCTAATTTGTGACTCAACTGAGTAAATCTATACTTTTAAGGAAAACAGATTTACCTACATTACATCATTCATGATTTAACAAAATAGATTATTTTCATTAATAATTAACCACAAACCGCAAAGGTAACATCCTTTCGCACAATAATTTGGGGATTTTTAAGGACAACTTACCTTAAGATCAGATTTGTAATATTGACATATCGTATTAACAAAGTGACCATTTTACCCGAAATATGATTCATGGGTATGTATTCAGTATCGGTTGCTCAAGAGGTTGACTCTGAAAAATGATCTTTACTCACTTGCGCCTTAGGAGATAACCTTGGGGAACCTGGGGTTTACTTATAAAAGTAAAATAGCTATAAAATTGTGCTATATAATCAATGAATAAATTATTAACACGAAATATAATTCAATAAAATAATATCAAATGATTTTAAAATACATTAGCCAGGTAGGTTTAGTAAAACGTACGTCAAAAATACACATCGACCTTACACCGTACCGCGAAGCAACCATTTTGGGTGAATTATTGGGATAAAAATTTAAAGCGACAAAACTCCTTGATCTATCAAGCTATCGTCCCTAGACTTTTTTTTAACCTAGACTTGAAAGTAAAAGGTTTATACTGGCCGTTTTTACCGCTTTTTTATTAATTTCTTCTCGGAATGATCCGTAGGAAACAATGACAGTCAATGAGGCAGTATCGTGATAAAGTAATAAGTAAACCAATACATAGTGAGTAATACAAACAAATTTGCCTACACACACATATTATACAGTATGTTTTTCCCATATAGGATGTTTATGTAGTTGTTTTAACCAGGAACTCGGCGGGTATGTAAATATCAGACAATGTCTCTTAATGTCGATGAAAACAGCAGATTTCCTCATTATTCCTCATTCAATTTCATTGCTTATTACCTTCTTACGTACTTTCACTTATCCTTGACAATAAGCAGACAAATTCTTCACTTAAAAGTTAAAGGATAAGCTTTAACAGGTAAAGACTTTAATAAGTTTCTTTGTTAAGTAAAGGACGCAAAATACACGTTTTCTTTATGCCCATCATATATACTAATATATAAAGCTGAAGAGTTTGTTTGTTTGTTTGAACACGCTAATCTTAGGAACTCCTGGTTCGAATTGAAAAATTTCGTGGTACAAACTAACTAAACTTTTTGTGTTGAATAGACCATTTATCAAGGAAGGTTATATAACATCACGCTGCGACTAATAGCAGCGAAGATACAATATAAAATGTGGAAAAAACGCGGAAAATTCTAAAATTCCAACTACGTGGACGAAGTCGCGGGCAATAGCTAGTCTTAAATAAGCCGACGCATCACCGTCCAAGGTTTGTCTCGGTCTAATTAAAAACAGTAATAAATGTTGATGTGCATTTTCCCGAAGGTGTCATTGTGCCAAATACTTTCAAATGTTGCACCTTTGTGATAATAGACAAGTATTATCGGTGTACTTACTGTATTAAGTAAACCGTTTCATAATGACATAACTATGATAAAAAATATTTGTTAAAGACAAATATAGCAACATACTTATAATATTACTAGCTTTTCGGCCGCGGCTTCGCTCGCGTCGAGATATATCGCGTTTCCAAGATAACTCTTCAAAAGTCCGGGATAAAAACTATCCTATGTTCTTTCTTAAGGTCAACTCTATCTCTGTACCAAATTTATATAAAATCCGTTCAGTGGTTTAGACAAGTGTGAAAGCGTAACAGACAGACAGACAGACAGAGTTACTATAATATTAGTAGGGATAATTAATTTGCTTGTTGCTAAATCATTTTCACCAAAGTGTATTACAAAAAGTAAATATTGCGTTATTACACTGATGTTTTTATCTTACCGATAGGTAATTTGTTAATGCGTTGTTTCTCACGTAGAGTATGATAATTTGATTGTAATTTTCCGTAGCTGCTAATTACCAAATACATATAGGAAGTCATGACATAACATATTATTATGTATTTTTAGACTACATCTAAATATTAAACATCGAATGGAATATAATTATTAATTGTATCTAGATTCTAAAATATTTAGAAAAACACAATTATGAACAGAAATCGACTACAATTTTGGAATATGTACTATCGTTGCTTTTTTTACAATACTTTTCTAAGAACATTGTCTGGTTTGACTGCTTCATCACACTACGTTTGTTAAATATGGTTACAAATTGCTCCCGTGTTGTTTTCGAACGATACGCCATAAGGCCGGTTCGGATTCTAAGTCGCTCTCACTAAGGTTAAATGCGTACCGAAAGAGCAGCAACTGGCAGAGTATTTATATTAAAAATAATTTTGAATATTATACACGTCAGTTTAAAGTTCACAGTCCTTTGAAGGCAAATGCGCCTTGCTAGGTTACTGCTCTTAGGGCCGCTACTCGTTTAGTGTGGATCGACTCTTAAGGCTTAAAGCTAACACGACAAAACGCGACAAAACAAATTTAAGGGTATTTTAGTACCAGTAAATAAGCAGAATACGGAAATTTATTATCTTAGTAGTACCTACGCCAATTATGTAGAGTATATTGACAGTCAATACATATTATCACTCTGTGTCAGTAAGAGGAATACTTATTTTCCGCTAAACACTAGGAGATACGTAAATATTTGGACTGCATAAGTGTTCCGAGTTCAGACCGATACGGATAATAACAATTGAATTAATATGTTTATTGCTTAGAGAAACTGTGTATTGTCTAGTAAGTATAGATACATAGGTAAATATGTATTTTATCGGGAAGCTAGTGAGTTTTGTACTGGTCCTGAACCATAACTGTCATGTTTCTGTCAGTGGGAATTGCTATGTTCATACACCGCCTGAACGCAAAAGACGTTGTACAGCTGGTTGGTAAAGTCAGTGAGAGTATCCGCTTCTAGCACTGAGGAGGTAGACCATGATCCGGGTTTAAAGAAAGTAAGAGAATGGTAATACTAGTGTGTTTGTGCTTATCAATATTTTTTAAGCTACAACCTATACATTTTCTTGCCAGTTCGCCTCCTTAGGAATGACGTTACAGAACCCTAAAACCAAAGTCAGTAAATCTAAAACTGTCAACGATACTAAAGTCCCTGCTAGAGGCTTACTGGAAATAAAAAGGTTGGTTATGATAAGATGCGGATTCTTGCACTTTGCACTTGTATGTGGTCTGCGTTTTGTCGTCATCCCTTATTTAAAAATAGGTTTAGTCTGTAATACAATGAATACACTGTCTAAGTTCTCAGAAATCATTAAGGATGTTCTTTATTAACTGTATTCGAGTTAGTAGCACAAAGGACATGAAAGCTTAGTGATACTTTGTAATGTAAATACATGAGGAGAATTTATTAATGTACCCACCACGTACTTAAGTTCTAACTAATTTCGTGGTGGTAGGTTGAAAGGACAATGGAACAAGGCGGCCTTTGCTAAGAGTAAGGCATTTCCAGGTGCTATAATTATTTAATCATCACCATCATCCTAGCCTTTTGCAAAAATTTGGAGGTAGGCTGAGAGCGACTGCATATCTGACTTCCTCAACCCAGATACCTGGGCAACATTTTACACCTCATTAAGACTGGTTTTCAGACTTTCTAGCTTCTAACTACCCGTAACGACTGACAAAGATGTATAAATAACAGCCGGGACCCTAATTTAACAGGCCTTCCAAAACACAGAGAAAGTTGTTATCGCATAGAAGGTATCCCATCCGCGAGCCGACCGCATCCAATGTAGCTTAACCTGTGATCGATCAACTTGTGCAGTTGCAGCTTATCCACGAGCTCCTTATAATTAAACAATATAGCTATAAATATATATCAAATTTTATTACTATAAATCCGGAAGCAAACAACACGACAACAAATCGTAATATACCTATTAAAACAACCTCAAAAACAAGCTATTTATAGAGTTAGTTAGCATTAGAATGTATAAGTTGCGGCCTAGGTACTGTTGGTAGCAGCGGGCAGGTCTGCAGGATGTATGTCCAGCGAGTCAAGACCGTCTGGAAATCCCTATAAAACTAAACAATACCGTGACGTTTTAGCAAAAACTCAGCGGGACCTTTGAACATTACATATTTGTTATTTGACGTAAATATGGTAATTTATGCGTATACCCACGCTACGATTCGTATTGAATGACAGACAGTTGTACTCGATCGGCGTGCGGACACGTTTTTTGCTCTTGAGTGTAAATATCGCGTTACTCAGTCGCGAACAGTGTTTATGAAACGGTTGAACATGTTCAGTGGGATCAGACTGAAGACACAAGTACCCGTAAGGTGGAACTGTTTTAGGTGATCGCCGCGGCCAACTGTACACCGACGTAGTGATCAGTCAATTGTGTTCCTTCAATACGATCGTGCCTCCAACGCCCGAGCCGAGTCCGAGCCGAGGTATGTGCCTCACAACAAACTCTAATTAATTACTTTTTAATGATTATAGGTTAAGTAATGAACTTGATGTAAAACAATGACGAAACCGTTAATTATCGTGTCTGACAGGGTACGATATGACCGATAATTTCATCCGCTTCCGATTTATAATTTAGTTCTATATTCGATATCAAACGTACTAAAGTGACATTTCGGTCATATTTATTTATTTAACACAATTTAAATTATTTGTTTATTTTCTGTGCTAATTCGGACGAACTTTTAGTGTTAACTTGCATTACGTATACCAACAACACTTATTACTGTGTAGGTCTCTATGATCAGTTAATATTAAATTAAAGTTATAAATTCAGTTAAGCAAATAGTTAAAATGATTGCTTGATTATTCGGTTTGAGATTTAGTTGCAAATACGATGTCTTGGAGGAAAATCTCGTTCAGAACAAAAAGTCAGCTGGAGTGTGTTGATAAACAGACTTGGACGGAAGCGCCCTTGGAAAACTGTGTACAAAATGAAACTTTTGACGCTGAACCGAGAGTAATTGCAATATTATCGGACAGTGATGAAACACTGTCTGCGAACGACATAACGTCCGATGTTGACCAACCCAAGGATGCTGTGGTAGAGATTGTTAGTGATAATACAACTGTAAACACGCAAATTGAGAAAGAGAATGACCTCGTCAATGAAAGCAAGGAGTAAGTAACACTCACTCATTTCTCTTTATCCCTATCTTGCAAGCGTAGTTTGACAGTTGTGGGACAGTGACAGAAATAATGTTATGCTTGGAAACACTACGTTATGTTTAAAACTTTCGCGCTTTAATATTTAATCTTTGATTTTAGAACAACAGTCAATTTAAATTGAAGATCGTTTGTTGTTATAACGGCTCTATTTATCCTGAAACTAAAAACTAGTTACATAAGATGAAGGTCACTCTTTTATTTTATGAACAAACAACTGAATCGGTCTCCGCTTAAAGCTGATTTGTATGTAATAATTAAAACATTTACATATTATTTATATTTTAGCATATATTTCATAATAGGCGGCGGAAACTACGACAAAAACTCGTGACAACTGAGTATTTATAGTCATAGCCAAATAACACATTAACTGAATAACTAGTTACATAATTCATTTAAATTGATTATCTAAATATCTCGTTTGTCAAAAAATATCACAAATAATGACATCAATATTCATTTAAGTCATCATCTTTAACCAAAGCTGAATACTTGAATAAGATGCGCTCTACATTAAAACTTCACGCAATTTGTAATATAAGTAACGGTTAGCATCAATGATGTGACCTCGGCGTGCGGAACTTAACCTCAAAGATAGCCAATAATCCCCGTTATAGATTATGGACGGATATTAATTCATACCTATCTCCTACTCTACATGTAACATTTGGTTCATGATCAAGTGCATTTGGGAAAGCTATGTCCAACAATGGACGCATCCTCCTGTTGAATGATGTTGGTGATAATGATTATAGAATGCATGGGAACCTGGTTATCAGTGTGTTACCAAACCAAACTTAGGAGTTGACAAAATATGTAAAATTGCGTCTAAAATCTATATAAACGGGTCTTGGTAACCCAAATTCTTAAAGTCACACTGTTGACGATGTGGAAGAGAAACGTCACTCTTCCGCTTGTTGTGTGCCATCTCTTTTCCTCAACGGCCCATTGACGCGTCTACCCTCAGGAGATGCTGGCAGTCCACCAGTACCAAAAACCACATAGAGTTTTACAATTAATCTCTGCTTGTGAAGAAGACTTCCTTTGTTTTGAAACAACATTGTAATTAATGAATAATCTCTGCTCGGTACTATTCCACGGTATCTAAAACATAATTTTCCCCGACAATCTGAAGCAAACCAGTTTTCTGTCGAACGGGTTTCCGTTATCAAGAACGACTAAATTATATTTTTTTACTGTTTTTTCATTAATGATTAATGAGAAGAACCTCTGAAACATTTGTTCTTCAACATGATCATATTTATTCCTTAAAAGTCTTGGCATTTCCTTATATCGAGCTTGTTTTAGTGGTTTTGAATGACGTAGTTAAGGCTTATATGAAGGCCCAGAGGATTTCTAATCGCACTTATTTACTATCAAGGTTGCGGTTTTGAAGCCAGGAAAGTTCCAATCGAGTCTTGCAATGGCATTGTCCAAAAGGTTAAAGTTATATGTGCAGGTTTTTACGGGTACCTAAACCAAATGCTTTTTCCTTTCTCTCTTTTGTGGGTTAATCCAAAGTTCCACGATCCTTGTTCACAATTATTCTCTTCACCTTAATATAAAAAGCGTTAATGCTGGTAAAATGAGAAGGTGCTAAAGGTAGGACGATATATCTACTTAACAGATAATTTAAACACAATATCATTTAACGCCGTTACCGTGTCCGTCCTCATGCTTTGTTTTTAATTCTCATACGAGATGGTGTTGGAAATTCGTATTATACAAAAAGAATCACCGTAGATATAATGACATTTAGGTTAGTACTCCAGGCGACACTTAAAATTTTCTCCGATTGAAAAATAAACCTTGGAAAGATAACTGAAAAAAGGTCAGTATAGGTACAAAAAATACATTAACTTCTTACTGGAATTCATTCAGGTGGCGACTGAGAGTAAATGCCGATAATTCCAATAACTCCATTTGCACTAAAAAGGGGTACTTAGATACTAAAAGAGGGAAACAATCTTAATCATTGGTTATTTTATAAAGTAAATAAACAACTGACATGTTTCAGTGATATATTTCGTTAGTTATCTTTAATGGTTTTTATTCGCGTTTTATTTTTACACAGACGTTTTTAGACAAAAATATACACCATTGCAAGATTGATTACCTTGTTTAGGTACCTAAACAAGTATAGGTTTATCAGCTTATTAGTAGCGTACCACGACACTATTATTCATATAATCTAGGAACTTTAGTCACAGCTATTACAACGATAAACAAATAAATCCCACGCTCAGGGAAAATACAATTGTTCATTGGATGAGGAATAATATTTACGAGCCATTCACAATTACACATCATCCATTAATATTATTGATTAAGAGTATTTATCTTACTTTTATAAAGACTAGCTCCAGTCAAACACTTAATAAGAAATTTGATTTTTAATTGAGCTACATTTTGGGTTTTCACAAAATAAGATTAACGTCTGACTGATATACCTACTATGTCTAAAACTATACCTTTGAATACTGGATACCTACAGGTAAAATATAACACAGCATAAAATTATACAGTTTTTTTTCACAAAATAAAATACATCGCTTCGCTTCGTGGGTTATGGACGTTGATAAAGTGTTTTCCATTTAAAATTCATCCAATGAATCTGATGAGGTCATTTACAAAAAAATGGTATAATTATTTATTTTGCACATTTAGTTATTGTTTATTTTAACAGTATTAAACAAAACCTTTATCAAGAAGAATCTTGCATTAGAACGTATTATTAAATGAACTGAACGCTTTTATAATTCAAATTATTTATTACTAAATTAAGATTAAAAAATCTAAGGAAGCTCTAGTTATACTTAGAAAATTACGCAAAATGATGATCGATAGTGAGACACATACCAATAAGTTGTATCCAATCCATAGTCCATATTGACACCGTATTAATTTTAAGATGACTCCTTAGGTACTCCTGGGAAATTATGATTCTTGGATGTCGGCTAAATGTCAGACATAGCCTTCGAAACGCGCGTATATTTGGGATTAACGCAGTTACGAGTAACTTGTGATCAGGCTAAGATCAAGGTTTTTGTTGATCCGACATAAATAATTAATGGCATTAATATTATCACATGAATATTAACGTACATTTAAGTTGTTCCAAAAAATGCTTTAAATACTACCAATTTAACGACTTTTAATTAGTGTAATCATCAACAAGATTGTTATCTGTGGTAATTCTCTTTGCTATCATTATTCTAAACTAAATTTATGATTTGTGATGTTAATATGCTTAAATTACTTTGTAAGTCCACATTGCCCCCTTGAACCTAGCAAAAAGTCCAATTAAGCACGAAATTACAAGTTTATGTGAGAAACCGAAAATCATTAAACACTATGAAGTTGTAATTAAAAACAGTATCATGTACAGATCAAAAGATAACTTTGTATGGTGCACTTGAATTGAACGAGATTGAGCCAACCACATAACCTGCTTGGATGTAGAATTTGAAAAGGGTATTCTCTAACCTTTTTCGTTCAAGGTATTAATCGATAAATTAAATTAATTAAACCCTTGGCCACCTTTACATCTTACCTTACAAGTTATTTATATCGATTCCAAAGCCAACAAAATGTAGAGCCAAAATGCGTGTTTATACTATGACGTCAGTCCACGCAGCCCGACGAAACAGACCAATTAAAGCGTTTACTGTTAATTAAAAAAAAAAACAGTTTTATCGTTCGGAAATGGCGAGCTTGCGTCTGTGGAGACGACTTCGAGGAAGCTGACCTCTCATTCACCTTTCATCACGTCAACCTACGAGTGACGTCACAAGCGATCATTGGAACTTAATCCATACTTATTTCTTGAAACTTTTTATTTATTGTCATGTTATGGGCCTTGCTCTTCTGATCACGGAAGCGGCTTTATCTTAGACCAAAATAAATATATGATACACCAAAAAATAAAACGTGTATTTTTAAACATTTTTTCCAGTTTATTAACGATTTATATTCTTTTGATTAAATAGAGCTTCCGCGTTTATAAATAACAAAAATTTTTTTTTATAGACGCATATACATATATTATATAGTGTTCTAGTTCAGAAATCTGTTAAGGTCATCCAAATATTGTATGAAGAACGTTCAGAAATTACGCATTTGAATTCGGAAACAACAGAAAAGTTTTCTTTATTCAAACTGTTACGTCCGAGTACTAACAATTAAGTTTAGTAGTAATAGGTGTATTTCCCCAGCGAAAACAACACACGTTCTCATGATAAAATATGAATTTTATTTGTACTAAAACTAAAAACAATAATTATAATTAATTGTGAACAGACCTTGACTTTGTAGATAAACAGGATATGCCAACGTATCATAGCATGGCCAACCTAAAAACGTTAAGATATTTATGTTTTTATGATGATAAATCAAAGAACCTTATTAAAGAATTAATTATAGATGCCTACCCAAAATGTATGGTCAAATTAATTACTTATAACTAAAATCAAAGTTGATCCTTCTTCTCTGCAAAAGAAGATGATTTTTTGATGCATTGATTTCATTATTGTTTATGTTTTTTGTATATAGCAAATGATTGCACTGTAAATATTTAACTCTGTCAAATTAATTCATGAAGTAGTTATTTGGGATATTCATTATCGTTTTCTTACACTAACCTCAGTAAATTTTTGTGGAAAATGTGTGTGAAACGCACGGGATCCGTATAATTTATATTTTCTTATCATGAAAGCCCAAAGGCCAATTTTCTTAATGACCAGAGCATTTAATATGAACCTTTATTAATAGCGCTATATTTTCCTAGAAATAAAAGATTTCATAGACACACAAACAGTTTCTTCCTTCTTCATCCATTCCGTTTTGCCACCATAAAGGCGATACGGGAAATATTATGCTTGTTGCATACATTGCGGAGCCGCGGTGCTCTGGCATCATGACTGATAATACATCGCCGGCATTGTATTGCGAGCTTAGTCCATATTCCTGTACCGACTAAATAAGCTTTCAATAAAAAAGCAAATGACGAGGCTATTGACCGAAACACGAAAAGCATATTAATAATAGAAAATAACAATATTGTTTTCGTAAGAAGTTATCTAAAAACATAAATTTTCCTTTGACAATTAATAATATGAACTGCATAAAAACAGAAGACATATAATTAATGGTCTAGTGTATAGTGTTTTTAAGAGAGAACGCTATGATTACATGTTGATGGCATGTACCTACGTCATACCTATAAATTAATGTAATATACTAGATATATACCATAGCAATTTAATAGAGTTTTATGAGAACTTTATTATATGGCATGTTTTAATTCCGTATTAGAAAGATTCCGTCCCACAAAACTGTATTTTTTTTGGGGGAGAAATCATTATATAACATGTCCCGCTTTGGGTTAAATGGAAGGGAGTGTCAGACTCTTACTGACTAAAAGCCATGTTCCTTTAATCTTTATGTGAAACAATACAGTCTTCATCTACGTTCTTTTATTTGGATAAACCATGTTTATTTTTTCAGAAACTAGTAATTAAATAGTTACTAAAAGTGATTTTAGTGTTTCCTGCATTCATGAGTGTTTGAGACCAAAGCTTTTTGTTATAAATGAACCGTAGTATGAAGACAAAAAGCTAAACTAATTGTATGATGAATAACCACAATGTGAAAGGTAAATTATCGAAAATTATATTACCTTTTAAAATAAATCATCCGCCGTACTATAAGTATAGCCTATGTTATATTAAGTTTTGAGATTTTTGTATCCAGTTATGCAAATAACTTGAAATTGAATACATTCGTAAATCATTTATAAGTACGGTATTGATTAAAAAAGTTGCTTTTCGCTTCTCCTAAAGAAGAGTCTGAATTTATTAAAATCACATCCTTCAGTTACTTTAATGAGGTTTTATTAAAACAAAAAAACTATAATATTCAACAAATCATCCTTTTAATTAAATACAATTTTAATATTTCTTGGTTGGACAAGAAAAACAGTAAAATATATACTTTTTTCTGAGGAAATAATTTAGAGAGTGTTGTCACAAAATTCTCGTTGAGACACTGCTTTCGCAACCACGGTGATGTCACAAAATAGGTGCAAAAGATAATCTACATACAGATAAGTTTGAAAGGAAGGTTCTTAGAAGAGATTGTGTTCTCTACTCTCAGTATTCTCAGGGCCCCAATTCTGCTATTTACAATGGATGCTTAAGAGACTAGGAATAATTTCAAACTTAATCCAATTGCCATTAATTCATTGCGCTTTGTAAATAGCAGAATCGGGGCCCTGGTCTTTATGCAGGAGTCGTAGTACCGGACTAGTATTAACTCCCTAGAGATACAAATACAATAGACCAAACTATTGTCGTTACTACTTTTATAAACATTAACAATATCATTAAGCAACTTCCGTGAATACTCGCGTATTATTTGATCCTATGTTAATTCCCAAGCTGTTTGAAACAAAACATTATGTAAAATCAGTAAACGTTGAAAACTTTTTGTGTTTGTCTAGATATGAAACGAATTCCTGCTTCATCAAGTAACCATCTTCTATTAAACACACCTAGGCGTAAATTAAAAGAGAACTTGGTTAAAATATGTTGGGTTACAGTTTAGTTATCTTGGAATAAGTCATCTGTACCTAAATCTGCGAAAGGAAAGTAATGCATCAACGTATTTCTCCTACACCTAATTTCTTTTAGATTACAGATTATACAGGTCTAGTAAATTAGTATAAATGATTTTTCATCTATATTACTATGATGTTGTATTGATAAAAGAGTGTGCAATTCACATGCGTAAGCAGGAATTACCAAGAAGGTTAGGTGGTTAGGTTTCTCAAAAACTATAAATAACATGAATATTTATAGATCGTGTTATTTTTATTTGTTTTATTGGAAAAATCCGCCTTTCAGATTATCCTCAAACTCTATTTCCAACTGGAGAAAAAGGCAACTTTGACTTCTTTAAGAATGTCCTAAGTTCATCTATTTAAAGGTTTTAAGTAATAAAAGCTAAAACAAATTTGTTAGTTACAACTGTCTATATAATCATATTCCTATCGTTAATTATTTAAAATATTAAGCAAAGGAACTATTTTAACGGAAATCTCAATAAAAATGTCATTATTAGGTTGATGCTACCGTTTATAACTTGAAATAAAAGGATTTTTTCATATGCCCAGCGCCGTTCGTAAAATAATTAACATTTAGAATGGTGAATTAAGATTACCAATGCGTGGATAAGTATGACTCAGCAGTTTCAATAAATGACTTTCTAGTATATTTAAGATTTAAAGTAAAGAAAATTTAATAAAAAAATGCTTATCATAAAATATTGCATTTTTTGGATTGCTAGGACATGAATTTAAAAATTGTACGGAACGACCAATGTTTTTCAGAACATATTAAGTAGTTTCGGCTTTCTTAGAAAAAAGTTGTTTCCTTCTAAATGACCGGGGTCACTTGAAACACGTCGTATAATATATTTAGAAACAGATAAATCAACGTCGATGGTACAAAAAAGTGTTTTCGCATAACAAACACAAGTTTTCAAAGCTTATTATGTCCTGAGGCACATACATGGCGGTCGTGCCAATGCCGGCTCCGCGCTTGCTTCTACTCCCATTACTGGTTCAATGAACAATTCACAAAAACCAATATCAAGGGCAGTATTCAAATCAAGTAACCGATCGGTCACAGTATCAGTCTTCCTCTAAATCTTGTCGCGATCAATTGAGGATAACTGCTTCCTTATGTCCAATAGAAGGCTGCGGACTGTTTTCAACCGAATTTGTGATTCGACACAGTTCGCGTAAGTTTTATTCAATAAAGTGAAGTGTGTTTGACCATTTGTGCTTTTTGGGTTATTCGGCGATTGTATTTTGTTTTTATTGTCGTGTCGCCTTCGTCTCTATTTTAGGTCAGTGATCTTGGTCTAGTTATAAAGTTGTATCATTGCCGGCGTTCTAAAGTTTGTGTTTTTCCATATTTGCGGATGCTTCGTTTGGATAGATGTGCTTAATTGTGCTTTTATTATGTCAAGTGATAATTTCGGTATGTAACCGTCAAGTGATTAAGTGTTAACAAAATATAAATAATGGATGCGTGATCTGGATTACATTATATATTTTTTAATATTTAGTTAATATATAACGTACGTTTGTATATCCATATACCCAGTGTACCAAACCGTCCGAGGTCTAAGAACATCGTGCATTTATGTAATTTATGGATGTAAATTTACATAATTATTAAACTTTTTAATATTTCAACGTAATATGTATTCAAGGCTACAAGACTTGTTTAGCCGTGCAAAGCTTTGCAACACCAATTACGAAGCGCAGAAATAATACGAAACAAAACAATGCGTATTTCAATTTTGACAAGTTTAAAAAAATGCATTTTTTAATGGGAAAGCTAATTATTATCGTCAATTTCAAGGGTAAACCATTCCACTTAAATACTTCTATATACTATATACCGATAAAAACAAAACAGAATTGATCTCAACAAACTAAAAAAAATTAAGTGATACCTAAGTAACTGTTTTATCAATTCACCCCGTAAATTCTAAAACTACATAAGTAGAGATACACCTCAGAAATTCATAGAAACACTGACATGCCCGTACTTATAATACATACTTATAATTTTGGTGGCTATATTAGGATCTTTAAGCAAATAATACTTCGTGAAATAGTACCAAAACATAACATTATTCTAATAAGATTATATAATAATTCAGAATCAAATAGATAATAAAAAATATTATAACTATAATCGCCATTAAAGGATATATTTATGACGACTATTAACACAGCATGAACGACCGGATGCATTGGCATATTTAGAGAGCCTTCGTATAAAACGCCAAAATATAGTGACATTGTGAAATCCAGATTAGTGCGAGCCAAGGTCCCACACCCACTTTTATTGGTAACTAGCTTAACCAAACCCACTTATTTTGGCTGTGTTTTTGGTATATACTTTGAAACTCACAATTAGATAAAAAAACACAAAATCATCTGTAGATCCCAAAATTGAGCGTCAGTAACTACACAAAGTCGCACGTTACCTGTTTATAATTTTTGCAAAGATCGATAGATAGGCAAGGAGTTACTTACGGTCCAAACCTAAGATATATTCCAAACTACTTAAATCCAGCAAATCAGTTCTTTTGTGAAATACGGTCAGTTTAAAGTCCAATGAACTTTGTAAGCTTATTTGAAATTCAACCTCAATTACTCAAAATATCCTACTTACGAGTAGGTATATGTGAACGTGAAGTATCACACTCGAGGATTAATTATACAAATTAGAGGTAATTTTTCTGGCTTGAAAATTTCACCGTTTGCATCTTCTTTGCATGCGAAATCCATAAAGTTTCATCAAAGAAGTATGAATTCGAATTTTGAATAATATATAAAAAGATATATGAGAATTTCACGTGATTTTTCATAGGGTATTAACGAAAGAGTGAAAACGCTTATGAAAATAAAAAAGTATTTGCCATTAATGACAATAATATGCTAAGTGTGTCTGTATGTTATTAAACAAAGACTTAAGTTATTCTTGTCCCGTTAGGGCACCGTGACCTCCATCGTCTTACGGTACAGCTGTCTATCACTTACGAGAACACTATACACAGAAGCTAAAACATGCAGTCAAGTCACTCAACTATCACCCTTAAAGGGTTTCAATTAAAATAACGGAAATGACATTAAATAAAAGAACTGAACTTGAGACACTTCAGAACTTTCTTCTACATTTGCTGACCATTGCGTCTTTACAATCGTACTTACTTTCGACGCGAAGATTAAACAGCGGGTTGTATACGGCAAATTTTGGAAGTTCGCCATTGGTAAATTCGGAATGCAAGTCAACCAAAACAAGATTTTCGTATGGGAGCCGAGTACATCGGCATGCGCCGCGGATAAAGCACGCTCGGTGCGTCCTGCACGTTTTTTAAGGGTTAATATAATCATTTATAACAAAAGAAATTATACAAAATCGGTTAAATTAATTTAACAAAAAAAAATGTGAAATTTAGTGTTGATTTTATTTGAATACCAACTTATATTTCTTGCCTTATTATACAGAAGTGTCATTGTTTGCTGTGTTAAAACACCTTTTATCCTTATTGCCTCGTAGGAAGTTGTTTGTTTACATAAGTGTGTACAAATCAATACTGTCTGCAGGTCGCTCGCAATCCCAGACGGTTTGGTGATGGACCCGCTGGCGCCCACCGCGCTTGCCGTCTCTTCGGAGTTCATGGACCGCATTGGCAGTGGGCTGACCATACTCAGAGACCATGGGAAAAAAGTGCAGAAGGTATGTTTGTACTCGCTGTTTCTGGTTTTGGTTTTTATATTATAATGCTTTATACCGGTTGCTACGCATGTATTTATTATGATGGACCGGTCAACAGTACCAATTTCCAAATATTAGTGTCGAGAACAGTGAAAGAACATCTTCTGATCTTCTGCCTTTGACAGTAGGTAAAGGATCACTTGCAGCATGATGAAATTAACTATAATTGACTACGAAGCCTCAAATCTTATTGAAAATAACTAGCTGAAATTCAAGAAATAACCAATCAGCGAGTAATAATAGAAGCCGTAGTAGTTTATTGTTTCCCTCTTTCCACGGTCATTCAAAACTATGATGAATAATGATGAAATTAGCATGTCGCAAAAACAAAACGACTGTTTGAATCAGGAACTGAAAATTTTACGATAATTTTTTTCAAGATGCTTATTGAAGTTTGATGTTTACTAATTTTCAGAAAGGCAAACAATATGGAATTGTTCAAAATAAGAACAATAGTGCTTAAAGTCATATTTGCATGTCACAAGTATCTTAGATCTTTTTAACATATTTCTAAAAAACACACTTAAATAATCATCTCTTCAGTCTACTTCCAAAACGCTTAAACCATTTACTATAACTGTTTAAGCATCGTTTTAAATATAATAAAAAGACTCAACACAGTTAATAAAGGAAAAAACACTTGCACAGTTATACAAAACTCATAAAAAGATCAACGTAATTCATTCATAAACCGCACGTAGCTGAAGTATGTTACTTATAGAGCCTTTATAGAGAAATAGAGAAAAACTTATTACTCCGACTGGCTAGTTGTACTTCAGAATGAATGCACACTGCGGTTTCAATGGAAGACTTCGCTTTGTGACTCATATTTTGAATTTTTACGACTTTATTATACTAATAATGCCAGTAATGTTGTTAAGTGTTAACATGAATATGTATGTTTTGTTGACAGTATGTTTGGAAAAACAGGAAATTCGACATTCTGAAGAAGTCTTGGAAGTCTATAGTTAACGTCGTTTTGATCGATGCCAAAGATACGCCGAGCGGTAGCGCCAATGGGCTCTATTGTAAATTTAAGTAAGTATCCAAAAAAATAATCTATGAAAATTTTAGGAAAACCATTGCTTTTTGTTAAATCATAATATCTTCAACATTTTCCAAAAGCTGTAATTTATTCTGCTTATTTACATTTCACTTGAAAAACTGCGGAAGGTTTAACAACTTACCGGCGCGTAGCACATTAATGTTCGTTATTGTGTGACTAAACCACCGAACTCCGGTAGCCAAGTCTCCGATCCAAACAACTACGAAAGTACATATTCAAAGAGTTTCTACCCAAATTAGCTTCATTGGAGATTAAAGTCATCGGGTATAGGAGATTAGAGATAGTGACTATCTAATAAATAAAAAATGTCTGAGTAACAAGTCAACCTACACATGAAATACGGATTATAAACCTGTCCGTTTGCCATCAGCAAGCAAACCGATGTCGAACGAACAACTTCGCTTTTTATGAAGCTTAATTAACATTCCATGGACGGAATACTATCTTATACTGCGCATGATGTTTTTTCTGCCTAATCATATAATATTACTTCTAACAGACTGGGCAACGAAAATCACAAGTCGAAGCAGCTGTCAAAATCAAAACAATCATGGTGTGAGAGATTTAATCTGTACTTGTACGATGACAACAATTTGGAAGTCACCGTGTGGCACAAGGGGAAGCAGAAGAGCTTTATGGGCAGGTAAGATTATTGAACTCCATGTTTAGTATTTTGTTTTAAGCACACTGCTCCTGACAACGGCTTGGGTCGATATCCAAACTAAAAATAACCAAGGCGGCATGAAGCAGCCCTGCATTTGAGTTTCATGTTCAAATTTGCGTTAGATTTTGGAGCCCCAAACATTTTTGAATACCGGCAAAAATTAAAGATAGATAATGTTAGCAGCTAATCTTAGTAATCGTTTAATGCAGTTCATGAAAAGTCCTAAAAAGGATGATTTGATAGGTTTCTAGCTATATTTTGGAGTTGGTGATATAAGATATAAAAACTTAAGGTGTCAAATGCTACACATGATTTACCTATTGACGTATGTATTTTTTTCTGTTGGCAGGACCAGTTACTTTTATAATTTGAATTTTAGCTTAGACGAAAGTATTCAAATATAAAGCTTATATAAAGTAACATAAAGCACATGCCCATAGCCTGTTGGTCATTTTGCAGATATTGATCAGACAAACAAGTTTAACATCGAAAATGAATAATTACTCCTGTCACGGTAACATTCCTATGACCAAGCGTTTCCTTAACCAAAAAAACTTAATTAATTTGTTTACTTAACTATTAATGTATATTAGTCTGGTCTAATAAAAAGCCAAAGTTGATTTTAAATCGTAAAAATACTTCCTCTTTGGCCGTGCGTCTTAGCATTCAAGTATAAAAGTTATGATAAAATAGGTCAGTCCCTTTTAGTTGGTATTCATTGTTCTGAAGATAACTTTAGGATTTGACCCATAACGTCGCACGTGAGTAAGCAGTGATTCAAAACAAATATATTTTAGAAACGATATAGTTATTTTTTCCGCAGGAATTCATTTTGACCATCTTAGCAAATATTTTCGCCAACCAGTTATACCACGGTTATACTTGAGTATAACCCATTTGTAAAAGATTCGTCGTTAAAAACTAAAGAAGACTAAGTAATCGGAAACTAGCGTTGAATCTACGAATTGCTTTAAAGATAATCTTAAAAGTTCCGGCTCTGTAGCAAAAATAATTATACCTATTAAACATTTTATGCTTTGACGAGCTCAAATGATTGTAACTTTAAGTGTATTTTATGGTCTAATTAAATCTTTTAATTACATATTAAGTTGGTCACGTACATAGATGAAACCTTTGTATCTTAGTTTTTGCAATGCTTTTTGTGCTATATTATTATTCGGGGAGAACATATTAAACAGGTATCCACAATCATCACATGTCTAATAAGTCTGCATTATTTTGCAGGCAAAAAACAAGAGTAATGTTGGTAACAAATATATGTATAGTTTTGTTTTTATTCCGTCTCAATCGAATAAAGTGATAATAAGTAACGAAAACCTTTTATAAGGACGTCACAAATCATGTGCCTTTTTTTAAACTGTCGTTACCCTTTGCACTTTTACGTATTGATTCCCCCTCTTAAATATTGGGCGTACGATCATGGTCAACTAGTCTTGTTTACTATTTTTGATGCTGTGCTCAACCAGATGAGGTACGACTCAAGACCAAATACAACGTTCCGGGTATAAAGTTGATTGGAATAATACCATTGGTATGTAGCGACAGTTACTACCACCAAAACAATGTGATGTTCATATTTAATTTTGAAATATTTTCAACGATGACATCTGACATTTAGCGAACAAAAACCAACGCTGTCGTGTTAATTACGTTTTTGCCCGTTACTTGTTTTTCCATAAAGAAAAACATCGGCTTCATTGTTAAAGTGGTTTTTGCGTAATCGGACATTGATCATCCTGTGACAATTGATTGGAATGATCAAGATGGTATATTAGCGTGGTTAAATATATCTTTATGACGTCACTAATACCGGGCATTGACATCACCACGTCTACCTGGACATTTACACTAATTCCATGCCCCAAACCGCATACCAGCAAATTGTAGGTATCTTTATTACAATGATGTAAAGTCGATTTTCATAAATCATTACGGGTTGTCGTTCGGACTTCTTATACTTATAAATCGCTTTCTTTTTGTCATTTATTGACCATTTTTATCTCACAGGTGTGTCATTGACCTCTCGCAACTGGAAAAGGAGAAGACCCATGAACTCTGGCAGGATTTGGAGTGCGGTCAGGGCTCGATACACCTGCTCATCACGATGAGTGGTTCAGCGAGGACCATTCCCTTAGACAATGTACCCACAACTAATGGAGTACACCATATGTCACCTGAAGAGGAAAAGTTCGTGAGTATACAATTAACAAATCTTTTATTGAATATGTGTTTTTACGTATTTTAGGCCAGATATAAAACTCGTGGTGGCAGAACACCGTGCATTTCTTAGCATATTTTTTGAAGTCTGGAAACTGAATCTCTTAAAATGTCAAACTATTTAACGACACGCTCCGATTCTGAGATACCATGCAAAAACTTGAATGATGCTGCAGTTATAATAATTTGATCGAAAAAAAATGTCTAAATTGGTAAAAATAATAATGAGAATGAGGAAAAATTGCGTTTAAGCTCCGTATACCAACGGTCTATCATTAACGGTCATCGGTTTTTCAGACCACGAATTATAATTATTTATAATCTCATGTGTACATATCTACATACCAATGGAAAGGCAACTACTCTCAATCAACAAAAAAAAAAAACTTTTAGTGAGATCGGAAACCCTCAAACCTTCGGAAGAATATGAGCCAAATATAAGTACATATACTCATGTTCTTTGATGCTAGCTAATAGAAGGCCCATCTATTGAAGTTTTACCAGTTGAGGAAGAGAGACACCATTCTCCTACTTATAATACTCTGACACTCTTTCACAACGGCAATAACATCTATAAGCGGTGGCAGCAGACGCAAAGTTCAGTATATTAGGTACTCGGAAGCTATAAAGAATGACATTGTAACCTGCAAGTAGTTCCTACTTACGTCCAAAAGTTTTTGAACCCGCAACCTTGTCCTTTTAGTACCGGTTGTATTTTTTTTAAAGTTATACGCTTTTCATTTGTCCTTCAAAATGATGGTGTTCTTGGTGGTACTTTCTATAAAGATATGCTTAGATTAAAAACACTTCATTTTCAAATAGATTCTTCGTTTTTGTTTACAAATGATTAAAAAAAAATATAGATTGCATAAAAGACTGAACATACTCGTGTTATGTTATCAAGTGCCCGATGATAGTAAAAAGTTAAAGTACCTACTAAAACTTTTTACTGTAATCAAAAAACCGCTGAGTAGATAAATACTAAGTCAGCTCATAATACATTATACCCACTTACGTGGTTTTTTTTTTTTGTTATCACTTATTTGGTGAATACACTTGCGCTTCAAAGTTTTTATTTTCATTATGGCTTTGTATAACAAAAAGTTATGTGTCAATAGGGTTCATATATGCATGAAGGTACCACTATATCGTTCAGAACTTAAAACCCAATTCTTCAATGCTACGGTAGCAAAAAGGTTTACTTTTAAATTACAAGGTAGGTAAGTACTTAATTGAAGCCAAAACTATTAACGTTAAACAATTTATCGCTCCCTATATAAGTAGCCAGTAAGAAGAAATGTCACAATGTCATATTAATTATAAATCAAGTTACAATTTGCGGTTTTTCTCGACCACTGAACTGACCTTGCCTGCTCGGAACTTTGAATTATGTGATAAAGTAGCTTCACACAACCGACTAGTAAAGCTAGAAAACGGATACTTACAGAAGCTATTATTAAGATATCCTATATGTAAATGCATGTACACTAGTACGGACATTTTTAATCTGTCTCGTGTGTTAACGCTCTTAAAGCTTTGATATATAGTTTGATAAATATCGAATGTTGCGATACATTGCTGGCGATGTTATGCCTCTTTTGACACCAGAGTTCCATGGACCCGCAATGTATTGCAACTCGCACATTATTTCTCGCCTCACCTGAACGAGCCCTTATTATCTGGCTTTTACGTATGAGTCAGAACATGCACGCAAAAGCATTCCATACATCTGTAAACATGGTATAGGATCGGTTGTTGCATTCCGGTTCTTTTCACGGCCGGAATATTCCGAGGTTCTGATAAATGTGATGACGCAAGTAAAAGTCGCATAAATTATTTCATAGCGCCGCGATCGTGTTTCTTTTAATATTGGTAATTAATCAATTATGGAGTTTTTTGATCCCCTGTTCGTCTGGTCTGATCTGTGCTATGCTATGCTTATTTTTGTTTTAAACGTCTTCAAAAACTTCTTCACATTTATATTTCGCTAATCATTCTTATGGGAGTTAGAAAACGTACTTTGACATTGTTTGTTGATGTCTTTGTAAGAATTTTAACCCTTTTCACGTTCTAAATAATCTCAGTAAATAAAGACATTTAAATAAATTGTTTAAAGATTAGTACAGTATTTTGACCTACCTAATATTTTGATAGTCATAGACCGATTACCGACCTACTTTATAATTTATATACTTGATACAAAATAAAAACAAAACTATCAAATTAAAAGATATACGAACTTTTTGCTAAATCAATATTGTTTTCCTTTTCCTTGAAAACCAGGTCCAAAGCTCGTCCATATACGTCATAGGCGTATCTCTAAACAAGTCTATATTCACAACCTGCCTGACTTGTTCGCAACGCGTCATTCATTTTACGATAACGTCAATCGTTTTTTGTCAATTATCAGAATAGCAAAAAAGAGGAATGTAGGTATCTATATTAAATATATTTATTACATAAATAACTACAGTAATCAATTAGTCCATATAAAATAGCGTTGAACCCGCTGCGATGAACTAAAGTCAATGGACAAAAACTTTGACGCGATTAAATAAAAGTGTATTGTAAAAACTATTTTACAGGTAGAAAAACTATAGCTGGAACATAATCATTTTAAAGTGTTTTAGTTTTTGCCGTAAGACATTATTTGACGAAATTAGCCATACATTACCAATAACAGATTTATTTTTAATAACTTTGACATGCCATTGGAATAAAAACTGACAGAACATAGGATTAAGCATCTATATGTATTTAAATAAGTTCTCGCAAGAATCAAGCAAGTAAGATATGATATATGCTACCAAATAAAACACACGAAAGATCATTGCAATATTCTTAAAAACTGCTATACTGTTTTTGGAATTTTATTGCATTTGTGCTAGAAGATTCCAAAAAGGTTTCAAATGCTTGGACATTCTTATTTTTTTGTAACTTTAAGGCAGCTTAATCTAGTGCTAAAGTTTTCTTCATTAGAATTTCAAAACACATCAGTAGCAATGCCTTTGTATTTTTTTTAATATAGTTCGGTGTAGCTTACTACATGGCCAATTAAATAACTTTTTTTGTTGATACAGCAATGGTACCGCCTGGACAACAGCTGGGGTGAGGTCGGCGAGCTGTCGGTCACAGTGTACGGGGCCGAAGGGCTCAATGCCTTGGGGATTAGCGGGAAAGCTGACTCGTATTGTGTCCTAGAGCTGGACAACTCCAGAATCCGGACACACACCGTCCCCGGATCCTCAGACCCTACGTGGAATAAGAGTTATACCTTGTAAGTTGATTTTAAATTATTACCACTTAATATTTGTGTGTATTTCTTCAATTACCAATCTAATAGCCAATTGGAATAGGTTCAGTACAACATTACTGTTATATAAAATACGTTGAATTGCAATTACATAATAGTAGGTCATTTTTGCAAAAGCAATCTCTTCAAATAGACGTGGTCTTTAAACTTTACATTATTACCAAAAATGTTGTTATTATTTCACTTTTGAGAATCTAGCCCAACCTAATGAGAGTTCTATAAATTTTATGTTAACCGTGTTGTTAACGGTGGTCTAAGTGATTAAGAACACGACTGTACAGTTTACAGTGAATTAATCACTTCTCTATTGCAGTTTACTCCTACTTAATCGGACGGCACAAAAAGCTTAATCATTAATCTTATTTACTCGAGTACCAACTGAGTCGCACAGGTTCAGACTTTTTCATTACACTAGAGCTACCGTATTTTTTTGTTTAATTTTGTTCATAGATACTTTATCCCGAAGTTAATGTTTGCTAAAGCAAAAAAGGTAAACGGATACATGAATCGGTACAAGTACTCTTGTATGATGCTCCACACACTTTAATCAATTATATTTTTCATTCAATAGTTTCATATACTTATTCATTTCTTTTTCCTCTACAGCCCTGTCAACGATGTGACGTCAATGCTTACAATAACGGTTAAGGACGAATCCATAATAAACACGTTGAAGGACGGGACTCTCGGCAAGATATCGATACCCTTGTTGACGATCGTTAACGATGAGAAAGCGTGGTTCGACCTCAACAACAAAGCGAAGAAATCCGTTATGAAGGGAAATTCCGCGAAAATACAATTACAGATGTCCATTGCCTGGAATCCGGTTAGTGAATTGAGTGTTCTTTGTTGTTAAGAATCAATGTGTTACTTTGAATTTTTATTTTTTTGAATCGAGATTAGACGGGTTCATTTCAGTATTTTCCTATCGGAATGAAAATAAGAAAATTATGTATTAAAATATTTTATTTAATGAATATCTATATATTGTTTTAGATAAAAGCTTCTTTCCGATTGTTAAGTCCGAAAACGAACAAATACACAGAAACGACGCCGAAAACGTTTAACATCCCAATGATTTACAATAACTTGAAGTTTATTAAGGACATATTCTATGCAGTACACTACGGAAACGAGCATTTAAAGTAAGTACAACCTAAAATACAAATTATCGACATTTCAATCGCTTATTCCAAAGTTATTTCATTACTATGCAACGATGCAGTATAGTCTGAATCCTTATCAAAATAAAGAACGTTAAAGAAATTCTGTAGCGCATATTAGCATTGCTCCCGTGTGAAGCTGGGGCGGGTCGCTAGTATTGTAATATAATAGATAACCCACGCAAACTCATCCTGATCGCCCGACTAGTTCCAGACTCAACCGGAGTCGTAAATCATGAGGTGCAGGGGGGTCGACTTTCGAAGCCAGTCGGGCTATCCCGATAAATACCTACGCATCGAAATTATGAATCTGGCTGCCGAAAGTTCCTTCAGACTTCCTATGTGCATTGTCTATTAAAGATATTTCGAATTAAAAAGCGGATGGTTCAAAGACGTTTCCACAATGTGTTGGTACAGAATGCTTGATCATATATTATGGTAAACATTGCTTGCAAGCATGAGCTATCAAAAAATAGTTAAGCTTATAACTGGAATAAAGAGCGTAAACAGTTGAATTCGGGTCTTTATAACATTTCGGCGTTCTTGGAATGATTTAAGAAAAGGCCTAACTATACCAAAATGTGTCCCAGTATTTAGTATAAAAGCTCCATGTTTTCGGTTGAAGTTATTCATATCTTGGGGCAGTACTGCTTATATTTCCATTCGGCCTTTGCATTTCCGACCCACCTTGTATACTTATGTATTGAATACCAGCATTGCCTTGCAAAACTCTTGAACTTCGACTTCGTTGCGGAATCAGGTTTCCTGACTAGTTGAGTAATTACATTGTTTTCTATCAATAAGGTCGACGCTTACGCGAACAATTGACAACCGCATATTTAAAATCTATTATTCCTTTAGTCTGTTGCCCAATTTTCGTATGACAATGACTCACCTTCCGTTTTCTTTAAAGAGGTCCAAATCCATAATTAAGTGTCACTTTTTAATACAATTTCTAAGTGTCATGTGTGATTAAACAGCTGGAATGTTCGCTTGTGATTATGTTAATAGTTTAGCACACTTCCAGTGCATTGTTCGTTGACCGTTCTAATTCTAACGTGCATGAACACATATAACTACGAAGGCACTCTGCAAGTCAATATCTTAGGGGTCACTCAGTTGTGTGTTTCAAAGGACCTTTATACTTACTCTATTCGGGACGCAATTGTTAAGTAGTTCATTGTCAAATATCACGAAAATGAAGAAGTGACCAAGATGAAAAATTGTTCGACGCAGACAGAATATTTTCAAAGTCAAAAATTTGGATATCATTTGTTGGAAATAACCCATTCAAATCTAGAGCCACGTTTTCCTCATAACCCTGTTATTGTTAAGTTAAACACGAGTTCTTTAGAAATGAACTCATACCCTCACGATCTATGAGTTTATTATCTATTTTTAGAAATGTCGTATTTTCATTTTAGTTCGTATTTTTACGACATATAAAGTTTCATTGTTTTCTAGTTCAGTCAGTTCAGTTCAGTCTTCCGTCACCAGTATGAGATGTTTAATTAGTATTTATGTGTACAACGATACATAATTTATTATTCGTAAGCAGTCCAAAATAGACATAACATAAACAAAGAGTTAGTTGTGCAACAAGGGCCTTTAATCTTTGGCCTACTCTGTAATTAGAACAGACTCATTCAAATGCGTTTTAGTCTACATTATAAACGGTCAAATACTTTAGAAGTAGTACAAAGATGAACACAATCTGAAAAAAAAGTTATTAATAGACACACATACAATGTAATTAAATATAAGGAAGAAATACGTTTTTTTAAAAAGGTCAAAATTTTGATTATCTCGCTTGTCACCGTTTGGACAGTCATTGTTTCATCAATTTAAAAAGTTTGCCAAAACTAACTCTATTTAGTTGACCGAAACTCAAATTCCCATTTTGATAACTTGCATTTGGGACGTCTGTGGAATCCCGTCGTTCTTTATAAATTATAAATATGCTGTGTTATTTTCCAGGTATTTATTCGAGTGGGACAACCGCGAGAAGTCTGCGCTGGCGCTGACCGCCTGGCTCCTATTCTGGTTTTTCTTCAGAATGTGGATGACGCCACTCTTAGCCGTGATACCTTTCGTCTTCTTTTGGGCCACACGCAGTAAGTAAAAAAACATTAACCTTATGAAAACTGGTAGAAACCTAATTAGATTTATTTTTGTGACCAATAAAATCGTAAAAAATGTCCATGATCTGTCCATCTTGGTCATAAAAATACCGTCTTTTTGCCTACTTAATATTTAATTTACTACTTAATATTTAATATTTAATAATATTTAAGTATGAGAAAGCGCTCTCCTTTCTGAACAGTTACAGTATCTAGTAAATTAATTTCTACCCAAATTTCACAACGTACTGAAGCGACATAAACTTCATTTCCTCTTCTTTTCGTTTCAGACACTGCGAACCTGGTTCCACTCACTCAATTCGACGAAGAATCTTCGGAGGAGGACTTGGAATCAGCAAAGGTACCTATTATATAATATATTCCCCTAACATAAAGTGGCATCATTGAAACGTTTCTTGAATATAGAATTACTAACTGGAAACCTATGCATGTGAGGAAAAAGCCCTGATAAACATACATACATACATAAACCTTTGAAACGTGATGCAGAATTCATGTTCACTCATTTACCTACATTACAGTACCTATTACCCACCAAATGATTCATGCTTAGCTCAAAGCTATATGGTCCAAATAAATATAACGGACTTTGTCCAAGACTTTCGTTGAAAAACCACAAAATCTATAATAATTTTTCATTGGGTTTTCTTTAATCGTAGTACCTATACTAAATTCATGTTTATCTAATTGAAAAAGTCAAATTAATGTATTGTTCTCAGGACAATATTATTAATAATAATAAGCAGTCCATTTAGAAGAAAACAATAGAATAAATTAATAATTTATTATTTTTAGTATTACAAATACTTAGCAGTAGTACATACACAAATACTACACCGGTTGCAAAAGATTCAAGCGCACATAATTTAAGTCAAAAGTCAAACATTGTTTTAAATGACACATTGACACACGTGTATAATTAATGTATAGTTCTAAGCTGATCTGACACATTCATTCCAATTCCACATGTTAAATTAAGAATTTATTTTTCAGGATGACAAGACTATAAAAACACGGTTATACGAGCTGCAGGATCTCACGTTCACCATCAAGGATGGAATAGATTTCATCGTGTCTCTACTACAGAGGGTTAAAAAGTGAGCTGTAATTGATAATAACCTTTTTAGCACAGCCAACATCCTCAAGGGAAGCGGGTAGTGTCAGACTCTTAATGACTATACCTGAACCGCCATGCAACCTGTTTCTTTTTTGGTTGGTCTTGTCTACGCATAGCAATTCATCACGCGCCGACTACATGACATTAAATTATACAATGCTTTAAAAAAAAACTAATTATTTGATTTTGTCAATAGATCATTTGTAACTTGTGATAATTACTTGTGACCATAGAACTTATTATTGACATAGACATTGTGAAAGCGAGACACCGCTACGCACAGTATATTCTGCTATCTTTCTTCCACAATGTCAACAGTTCCGTTCTAAGAGCGTTTGGTACATGCACACGTTATCTAAAATAACAATGAAAAACGGAAGTCATGCGTCGTTGGTTTATGTTTGGTACTACTATTGTGCCGAAAACAAAACAATATCAAAAGTTTCGTAATTTATTTACGTAACGTACCAAACAAATTTATACTTGATGGTAAAGTATTAAATTCTATGGGAATGGCCTTACTAATTCAGATCAGATACTTGATTTTTGACTCCCGCAATTATAACACTTACGCATATGAGTTAATATAAACTTTTGGAGACTTTATTAATATTGTCACTTTTGTTTCAGCTTGTTCAAGTTTGCTGTGCCATATTTAAGTTACTTGGTGATGACGGCTCTGATAGCCGCCACAGTCGCCATCTACATCATACCTATTAATTACATATTTATGGCTTTAGGTACGTACTTTTTCATTTTATTTGTAACGTGGTAAACTGTTTCTAACGTATTATACTGTTTTGCTGATAGTTTCAGTCCCTCTACATTTTTCTAATTTTTAAGTTCAATTGAAAACGTTCGAATATATAAAGATGACAGGTCTTTAAAGTTAAATTTCATTTTCGATCATTTTAACATTTTCTACAATACCCCATTCCATGTCACCTCAAACTAGTACACGTATTAATTATCTCGTTACTAAAAACAAATGTTTTTGTCGTTTCAGGTATTTATAAATTCATGCGCAAAGTATTGTATCCGGACAGAATACCCAACAACGATATCTTGGACTTCATATCACGGATCCCGGATGACAAGATGCTGGTTAGTAAAGTACAGAATTCAATTCATTATTGTTTTATTTGCTATATTGTTCATTAAATATCCTTTTCGACAATTCAAAGTAAATGACACGTGAAAATACTTGATAAAATTGGAAACAGTACCTTATTTATCTTTAATTTTACATCTTGTCTGGAGACAATTAATTACAACTATGATATAAACCCTATTATTAAATACTTTTTAGCATCCAGCATTATCTTGACTATTATTATTTGCAGAAACAATGGCGTGAACTCAGAGTGCCGGAGACCAACTTCAACAGAACGTATTCAGCGAAGAGGCGGTAAATTTGTGGCTAAATGGAAGAAATCTGACAGTGCGCGCCATTGCCACCGCGAACCGTGGAATTTGGACGCGGACGGTGTGGGATCGTGGCCTATAAATGCTCGGCAGATCCTCATATTCGACTGCCTCATGCGTTTGTCGCAGCTTGTAAATTATATGACCTCGTATCCTTATCTCGAACACAACGGATAAAGGTCGGGTCCAAGGTTGCTATTGGTTGTAAGCGCAATGTAAAATTACGCAAATAGAAATATATATAATTATATAATGTAGGAACTGATATCTACGCTTTTAAGGAGTACAAGTGAATAAAAATTCGTGATCGGTATTTGCTCAAACTGTATTTATAATTAGGTTTAATTAATTAATGATATACGTTTCGGAAGTGCCTATAATAAATAAGCATTTAGACCCGCAGTATGTTTAAAAGTATTTCATTTTAGAAATATTGATTTGTAAATGTACTACGGTTGCCATTTTTCATTTCATGTTTATCATCTATCAAATCATTGACAGACAAGACTAAAACATGAGTGTAGCTATACATTCATCATATTATATTACACAATGTACAAATAAGTTATAATATACGATAGGATATTACGATACCTATCATTAGGTAAAATAGGCGATATATTAAAAAAAATGTGATGTTTAGATATAAGATCGAAAATATATATTTAACCTTTTTATAAAGTGATTTTATTTACATAAGCCTGCCATTCGTTTAAAAAAATCACCTTTTTCATTTTTTATAGATACTCTGCTGCCTAATGAACTTATTAGTAGATGGTTAACATTATCTATGTATTTTCTAGTCTATAAGCTATATCAGTGCAAAGTTTCATTCGAATCCATTCAGTAGTTTTTATGTGAAAGAGTAACAAACAATCTAATTAGTATATTTCAAAGCTTGCAATAATATAACACTTGCTTAAAAAGATTCACTTATAGACGAGAGCATTGGTCAATAAACAAAAAATATTCAACATCGAGTGATAGTCATTTATTTTCATAAGTCGGATTACAATTTTAGGTACATCCACTAATCTTAGTGGGTCGAATATAATCTTATTATCTATTCTAAAACTAAACTAGTATAGTGACCAATTGTTTATAACTTTGGTCAATGATACCACAGCAAGGCTGCCATTTACCCTTCGGAGAGTATTTTAAAATTGTCATTTGTTTTATCACTGGGTACAAGGCACGTACAGTTTCACCTAAATATCTATCTCACTATGTTATAAAACCTAATAATAAATAATATCAGACTTAACTATTCCATCTTAGGTAGTAACTATGTCTTTGAATCGGGAGTAACTGACGTACTCGCTGATAGTCTTTGGTGGTAGTGGTTTGGTTCTGGTACATTCAACTCTTTCCAGTCTTTCTGTAATGTAAAAATACAATCATTAATACACATGGATTTATTACGGCACCTGTACATTGTAAGGGTTATGGGATTTTAGAGTCGCATGTTAATAGTTTACCTTGTTATACAATATTATCCATAGTTTATAAACCCTTATTACTTGACGATCTACATAATGTACCTACTTTAAAAACTGAGTGTTCTTTTTATAAAGAAATATTAATGATAGGTTAAATTATAGACATAAGATGGTCATACGTAAATAGGTAGAAGAAATACGTAAATAGGTAGAAAAAATAATATATAATTACCAATATTTTATTGTCTGGTATCCTTGAAATGAAGTCCAACAAGTCGTTATTCAACACTCGTGTTGGATTGATGCGCTTTCTACCGTACTTATATAAACCTGAAACAGATACTATATATATAAAAATTTCTTTCCAATATTAATCTTCTAGTATTTATTTATCATACCTGTAAATAATGAGAGTTGTCTATACATAGTACTTACCAAAGGCCATCATAAGGTATCCGATGGGAATGAAATACAGGACACCAGCTGATCCAATTAATAGTACTATCGCTAGATAGCTCAAATATGGCACCTTGAACTTTGCTAAACTGAAAAGAAAATTTGTAATATTAGCAATATAAGTAAGTACTCTTGTAATAGTTGAGAAGCAAGAACTATTCCACCACGTCCTAAAGAAAGAACAATATGGAATCGGAAGAAAGAAGTCAGTGCAATTTATGACGTTGAGCCTCCTTAGCGCTTCCATAACTAGTAGACTTACTCAAAGAATCAGTATTGGATCCACAGGTGTAAAGATTCTACAAACAAAGTTTTCACGCTGGGACACTGGCTAATTACAAAGAGGAAGAAAATGAAATTGCGAAGAAAAAAATGAGTTGGATCCAACCAAACTAAATTAGTAAGACCTTATTGATTCTGGAGCAGCTTAGAGAAGGCCAATATCAAGCAGTAGAGCACATAGGCCGAGTCGATTCAAAATGATCACCAGCTTACTCCCACCAAGCAACAAGTGTCAATTGAAGTAATTGAACAATAATGAGTTCGCTTACTTGTGTAATCTTTCAGCAACAGACACCATGTACTCTATACCGTCCGTGATAGTGAGGGTCATCTCCGGCAATCCTTTGATCTTATCCTTCATTGATTCTCCATTCTGTACTTCTTCCTCATGATCGTTCGAGTCATCGCCATTCTGTATTCGGGAGTCAGTACCTAAAATGGCACGTTAAATTATTAAAAAAAATAAAGAAACTACACAGCATTGAACAGCGTTCTACTTGCGCAACTTTTTTCAAAATTATTTTAGGATGTGAAAGTAGGCTTTCTCTTACCGCACTTAGTATTTGAAATGAATAAAACCATCAAAACAGACCAAAACAGAATTAATGTTATAAAATCATATACTTTTGATTAGCCTTCCCTTCTCATTGAATTTGTGTACAGCGTTATGAGGGCAAAACCCATTTGGCCAGGTCTAAGCTTATCTTTTCCAATAGACTTTTCTATTTTTTACACAGTTTTGTATTTTAGTCGTAGGAAGTACTTAGGCAAGTACCAATACGACTTTTTCAAAGTTAAATAAACTTCCTTATTATTTTAAGTCCGTACGGACAAAATATTGTACCAAATAAATATTGTGCCTTCAATTGAGGGAGGTCTGCGTGAAAAGACAAATAGAAGCAGATTAACTTACGTTGTTTAGCGTCTAAGAACCAGACCACAGGGAATAGCGCAGCAATGAGTAACGGCGTCATCCACGGATGAAAATAGTACCAAAATACGAGCCAGGAACACAGCACTGTGGTCGAGTATTCACGGTCTTCCCACTCAAAAAGACGTCTGCAGACAACAGAAAACATTAAGTACATTATTTCATTTTATTTGACTGCAATAATGCTGAGAAATCAAGAGGTTAGCCATCAAAATGCATGATTAGTTATCGTCTTTTGTGGTCATCTCTAAAATTTTATTTAAATTGAAATAAATATTTATAATCTTCAAATTTTACACATGCAATTAAATTCTCCATAGCTAAATCAAGTAAAGGTTATTATGACACTTATATTAAAAGATTCAATTAGCCTTAAAAATATTAAAATTAAACAAACAACGTACGATTACATGTTTGGTTTGACATAAACAAAACGTTATCAAAAAAGTAAAATAGAGCTAATACCTCATCAATCATTTTGGTATAAAGAAACGAAGTATGAAATCATATTGGCTTATCTAAATATATAATGTGCGTAGAAATGTATCGACCTTAAAACAAATCTAGTTCCGGCTAAAGACATTTGTAAACTATCATTTTATTAATAAGAAATTTAACAAAAGCCTTTGAGATTTCTAGGATGGATGTGAAAAGCACAAAACGTTGCCTAACCCTTTAAGTTCGTTGCAATCGTTAAAAACACTTACGATGGTCTTCTCCTTAATATCGTCGTCTACTCGATACTATATTTACTTTACTCGACTCTTCGTCGAGGGTTTCCTTTGCTTGAAGGAAGGCAACGATATACCAGACTCCTACTGGGTAAAGTACCAGAAGTTTTCTCTTTTTCCTATTGTCAGAGGCCAAACAGATTGCTTACATGGACCACCGGAACACAACAGCTACAGTTTTCGTTTTAAAAGTGTAGTTGTGTAAAAGGTCCTCTGAAATAGACCTTCAAAACGATGGTTGGCTTAAAAAGTTTTTATTTAAATTCTGCAAAAATCTTATATGAATAGGGATGACGACAATTTTTTTTTTCAGTGTCCGTCTTGTAGTTTTCTGTATAATAATGGATACGTATTTTCTTATTTGTCCCGCAAACAAAAATTGACCAAATTACAGTGAATGAAACTTACGCGTGACGTCACGATTATGTATAAATTTTACCATATCGTTACGTCACAAGCGTCTCCTAAACTTCAAAGCATCTTTGTCAATTCTAGTTTTTCTGAAAAAGGAAAACATACGTGTCTCATACTTTTCAATTATCTAACTGACAGACTAACTAGATTTTTTCCTTTTATACCCAGTCGACATCCCTATTCACTTGAGTTGCGTGATTTCTTTAATAAGTGCGAAATAGTGTTACATCGATTTTATTGGTTTTGTTAAACCTACCAGCTACTTCAAGTGCACTCAAACCCCCTACTACCTCTCCTACTAATTACGAAATAAAGGATTAACAGATACAAGGAGGTGTTATCAATAAAACAAAACACATTGTTAGATAACGCTATCAGTCATAAGCAACGGATTAAACTGTAATATCTGTTCGCGCCTTGTTTGCGTGACTATTTTCTAACGGATTTCCCTGATATATATGACCTCATGTATCAAACCTATATGTATACCGAATAACTAATTTTACAACTGTTCAAGTTTATTAACTTCTGACTAGAACATTTTTTGGAACAAGGATTTAATTGATTCTTTTGTGTAGCGGAACAAAATGTGTCGCAACAGCTTATCAAATATTTAAATCTGATTGGTCACTTTAATTCTCAGATATAATTCTGGTGGATACATAACAATTATAATTATTTCTATCAGAATCAACAAAGACCTTATTAGTAGGTACAACAACATGTTTTTACTTGTAATCAGATACTTTAATAATGGAATTTTATCCTCCTTAGTTTGAAAAGACGGATTTCTATATATATGAATTTATACCCATTGTGTAATTTTCTGAAAATTCCTTCCTTAGGAAGTGAATATTTTAACCTCTGCAACTGCAAAATTGTTCATATATCTGACGCTATATTTAGTTGTCGCCCATTGTTGTTTTACATTTTAAGAGATAAATAAATTTCTTATAATTCAATTTTAGAAAGATTTTTGTTTTTGCGACTTGTGTTGATATCAGTCAACCAATCAACTTATGTGACATTGCATCAAGCGTTTATACAAAAAGCTGAAATATATGGACATTATAGTCAAAGACACTGATCAGAAAATGTTATGCCTGCCTGCATTTTCACCGATGACACTTGCAAAGTACGACCTGTTTAAAAGATGTTTAAAAAATAAAAAGTAACTCACTTGAAACTCTCGTTGATTGCAAAGAGAAAGTTGAAGGTGTCCCTGATAAACTTAACGTTCTTGTATATAAGAGGGATGTCGAACTTCGGCGGCTTGGCTATATACTTGACCTGCTTCGGACGAAACAGTTTTAACGAAGCTATCACCTGAAAGATAATACTCATTTGTTTATCAGATTTCATAAACAGTGGCGCAACTAGACAAAGGTTTTTTTAACGTCAATACAATAAATCAAGTACTAACAACGGAATTTTACCGTTTAAAATATGTCTAAATAATATTTGAAGGTTCATTTAATCATGCACGTTACACAACGAATTGCGTTCTAAAAATATCGAAATGTAACTGCGTACTTGTGATGTATAATCGATGCATACGTGTGACCTATTAAGTTTAATTCATATACTCGCGATTTCCACATCACAATTAAAAATGATCATGTTAAAGTAAATACCTTCTTTATAACTTCTCACTGGTAGGTATCATTTAAAAATAAAGAGTCGATGATGCTATATGGTGCAATAACGACATACAAATCATTTATATTAAATAAAAGAGTAGGTACTTTGTCAAATATCAATGTAAAGAAGCTAAAGTAAACTATCTCACTCACAGGATTCCAGCACAAGTTCATTTCCAACCGCACCCTTGGACAGTTGCCTTTCGCTATTCTTCTCTTGTTGTTGTCTTTAAGCGCGTACCATCGTACTTCACCGCTGTCTATCCTCAGCAACGGTATGCTCACTCTGCCCAAGAAATCACCGAGAATGGAGTTTATAGAACTGTCGCAAACCTTCAGTTCTAGTACAGATGTCACGTCGTATATGTTGCTATAAAAAAACACGGTCAAATGTGGTGAGTAACAAAACACGACAGCGAAAAATATAATATTTCTAGAATAATATTTCGTGAAAATTCGCGCTTAAATAGGCGATAGTCTCATATTATATCGCCAGAGATGGCGATATAATATGGGAGACGGAGATGTAGACGGTGAAAAAAGTGGGACGTCAAACAAAAAAAATGCATTCGTGTTATTTAAACACAAAGTTAATATTGTATCTCAATTTGAGTAATAAGTTCTACTTACAAAACGTAGCTCTTATTCCAGACTGGTTCTGCAGTAGAGCTGATGTAGGGCGTCTGTATCTTCTCATTATCCAACTCTATCGTACAGTAGGCACTCGGCTTGCCGCATAACCCTTTGGCACCGATAACTTTTACGTGTAATTGTCCGACAACACATAAATCTGAAGGTACGCTGTAGAAGGCCTAGAAGTTATAAACTATAATTTATAGATATATATAAATAAGATTACAAAATTATATTTTATAATTTTAAACTATAAACGGAATTTAAATAATATTTTTAACAATTTAAATATTTCTTTATAAAATAAAGTATAAAATTCTCCTTGTGACCTTTCTTACAACCAAAAATTACCGTCTACGAAAAAATTGTAGCTTAGCCTACGAGTCTACGGTATTCTTTTATCGCTCGTGTCTTGAGATATTGACAGATAAACTTTAGAAAAATCGTAGCATGAAATGCTACGATGTAGCTAGTACTTACATATTTGGACTGCCAATCCTCAACGTTTGGTTCAATATTAGCAACTTCATTCGACTCTTTTTGTCTCGTAGAACAAATGGTGACTGACAAATGTATGGATCCGAAACCCTCATCCAGGTCCTGCCAAATATCATGAGTGCGCTCTCGTTCCCGCAACGACAGATCTAGAACACAGCTTAAAAATAATTGTACTCAGTAACTATTTGAAAAGTATCGCCTATAAAGAAAAATGCATTTTTATAAAGTTGGTTTTTTCATACATCAATTTGACCTTTTTTATTTACTTTAAAATACTATATAAAAGACGATGATTTATAACTAATTATTATCACAGATTGTTAATCAGAATCTCCATAATAAATCGTATAACAACATTATAAAATTGACTTCGTTGCTATATTGTTGATTCGTTGTTGCTATCGCTACCAGCACGTTTCGAATTATCTACATGTGTGTGTAAATGAGATCACTCATTAATGATCTATTTTCTCTTACTATGTCCGGAAAATATTTCCAATGAGCTATAAATTATATGTTCTGTGACTAAGGTGCGGTGCTGCCCGTGACCTACGAGGTCGTACTGATAACAAGCACGTTTATACAAACAACTCGAGAGACCAGCCAGACACATTAATTAGTTCGTACTGGAAATCATGGCTTTAGTACAAAGTTAGGACATCCATGGTTGTTGGTAAAAGAGTCTGCCATCTAAATAGTATACTATCACTGGAGCATAATTTAAACTCCTTGGTCCAGTGATGATCGATCAAGTGATGCTATAAAAAAAGTGGCTTTAACTGAGTTGGTGTTCTAAATACAAAATTAATGAAAAATTAAAAACAACGCAATTATACTACCGGCTGTAATCACAGCATCTATGGTATACAATTAAAAATAAATTGCTTGGGTTGTGTACTTGGATTACACTTGCATATTACTGAATGTGACATACCTGCCCATAAAGTTCTTTTGTTTTCCTTTATCCCACAATGATATATGTAGCAACTGATCACTGCACAGATTCAGTTTAAGTTTCTCCCGCCATTGTGGGTGTCGTGTGGTCGGCACTGATTTCGATTTATGTGTTTGAGATCCCATCCTGAAAGACGATATTGTTAATATTCTATTTTCCTATCGTATTTCCAAAGCATAAAATATACATTTTCATCTATGTCAAAGTAGGGCAAATTCTTTAAGCACTGTAGGTACATAACCTACTTACAGTGCTTAAATGGTTGTATTTTGTACTAATGTTTAAGTTTAGTCTAAAATTACATCGATTGAATTACACATACTAAGTTGTTAAATGTACTCCTTGTATAATCTCTTCCTCTGGTAATCTAATTAGTAGTTACAATGTAGGTTTGAAGATTACAAATTAAGCTCTCTGAAAATATACAAAATTCGAAAGCCAATTCGAATAAAAAGCACAAGGACAGTATCATAACAGTTTCATATTTCAATACGAAACTGTCTTGTATGCAATCGATCGTAGAAGTTGTCAAACCGTTTCTTCATCTTAGATAAGTAAAGAGTTTAGTAAAGTGAAGGATTTTATCAATGTTTACCGAAATTTGCAGTAAACTCCATGAGAGTTTCTGTCGTCTGGCGAGTCAGGCAAACCCTTGGCTTCCACTATCACGATATTAACAATTGTGTTCCGAACTGCCTTGTCCCTCCTTAGAGTTAACTCCGATCTTGGCTACAAAATAAAACAACAAGAATTATTACTACAATTGTTTTTGTTTGACTGTGACGTCACAAAAAATATTTTTTGATATTAAACCATTCTAAAATGAATAATAATGATTGATTTAATCTTAAATAGTATCCATAGTTGCACAAATACGATTAAGTACGTATATCTGTGACTTAAATTAAATACTATCACGATAAGCTAATTTCGTTGTGGATTGCTGATTTATTTCAAATGCAATGTCACGATGCTTCACTTACAATGATAGGTAATTGCAGGAAAACCTCATACAATGAGCAAGTGTAAAATAAAAACCAAAGTAAATTAGTGACAAATATTTGACAATTACAGTATGTAGTCTTAATTTTGTTCGCTAGAAATATTATAAAAAACAAACAAATGTAAGAGACTGCATTCACGCATCTTTTACGCACTGTTATTCCCTTAATTGATTGACAAAGCGTAAAAATAGACCAATATAATATGTCTATTGGCTGATCCGGCAAACATTATTTTGATGACTGGGCAATTTTTGGAGTATCTATGAAAAAAATAACGCACTAATAAAAAAGTTAGGAGGTCAACCCTTATCACTTAAGGTTATAAAAAGTAAATAATAGCCGATGCCCAGGCCTAAACATGCACACAAAAAAAACATAAAAATCGGTTCAGCCGTTTCAAAGGAGTATCTTCACTAACATGCGACACGCTTTGGTGACACGAGAATTTAATATAAAGTGAAGATACAAACCTATATGCTAAGTGTTACAGTCAATACAACAACAAAAAACATAAAAGACAACAAACCTTTTCAAGGCTGGTTTGTTCCACGGTAGGTTCAGGGGCAGCTTCGACCTGCTTGGTGGTGTCCACCGCGACCGGCGTCGGTATGGACTCGAGAACAGGGTTACTCCTGCGCAACACATCGCTCGCTACATTCAAGAAAGAACTTATACGCCACCTGCGACATGGAAATTATTAAAATAGTTTGTTCTGGAGGTTTTCGTCTGCAGGAAAGCATATTAAAAGAAACTGACTGATTGAACTCATTGATTTGTAATCATCGAACAATGAAAAAGGTAAAGGGCATAGCTATAACTATTTCTTTACAAATAAGGTGACTATTACTATTTACATTTTGTTCATAACAGAGAATCGAACAGGTCCCCAATTCTGCTATTTAAAATGGCCGATGAATGATTGAAATTTGGCTTAAAATTACAATTTTCGTTTTCTCTTAAGCGTTTTTCTACACAATAATTGGAAATTTAGTGTGAGACGCTAAACTCACGGTCAATGCAAAATGTTTAAGAGAATAGAAATAATTTCAAATTAATTCAATTGCCATTCATTCATCGGCCTTTGTAAAATAGCAGAATCGGGACCCAGAGCGCCAAATTAACTCCTGCTTTAATTCTATTGAACTTAAATATTGGTAAATAATTGTATTATGAATACTCGAATTCATTTCAATATTTCACAATGTTGTTTAGAAATATTTATAAAATAATCATGACTCTCACTGGATGTACAATCATTTCCAACTCCTACGCATTTTTGCTGCATATTTGATAATATTCAAGTACCTAAACATTTTGTGAGTATTTAATTTATGAAGTGATTTTGAATTAAAATAATGTTGTGTAATTAAAATAAGCACCTACTTATCTAATAAAGGGAAATTCTTAATATTGCATCAAACTTATTTTATATAATTATCATAATAATACACGTTATACACGTGCATTTTATACCATTGTTTTGTTACACGACCATAACGTTATTAACTCTTTGAATAAAATCAATTCAAGCAAACGTTTTGTATATAAATGTACTTACGCCATCTCTGAAACATAACTCCACACAAAAGCCAAGTAAGGGAACAACTGGTACTTTGGCACACTGACACTTAACTGTGACGAGTTAATTAATAAATGTTTATTATAAATAAAGTTTATTATCACAGGACAGTATGAGAACAACGATATATAGCATCTGTGATGTTGTCACAGAATTAGCCTTGTAACATTATAGATACACAAGTAATACCGATAACACTTAATTCATATTAATAATTACGATACGGAATACCAAATGTAAATGCTATCAAATCTTATCTTATTTCAATTCCAATTGTTATTTAAATCATTTTTGATAATTTCATGCAAGATGTTCGGTAGTATTTGTTAGGTACCTATGTCGCTTCAAATTTTTGAAACTAGCTAAAATCCAGCTGAATCATTTTTTGTCATAAAATCTTCCTCACTACCGCTGCATTTAATCGTAGCAACGCGGTGGGTGACAAGAAATAATTTGTATGTTTACAAATAAAACCGAAATGGAGGTCGTAATTTGAGAATTGATGACATAAATTACAGTATACATATTGTATTCACCTCGTAACGTACTGGTAGGTTACCGGTAGGGCGTCTTTCTGACTACAGCTCGACTGCCCAAGACAAATAATTATTGCTGAAGACTACTTTCAGGCCATTGCTAGTCCTAAATAATAGGACGTTAGAACAACTATGTAGCTCCCAATTCTATTTCTATTCTGTAACGTTTCGCAAGCCAACTAGAATAAAAATGGTAACAATCTCAATCATCAATTTGTAACCCAAGTTGATTAATCGCTCCATGGATACAGAGATTTCAAAGGTGACATTGCTTTATCAGATTATTATATCATTTTATAATAAAGTATACATATAATTAAAGTTCTTTCTCTTAAGGGGTACAGCTTTACTGCAAATAGGTGTGAATGCACTTAGCGACTATAACTTTAAAGATATTTGTTGTAATCTCAAGAAAATGTTCTACTTAAATATTTTGTTAAGATCCTGTTATATTTAAAACTAGCTGTTGCCCGCGACTTCGTCC
This sequence comes from Trichoplusia ni, assembly GCF_003590095.1. NCBI lineage: Eukaryota > Metazoa > Arthropoda > Insecta > Lepidoptera > Noctuidae > Trichoplusia > Trichoplusia ni. Next base: position 5,617,538 of record NC_039481.1, read on the forward strand.
ACGTGGTTAGAATTTTCCCCATTTTCCATTGTATCTTCGCTCCTATTAGTCGCAGCGTGATGTTATATAGCCTATAGCCTTCCTCGATAAATGGTCTATTCAACACAAAAAGAATTTTTCAAATCGAACCAGTGGTTCCCGAGATTAGCGCGTTCAAACAAACAAACAAACAAACTCTTCAGCTTTATATATTAGTATAGAGTATAGATGTACCACCTGTTAAAGTTATATACCTATAATAAATGCAGTGTCGAAAAGCGACACTTTTAAACTACAATAATATAACTTAAAGCTTAAGGTAAGGTTACAATACGCCCACAGGACTTGGGAACTGGAAAGCAATCCGATGATTTTAGCCGGTTTGTGTAAGGCATAACTTTCTACTACACCAGGACCAGGGTAAAGAAATTCTGTGAAGATTTCCTCCTGGTCAATAAAAAGACTCCCGATTCGCCAACCATTTCACTATGGCCGCGAATGTCGTAGACACTGTCCTTCAAATACCAGCTTGTAGAGGCTTATAAAATATTACAAGAAAATCATATAAAAAAGCAAACTTCGACTGTACTCGAGCATACAAATCGAATATCTTGTTGTAAACCCTGATAAAATTCCGATTAACAATGATAACTATAATATTTGATGTACGTATAACAATACATACCGAAACATATAGTCGAGTCATATATCCGTATGATGCATGTCCAATGTTCAAAATTAAACACGTGTACGATGTAAATACGTTAGATATGTCAACAGAAGAAAAATCATAAAACGTTCATAAAAATATTATGTCGAGCGTTGGTGATAACTTTGATTACGAAATATAGGATTTGGTGACGTCATCATTATTTAGTTACTACGTATAAAATAGTTGTACAGTCGTATTAATTAATATAGGTAATAAATGAAATGGGTGATAGTGAAAATACACAATTATTTTCACTGTCAACCAAAGGGCAAATCTGGAACGATGTTACTTAGGCTCGCCAACAACCACAAATAATATTAAAAATTAACTTCGAACAGAGCCGCGGTTAAACAGCGCTACGTGACAATTAAGTTTGAGTGTGGGAAAATTTATTTGATACCCAACTTTTTTTTACACAAACGACTCCCACAGTAAGTAATTTAATGTGTCGCGGGAGGTTCACAAACATACAACTCACATGCACAAAAACACCCAGCATTCGTGAATCACACAAATGCTTGTCCTACGCGGGGATCGAACCAGCAACACGACGAGCTCAGTGGGTTTGCAGTGGTGTCCTCAACCACTCGGCTACCCGTGCAGTTGTTTACCTTTTTTCAAATAATAAAGTATAATAATATTCTAATATATTCTTTTTTTCTGAAGAGGTGATTTTAATTCGGAATTTCAAATAACACGTTTATTGGCTTAAAATGAAAGTGGATACAGTATGTATACCGTACTGCTGTAATAGTACCTATAAACTATCACAACTATGTCTGACTTATCTTCAGTTTAATTAGTCTTAGTATATGACTAGAAATATAAATATTAAGTAGTGTACAGCTTAGGACATTACTACGACTAGACATAGTAAAGGCATGTTCAAAACTAAGAACATTTTTGACGCAAGAACGAATTTTGATTATAACTAGTTATATTTTGGTGATAATGGAAGCAAATATATTTTTTACTAAGTGTGCTCTAGTAAGGACAATACGAGAACCTGTGAGGTCCAGAAGTAGAGATCCTCACAGTCACATTAATGTTGACTACTCTACCTGTGAGCGTAATGACCCTAAATACTAAAATCCAAATACAAAATAACGCTTACACTCTGAAATACAAAAAAATATAAGAATAATAATAAGTAAAAATCAAATGTTTTCTGCGACTACCGGCATCTAGTGCGTAATAGAATTAACAAACATTCGTCTTAGTTTCGCTACTTACCACTTCAAGCGCTGTATCGTAGCGTCTCTACGCGTCACTCATATAAGTTTGTGGCGCTAGTGTCAAGTTGTCAACATCATATTCGTTTGTAATTTTGTTGTAGAGGTTATGGAGTGAAAATATCAGTTTTATTAGAGTGAAGTGTTTTTTTACTGTTACAAAAATGGAGACAAGAAGTGATAATTTGTCTTCTATGGAAATATGTCGGTTTTGTTTGACTCAAGGTGGAACTTTAACAAGTTTGTATGAAAGAGTCCGAGCGCCAAAAAACTCAGTTACTCTTCCATTGAAAATACTATCCTGCTTGTCGATTGAGGTACACGTTATTGGATATCTGCTGTATATTATGTGCTGCTAATGTTTAACAATTATTATTTCTACGCCACCTATATTATTTAATGAGTTTTGTGTACGTATATGCGTAATGGCGCCTAGAGTACAAGGGACTCTAAATATTTGTATATCAGATTATTCTGTCAACTAACACTGCTACTTGAAATTGCTAAATGTCGATGAAGGAAATGTTATTATTTTAAACATTGTCAATCATTAATTCAATTAGAAATGTACAGTTTTAGATGCTATCTTGTCAATAATTTATTGTTAAAAGCGCCATCTGGTGTAAAAATAGCCTAAATCTGAACTAAAATTTTAATGCTTTTCTAATAATTGATTTATTAAATTTGTTGTCAGGTTTTCGCTTCAGACAAAATGCCTACTTATATATGTAGTCGCTGTAAGTTCTACATGGACTTGAGTTATGAATTTAAAAATATGTGCCGGCAAGCTGATGAGCACATATTGCAGTATGTTCAGAATGGTATACCTTTGACACCTATGACCTGGTCGGCTTCATTATCAAAAGTAAGTTACCTATTATTATCCTATAAGAATTATTATACAGTTAGTTATCTAAGTACTTGAAAGCTATTACAATATTGAAAAATGTAATTGCTTGTTCAAAAAAAAACCTAGTTTTTGGAAGACTATTCATACTTGTGATTAAAAAGAGAACTACAATAAGCAATGGTGTTTGGTTTGAGCATAACCCTTAGTCTGAAATCTAAGATAAAATAAATTGTTTCATATATTTTTAATCTGTGGAACGAATAAAATTTTATTTTGAAGAAATCTGAGATATTTGCATGATTATCAAAATTGCATGATCAACCTTTATTCAGAAACAGATAATATTTTGCAGTATAAACTAATTTGTTAGTAACGGCTAGTACAACTAAAAGTATTAGGACATGTAACTGTATAGCTGTATACTATGAAATGATACAACAATTATAAATTCAACATACATAATATTTTATGTTAAAAAAATCTAATTACAATGACTTTATAGGTATTTCGTTTGGCTAACAAAACACCAGAGGTAGCGGTTATGAAGACAGTTGTAGAAGGTGGGACCACGGTGCAAGTGACCGCACAGTCTGAAAGTGACGAGGAGGATGATGAAAATGTCTACAATGTTAAGGTATACAGTGTAACCAGTGCCGTATTATCCATAAGGCACTTTAGGCCAGTGCCTAGGGGCCCACTATGACCAGGGGCCCACCACCAAACTAGGCATCTAAAAAAGCTTGATAAATTGGGACCCTAGCTCCGGCCCTGTATATAACTGTGTAAATTGTGTAACAATTACATTACTATTTATTCTTAGACTATAGGGCTAATGCTTTTAATATTTATTAGAGGTATTAACAAAGAATCTTTTACATTTTTGTTTTATGAATTATTGCTTGACATGCAAAAAAAAAACTTTATTTCAGTATACTTGTATTCCCATTTCATGTTAAAGAGATATCCTTTTAAGCAAGGTGTTGCTTGTAATAGATTTAAAGGACTATCTATGTGAAAGACTAAATCCAATGTTATATTATCCACAATTAAGGAAAATAATTAGAAGGAAATAAATCGGTCTTCATAGTTCTCTATTGTTGCTTTCGAACTTTAACCTAAATAAGGGAATTAAAAATTTTTTGCTCTTGCAGATTGCTGATGGATCTGATGAAGACTCTAAAAGCGCCCGAGTCAAGGTTATAACTAGCACTGACAAAGATGAAAAGGAAAAAGCCAAGCAGACCAAAGGTAATAAAATCTGATACCAGTAGATATTATTCTATCCTATTTATTTTAGTATATAAGAATGATTTCTTCAATTGGTGTGTTCATAGCTTATAATCCCATTATAACTTTATTTTTATGCATGGCATGGTTATTTGTTTTTTTTTTCTTTAGTGCCAGTCACTCTTCATTACATTATTGAAATTAAAATGTTTTTCGTTTAATAATGTTGAGTGTGCTAAGGAATGATGTTATTGGTTGGTTGATAAAGGAGTTGTTTTTTTTCTAATGTTGATTGGTATGTAATTAGTTTTATACAGTGTGTATTTTATGTTCAGTTTTGTTGAGGGAGTATTATTTGTTTGTGTTTCAACGCCTATTTTTCGAGAAAGCTCAACTAGTTTCGAGTAAAAAGCTAGTTAATTATGAGGTCACTTGATGAAAGATTGGAAAAGCTCCGGAACTAGTCAGGTGTTTCTCAGAGGCGCGAAAGTTTTTATATTTAGTTTATAAACGTGTATTTTGCGACTGATTATTTTTATATCCAAGGTAAGCTGACTTTAAGTATTTATAGTGATTAAAAGTCTCGCTGTTGAAATGTTATGTTTGGCATCTGTTTTAATTAAATCTAGATTGCATGTCCTGTTGTAAGGTCTTGTTTTATTTCAATAAATATTATAGTAAGCGGGTAGTTAATTTTGCTTGATTAAGTACCTAAATGTTTTCAATATTTTTTCTTATAACAAAAAATAATACGAGCCTACTTCGGCGCCTAGCCTTTTCAATACCAAAAAAGGTCAAGCGTGATGATGAAGCGTGGTTTTACAATTCCAGATTCAATCTGATTTCTTCACTGTTCTTTTCTTAACCGTTTTACTAAGAACCTTATAATTTTGAATAAGTTTCCATTTATTATAAAGTGTATGAGCATTTTGAGTGGCTTATGGTTCAGATCGGGAAGAGTTGGATAGTACGGAATTGGTTAGTGAGCCGGTGGCACGTTTGGTACCTGTGGTACCGTTAGTGCCGGTAGTACCAGTGGCGCGGGAGGGGTGCTGGCCGTGCGACGAGTGCGAGTGCACGTACCCGCTGCAGCAGATGCTGGAACTCCACAAGAAACAGAAGCATAGGGAGAGGACCGTATCCTGTGATCAGTGCGATGCGTAAGTCCTATTTCACTTTATTATCGGTTACTTACTTTATTACTAAACCCCTTTGCCTCTTTTGAATACCTTAACCCTAGCTGTCGTAATTCGATCAACATCAATTTAGATTTGGGTCAGTCGACCATAAAATTTAGGGAGCCATTTTTTTGTTAGAGAAAATTTCAGCTGTTTTTGTCGCCTTGCGTGAGAATGGCTTAAACGTAGACGATCAAATGAAAGAACAAAATAGAAAATAGAAGAAAGTTGAAGAGCTAGTTTCAAATTGCAGAAAATTTATTTTTCTACCTCAAACAGAACGTAGCAGTCTCCATCATATTAAGGCTAATGGTTCCGTTTAAGCATCTAAAATGTAGTTAGTTTATCTATACAATTATTTTCTTTCAGTAAATTCTTTAGCCATTACGATATGATGACGCACAAACTTCGCCACTCAGACGAAATGAGTTACCAATGTATAGCATGCGATAAAAAATTTAAGCGGCTCATATTGCTGAAGAGACATGAGAAGGTAAATTTGAAATGTTTCCTTTAATAATGTGTGTTCTAGCACAGTGTGTGTCAGATGTAGCTATGCGACGAATACGTATTTAACTTAGTAATGGACTTTGTACAGAGATAAATTACTTATTTTTAATTTTAGTCACAGCAAAATTATGGAAATTTCGCTTAGCGTTGCCCCCGAATAAAAAAACCTCATGTGTAAAACCTCCACACAAAATGTTATAATAATTGGTCTAGTTGTGAGTTTAGGGTTAACTTTCAATTAATTTTAGTGGGAAGTATGATGAGATCACAACTAGAAAGGTCTTATCCGAGGCATCACGCACCTTGCTAGAATGCAACATCAATAACATTGTTTTTTTTGTTTGTTCTTTACTCGCAAGGTTGATGTTTCAGTCGATGCACGCAGACTTACCGCAACAGATTTGTAAATTCTGCCCAGCTTCGTTTTTATCAGTTGAGGACTTAGACACGCACATGTTCAAACATACCCGCATCGTGGAGAAACGATTCCACTGTGAAACATGTGACAAAAGGTTTGTTGCCCTGACACTGCTACTGTACTTCCAGACATGTTGAGCTACCAAGTTTAATGTTATCAGGGAGGTGCAAAATGGTGTTCGTGTCTTTAAAAGAATCTTCGCCTCTCACTACCCACTTCTTCCCCATAATTCTTTATTCTTGAATTTTAGAGGTATTTTGAGATGTTCCTTTTTGAATCAGGTGAATAGGTACCTAAACATTTTACATTTACAAAAAAAAAAATTGTTGGTTCGCCTCAACTGTCTGGACGTACATAAGCATCTAGCAAGTAACAATATTAATGTTATTGTTATTTCCAGATTCAATGAAAAGTCGACGTTGCAAAGACACATGGATAACCTACACAGCGCCAATCCTCGCTACGCCTGCGACTACTGCGCCGAGCGTGAGTCGCGAGCAGATATCACCAACATTTTATCATTACTAACCACCATTACTCAGCACCAAATATGAGCTATGAACATACGACCACTTATCTCAGCCTTCCGGTCGCGGATAACATCTACAGCTGACCTCCCGAGGCTTGCGTCCTTATGTGTACATTGTGATGATGTTGGTTTTATTCTAGGGTTCTCATCGGTGACTAAATTATCGAGACATGTTCGGACGCACGCTGGAGAAAGGTCGTACCCCTGCAAGTACTGCAACAAAAGTTTTATCAAGGGACATCACTACACAAGGTATTATTACTTTAAAATAACCATATGTAAATAAAGAGAGGTTCTCTGTAATATTCTCTTCAATGTAAAATTTGACTGGACGGAAAACCATCCGTAGATATTTTATAACTATTAGCGTAAAGCGGTGATAAAGATCGCTGTCAGACTACTCAATACACCGCGCTGAATGATAATGTCACAAAAACGTCTAACATATTATATTTAAAACAACTCTTACCAACACAGACATCTTCGTCTAAAACACCGCGAGACGATCCGCACATGTCGCGGGCCGTTCGGCGAGGCGGACCAGTTCCGCTGCGAGCAGTGCGAGGACAGCTTCGGTACTCAGGACGAGCTCATCTACCACTCGGCGATACATGCCACGCAGAACCTCACCTGCCCCCTCTGCCAGGAGAAGTTTGAAGACGTCGATGCTGTCACATCTCACATTAAGACGCATGTCACAGGTTCGCCACTGAAGCAAAGTAATAAGAATAATGATAGTCTGACCGCTATAAGTCGAACCTCTGTGGTAAACCATTTAATACACATAGAGCACAAGGATGCAAAAAAAACTACATTATATAAACCAAAGTAATGTAAACAAACATTCTCTACTCTTCTTTGTTGCTGTGTCCTGCTAAGTTCGTATTGTATCGACTGTGATAAAATTGTTCAGTACAAAATATTGAATATTAAACTAGTATCTTCGAACTGAGCAATCATAACAAAGAAAACATATTTTTAAAACGGTTCTATACGATCTCCAAAACCAAAATTCACAGTTGCAGTTGTCATTTGACAGGTATGGAGTTCATGTGCGACCTGTGTGAGCTGGTGTTTACTTCTAAAGAAAAGTTGGACACCCACGTCACTTTAGCGCATGACGACGAAATGCGCAGCGAATCTGTAAGTGGCCATATTTTAAGTAAGGTAGATCGGGGCAACATCGAACGCGATTTTGATGAGATGAGGTATATTTGTTTTAAGCATCTATATGAACCCGAAACACATAATGTAGCAGCAAACTATAGAACTTTCAATAGAACCAACAGATTGTACTTTACTTTACACCAGGCAAAGAATCATTATTCTTATATATTAATATAAATATTAATAAAAATATACACATAAACGAAAATAATGAAAACGGGTAAAGATCGTAATGTAGGGGGGAAGACCGACAATTGGGGGTACTTTTTTAAATTTTTGTTTTAGGTCACTGGATTCACTCACAAATTGTGTAAAGAATGTAAAAGTATACATGTTTCTTCATCAAAGTACTTTAAAGTAAGAAGAAGTATGAAATATTGTAAAATAATGAATTTTATATTCCGGTCTTACCCCACTTCTACCAAATTCAGACAGGGGTTCCCAACTGTTTTAATATCATAATAGCTGTGTAAGTAAATGTTGACGTAGTAGTAATCATAACTAGGACATGAATGGAAACAAAATTTGCCAATAGGTACAAATTATATTTATAATAATCAAACAATAATTGCACAATACACTTACAGAAAAATACAACATTTCAAAAATATTATAAAAGGCTCATGTTAATAACGTAACAATCAAAAGGAACAAGCAAACCGTTTTAATAAATGGATCCGTCATTTGTCGTCGGACATGCTCTATAGGCTGTGGTTTTTTTATAGAAAGGCCATGGCGCTTGCGGAAATTATACAGCCAGTCCGATCCCGGCCTCCCATTCCTAAACGGTGTAGCGATTTCATTCAGTTTGATAAATTCTTCGACGAGGTTTATTATTTCGACCCTGGAGAGACCAAAACCCCATTTTTCCAGTATTATTAGAGCATTGGCTAATCTGACTTCTATTTCGTCAGGAATGGCGGTTGGTCTACCCAGGGTTTGTCTTTTTATTCTAGTTTTACCCTTAATCCTGTCATTGAGTGTCGATACTGGTATTCTGTAATGTTTTGCAGCAGCATATTGGCTTTTTTCTCCTTTTGCTATACTTTCTAAGGCAGCATTTAAATCTTCCTGAGTGTAAGTAGTGGCGCGAAGCGATTTTCTATAATATTTTCGTGGCATGATTAATCTGTAACCAATATTTAAATTTAAACCCAAAGTCAACTAAATGTATGTCAATTAAACTATTGAGTAAAAAAACAAATATGAAATTCCGGATATTTTAAAGAATAGAGCATATTTAGGAGTTTGTCATGTTCACTTGTCACTTGTGTTTGTCACTTTCCCAAACGAACATAATCATTCATCATCATCATCATCATCTTAAAAAAAAAAACTCCATTGCACACAAAACGACTATTCTATGAACCTAATTAGGTACTTCTTAAAATATCCATAGTCCTTTTAATTACAAAAACAGAAATAACCTCAATAATATTAATGTTTTATCATTTTAATTTATTATGACAAACTTAAACCGATATAATTTGACCCAGGTTGAGAACCCCTGTCTATTATAATGAGATTTTGAAACGGGGCAAGATCGAATGAATAGTATTCCGAACTTACCTCTTATCAAAACGATTGGTAAAGATCGAAAATACAAAAATATCCGAAATGGCATTATTTATGAACTATCTACTGCTTTGTCATCACTAATAACGTAATAAATGTAATAATAAACAATTACAAGTATAAAACTTATAAATATCTCACCTGAGAGGAAAGTTATAGATGATGGGTAAAGATCGAAAATCTTCAAAACTTCGTCGAAAATGACAGTTTGCAAAAAATGCATTTCACACACAACTACACGGTTAGAACGCTCGAGGCAGACTGAGGTGGGGGACGGCTTGAGTTGTCCTTCACCGCTGGGTTGCCATAAGTAAAATTATTTGCCTAAATCTCAGGTAAATGAGAATTTTCGTACTTTACCCTTTTACGATGTTACCCCGACGTACCTTATGTCTAAAAATAGTCTGCACATAGTCAATAATGTGATGTTTCAGTTTCACCATTATTTTCCTTTTACCTTTATACGATTCATAATTATTTATTTAACATCAATTTACTGGGACCGAAACTAGTTGTGCTATCCCTATAAATACGCACAAGTAAGCCGTGATTAAATGAATAATCATGAATCAGCGTGTGATGTAAATAGAATGTCGCGGCCATCTTGATTCCGTCAGCCATTTTGTAAATGAGTTATATTGTTTCCAGCTAGTGCAGGATGAGTCTTCGATGGAAATGGATGTAGAAGACGAAGATGACGACACAGGAATTAATGGTGAGTACAAATTAGACGGTAAGTGTGTTCGCGATTAATAAACCCACGGTTTTTGGGTAAGATGTGGTTGCATGTGGGTACCTGTTTTTTGCATGGGTTCATTTTCGGGATTTTAAAATAAAAACGTACATTTTGTTCAAGAAAGCAAGTCAACTAAATTTTGGATTATCCACATAATGATAAAAATGTTATATGATAAGTCCAATTTAGTTTTTGAATGTTGACTTTTTTTGGAGAATTTTTATTATTTACGTGGTGCACAGAAGCCGCAGAAGCGTATAAGGCCGTTTTATTTTAAAAAACGATGTATAAATAAGAAATAATATCGAGACATACCAACAACAAATTATTATTAATCATTTTTTATTTTTTATTTTAGTCAAAGAAGAAGATGACCATATGGTTGTTGAAATAAAAAAAGCTGAAGAGTTTATGGTAATTATTCATTTAATTAATACATATATTGAGGAATTACTTTATTAATAACCAAACAATAACTAACCCATCATTTAATATTTACAGCTACCTAATTTACAAGGGGATGCCGACGATAAAATTGACAATACCAACTCTGAAGGTAGGTTGAAAATATAGTACTTATGTGGCCTAGGATAGAGAATCGTGGACAACCCAACATTTCGACACAGAGAAATAGATAAAAAAATAATTATTCATTAAGCATTCCAATAACAGTCCATTTAGTCTACACGCATTTATTTAGTGCTTCATTCATCTTCAAGATTTTTATGGAACAATTCGTAAATAAACAACAGTCAATTATTTCAATAAATTATTAATAGGGAGCAGCACTAACCGATATTCTCCTCTTCATCGTAGAAAGCGACGCCGATGCGTCTTACACCGAGCTGTCGACGGTTGCGGCAACACCGATAGTTAGGAAAAGAAAACCTTCGGCTGAGAGCACACCCGTACTACTGGGCGGCGTCACCATCACCAAGAACATTGTAGCGGCTAAAAATGAAAAGGTAAATTACTCACCATAATTAAGGTTTTACATGCTACGTATGTCACCCATGGCCAAATAATGATATACTTTCTATTGCTCGGCGTGCGATAGCGGTGAATATATAACACTCTGTAAAGTTTCTTATGGTTCCCAAAGTGTTAGGTGAAACAACTTTTCTTCGCAGTTTCACTGTCTTTAATAAATTCCATATTTTACATGATGATACTGAACACTAAACTACACATTGTTGCTGGGTAACACTGTCCATAGTAAGAATTTTTATCAAGACCTCTTTTATTAGTGATGATGGCATAATAATGTACTCCCAACAGATCTGTCACTATAATCTTGAGTTAGCATTCTTGAAAGCTATATAGACAAAAACAACAACTTTATCACATTGTAAAATGATGAAATCAGCTTCCTATTATAGTCAAATGAAAAACTAGCTGAGATAATGGTTTTATAGCATTTTATCTTTTCGTTTATAAACTTCAACAATTTATGACTTCGATGCGCCTTAAAACATTGTTAAATCGTATTTGAATGTAATGTCCAAAAGAAATTGCACAAATATTTAACCATCGTGACTCATCTTAAGTTTTCAAAAAGTTTTAAGATATCATTTTACATTACTATTTCAGACAGCAAGCATTCTTCGGAAAGCTGAGGAAATTAAGAAGAAAGTCATACAACCAGCAAATGAAGGTAAAATATCCATAATCCTTAGCCTGTGATGACAAATGTTAAAAAAATATTAGTAATGTTCAAATATATACCTAAATTATACAAGGGCTACGTTACCTTTTGTTTATTGTGCGTTTAAAATGCCTGATGTCGTACTCATTACCGTATGAAAGTTTTAATTTTAATTAAATTTATTTTACAGTTGCTGACAAAAAGAAGGTTGAAAATAACAGCGCCGGAGCCAGCGACAAGTCTCTGCGTCTGCTAGAAAAGGAATTACAAGAACTGAAGAGGGTAATTACAAAATAAACTATAAATTGCAGTTATCATTCAAGCAGTATCAATAAGTGTTTGACGTTGCAGAATGCGATTATTATCTGAGCTATTACTGAATGATTTCAAATGTTGACTTAGCAGACCAATACTCGCTCCGAGGCAGTGAAGACGCCCGCCAAACCCATGGAGACTCTAAGAAGTAGGCGAGCTCAAATACACACCTCGACGCCTAAGTTAAGGTATATAATTTACTTAATAAATAGTCAGAACTTCGCAAAATAGACTGTCGTAAGTAGAGAATATTAAAGGGGCTCTGTGTCCTACTGTAAACGTTTTTTCGTGGCTAAGATTGTAGGGATCAGGTATTACATATAGCCTATTTACAACATCTAACCATTTGAAGTATAACACTGAATACTAGGCGATAATGGGTTGTATGGTAATTCCCAGTTTACATAAATTTATTCGCTAATTGCCGTGAAATGGTAACATCTTACCTTACGTACCCATACGCACGTAGTTATGTATTTTTGTTTCTTGTAACATTTTACAGGGGCGCTCCTGTAGAAGAAAAGAAAACTCTAGTAGCAACAAAGTCTCCGGCCGTGGAGAAAAAAGTACCGGAACGTCGCGTGCTCACCAAAGAGAATAAAGAACCCAAAGACAGCAAGGAGGCAAAAGCTAACAATAATAGCGTTAAAGATGACAAAGCTAAAGAAGCTAAGGAAACTCCTAAGGTACGTATGATACACCTTTTTTTTTTCAAATAGTCCACTTAAAATCTCACTTCTGGGCAAAGCCCCCCGGTTCCTCTTCCAAACTTCTGATTATTTTGTAAAGCGTAGGCACTGGTACGGCGACAGCTTGGAAAAAAAATCCTGTGTTGTTTCTGCAATTTAGGTACTGATACAGATTATTGCTGGCATTTCACATTTCCTCTTTAAAAATTCTTCACACCAGATTAGGTCGATAGTATACGGAAATCAAAGATGTATTTTAACAGTTTTATCTTTTGTTGCAGAATGTTGTAAAGAACGGTAATAGCGATAAGAACAATTCTGAAGATGGAATCCGTCGCTCAACAAGGCCTTCTAAGATCAAGGATTACGCGAAGATGATACGAGACAGGTAAAAACATTTTTTTTAGAAAAATAAAAAATAAATCTACGTTTAATATTAGATACCTCATTGACTACAAGTTAAGTTAGTACTCAATTATATAAGTCGCAAATTTCGATTCTTGATAGATAATGTTTTTGTTCTAGGTCTCAAGATTCTGACAATGATGACTCGGATGACGCCGACGATGAAGAATACAAAGAAGTTGAGAAATCTGTTGAGGTGAGATTTAGGGTTACTTAAACATTAAATTAATTCGTTGAACAGGGACTCTTGCTTGCTCCTATAAGTAAGAAATTTGATCGCATAGATTTAAAAAAGCTAAGTACTTTCAGGTATTCAAGATGGCGCCTAAAAACGTCATTATTGATATAAAATGTCCGAGTCGTTATGTCATACCAACCAATGTCATGTCATGTCAACCTCATTTTTAAATATTTTTTTTCTTATATTAATATGAACTGCTTATTCTTATTTTAGATCAAACCGAAACCGCGGCGGGCCAGTATAAAGTCTGCGGCCGCTAAGCAAGGCACGCCCAACGCGGCCGCGCCCACGCCCAGGAAGAGAGGGCGCCCGCGCAAGGATAAAGCCGTGTAAGTACTACTAACTAGAAAGTTTTCAGTGGGCTTCCTGGTGTTGAAGTTCTTTTCTTTCGTAGCCCAAATACTAATATTAAACTTCTTGATATATTTTTGGTTTATGGAATTTGATGTACACTGAGCTCGTAAACTGCCGCATTTAAAGAATTTTTTACAACTGTCCTAGCCTAAATTAATATTGCTCTTGCAAATTTTTGCTGCTCGCTGTTAGACGACACACGTGAGTAATGTATTAATCAATCACCTGAATCACATATTTATAAAGAAATATAATCTCCACACTTATTATCTTTTAATGGTAGACATGTTGAAATGTCGCTTGGCAGTTAATATAGAAGAAATTATAATAATTTGCTTTTGTTATGCGAATTGCATAGAAACTATTTTAAATAATATTCTAACTGTTGCCAATAGGGCATCAAAAATACGAAAAGAAGAGGTGGACGAAGAAGAAGATGACAATAATGAAACAAATGAGAGTGAAAAGGACGGCAAGACGAAAGAACTTGATTCTCTCGTGGAGAAAGAAAATGACGTTAAAGCTACTCCTGAGGTTGTTCCAGTAAGTGCTACTTAACTACAATCAAATTATTATGTATGCCTTCAGTGTAACTGCGTGATTATAGGCACCTCTTAAAACTAGATGACTAAGACTGGTATCCGATTCGCCTGACTAGGGCGGGTAGCCTGCTAGTCGGGATCAATCGGGACTATTAATCATGAGCGTATTGTGATATGGTGTCACTTGTTATACGCACTTAATTAATATTGCATTTAAGTTTGAATATTAAGTATATTATGGAAATAAATGAGTGTTCTATTCAAGTAGTCATTGTTGCAGGAGGCAAATAAACCAGCGACTGAACAAAAACCTTCGCCCGGCGTAATGGTCTCGCCTACCACTTTGAAAAAAGTAAGTACATTCCGTTAAAATTACCTCACATTCATATCAACTTCACTGTTCTTAACCTGAACTATAAATTCTGTTAGCACCGAATAATAAGCAGTATAAGCTCTTCGTGTAATGTGTTTTCAAATTATATTATATGACAGTCACAAGAGCAATATTTATACTTTACAGATTCCTATCAAAGCATTGCCTCCTGGAGTGAAACCGATGCCGTTGCCTGTCAATGCTCGACGTAAGTTCAAATACATTTAAAAAAATCAAATTTGTAACATTAAAACCTCCTTTTACATTCCTCTGTTTGGCTACAGTCGGTGGAGGCGAAGTATGCGAGATGCAGATCGGCAAGAAGGTCGTCAAAGTACAGAAAATAGTTATGACGAAAGCTGAAGTAGAGGCTATGGCTAAGAAAGGGTTGGTGGAGATGAAGGTACGTAGTCACGATACTTCACTCACAATTTACTTTTGACTAATTTATATTTTAAGGATCTGTTTTAACTACCAGTATTCTACTAGCACAGGGCAGATGATTGTTAAGACATTTAAAAAAATGATTATTCTTTACAGGATGGTACAATGGTACTGAAGCAGGGTATAAAAATCCCATCAGCTGATCCAACAGCACTCAAAACTACTCTAGTCGGAGAAGGTTAGTTAAAATTTCATGATATACAAGATTAATAACTTGACATACGTAATGTGTGGTGATATTAGTTGCATTATATCTAAAACAATAAGCATATGTAATATTAAAATATGTATTTTCTTTGTACACAGATGCGGGAAAAGAATCTCCTAGTAAAAAGGCAACGCCGACGCGATGCGACTTCGGCGAAGATGTGTGAATTTTATCATTTAATCATTGTTTACTACCCTTATTTATGTTATCATTAGATGGAATAAGATGTCACTATAAATAAATAGGTAAGGTAGTGTTTAACACCGATGTATTTTTTTTATTAAGTAATATCTCATAGGTATATGTTACTGTTAAAAATTGAACTTTTAATGCATTCAAGAAACATTTAATGTAATTATTATCCTTTATAATGACACGTATTTTACTTCCGATCGAGAATGTCATTTCTAAGATCATTATGTAATGGTGTTTTGTGACACAATGTATTTTAATTTAAGGGAGTAAACATATTTCTAAGCTTAGGAACTATAGTGTTTAGTACGTAAAATAAAACATAGATGCAAACATCACTTTGTTGTTTTCTTCGATTTATTCCTATTAATTCACTGCCTTAATTATTAGTATAATTAATTACATGTAGTAAGCGGTACAATAAAACAGAACCATCAATCGAAATAACGGCAAGTCAAAACTAACTTGTCATGAGGTTCTGCTACTGAACAGTAGATGGCGCTGTTACTAAATTCCAACCTGGAAATAGATGTCGCTAGTGTCGTACGTTTACCGCCCTTTTCAACAAAGCTAGAAGGCGGCTTGTTCAAAACATTTATTCAAACGAGATCAAAAACGCGCGACAGCCGGTTGCGGCAGACGACATACACCGAAATACGGACTTATAAAAGTTATAACACTTATCCAGAATTATTTATTCTGAATTATATTTCGATAAGTGCGGTGTTTACCATCGTATAAAAACGCGAGTTTGGAGTTCTGCAAAAGACTTTCAGGAGTTTTACTAAGCCATGTGAGTTTTTACATTATTTTATTTTATTATTTATTGTATTAATACGAATTTTATTTTGATATTATGACATTAAAGTTAGTATTAAGCTTTACATTTTAATAGTTTACCTACCATGATTTTCAATGAATCGGCAAACTGAGATCAAGTTAGAATTTCTAATAAGTTTTTAATATTTAATAACCATCATAGTAGCTTAAGAAACATGATTTTAATCTAATTACTTTCTTAACATGATAATACGAACAATACTTTATTGTGAACTTAATTTAAAAATACCTTTGAAAAATAAAAAGTTATGAATAGCAACGCATCAGACTTCAAAATATAGGTTTACTCAGATATAAGCAGTTACAGCTTCCGAACTTTTTAAATATTAACTATTTTTTTTATTTATTTGTAATTTGTTTACTTAATATTAAGTCAGACCAATTGTTTATATCCAATGGGGTCATTGTGATGTGTTTGTAACAAAAGGCATGCATCACGATTTCCACAATTGATAAATTGGATAAGATAAGATACGTGTAACCGCTAAGGTGTTTGCTTGGTTTAATAACAGTTCCTACGGCGATACCTTCAGTACAATCTACGTCAATTAATTACTCCGGCATCGTGACGACCAAAGAGCTCCCTTTTTTTAATAAATCATGTTTTTTTTTTACTGAAAGTCTATAGTAGGTTTTAATGCGACGATTCAAAGCCGGTATCGTTTAACTCATTTATAAAGAGTAGGTATCTATAGTCAATAGAAGTGTTTAAAGTTTTAACAAAATTTACAAAAGTAGTCTGAAGTTAAGTATTCACAGAATCATTTTATTATTGATTACATTTCATACGGATGAAGTCACAAAAATTCTTAAGCGAAACAAACTTTGGAATAGGGTTCATATTTTTACTGGATTTGCGAAGCGATTCGTAGCATTTTACATCGCGTTTCCGTGGACAGTTAGCAATCGAGGTTTTACTATCAGAAGGCAGGGTAACTAAAGAAATAAACTGTCATAAAGATTCATATTTACCAGAAGTTCAAGTAAACATTGGCGTGATACAATATATTACTGTTGTAGAACTTAATCGTTCAGTATAACCAAGTTTAATCGATTAAAAATCCTACTATCCTATAAATATTATAAACGAGAAAGTTTTTTTATAGACGCAACTTAATGGACGAACACATAGTTTATAACCAGGATTACCTAACACGTAGGATAGTTTTTATCCCAATGTAGTGTTCCCGAGGCATCATTTCCGATACGCTACTAATTGGCGAGACCTTTAATAACTCTTGGCTCATTAATTAATTTGCAGAACTTACAAAATACAGGTTTAAACTTCCCATGTTAAGGTTGTGACCTTTGGCTTTCTGCCCCAAGGGCCTGCAGACCACAAGGGAAAACACTAGGACCTTCACATATTGAAATTTAATCCAAGTTTGGTGAGCGAGGACCGACTTTTAGCTTAAGGAAAACAATAAACTTTTTAGTATTGCAGTTTTGTAGGAAGTCCGTGTCCAATCCGAAAGTTAAAGCCAATGACTTAATTGATTAACCGAGAAATTACTTCAAAATAGGTATACGGATATCTCCTGTCAATAAAATTTGCAGGAAAAATATCATCGACAGTACCTATCAGTATGAGATAACTGAAAATCCATATAAGTATCTATAATATTGTAGCTAACTAAACAAGACTACTAATACAAATAAAAAATATTCCTTCAACAGCCAACATTACGTCAGATCTACCCAAAAACTTCTGTTATAAAATATTTGCCGCTGTTGACATTGAGACATGAAAATCGCAAGATAATTGACAATAATATACAAATATACAGTGTCAACAGCTCGGTAGTTATCACTGCGGTGTGGCGTGCTTGTTACCGAAACCTGCTAAACGGTCGGACACGGCCCGGGGCAGGAAACCAAAGTAGGATGAACGTCGTTAGTTCGCATTACGTAACTCATTTTTAGTGATATAGGATAGTGAATATGTAGTTATTAATTTAGCATAAACATATTTGGAGGCAGATTTATCGGAAAACGAAACCGACAAATGGGCATCTTAGATGATGGAGTTGCTCTGAGCTAATAACTAAGAATAATTTTAAAAAAAATTAGCTAAGATTTTTTTCTTAAAACCCCACGCTGCTGTTAAGTTATTCTAGATTGCAATTTTGTGACCAAAAATAAAAGAAAATAAATAATTCCATCGCGGAATGCATATTTCAAACTTATAAATTATTTAAAAGATGCAACTTTATTTGTAAAAATCCGAATTGTTCGTTGGGAATTAGATACGGTTTGTCCGCAGTGACTATACTTGTTACAATTTTAGAATATGATTCAGTCCACCAATAAACTTTAAACTGAACGACAAAAACTACTGGAACAAAGTCGTGAAATGATTAAGGGATTTTCCTGCTTTCGTGAAACGTGCCAATCATTCAGTTTTTGTTGGTTTCGTAATACATCGAAATTAATGATACCTGCAATCCCCTATAATCAAAACTACGTGTCGACACGTGGGTTTTTCCTTCGACATCATTTTTAAACTTGAATTCACAAATTACATTCTGGAAAGAGCTAAAAGGAAAAAAGTTAAGAATCGTCGCTGCACAAAAATAAAACGAGACACATTTAAAAACAATAGCGAAACTGCAGCTTAATAAAAACATTGAATTACGTTCGGCGCGACGTTTATATATTTTTTACCATCAATCGTCTAATCTACCTCTAGCTCATTCATTCTAATAAGCTACTGTTGTATAGGTACACCAAAAGATAAATCGCTTGCACAACGTCATTAAAATGGAATTTTCGACACATTAGTCTGAAGACCATATTGCTGTAATTGTCGTGTTACGCCGGATATACAGCTTGCTTTAGGAACCCACAGCTGGGCAAAAGCCTCCCCCTTTGTCTTCCAGACATTATATATCGTTTTATTTTTCGTTTCCAACTGGAGACCTTAATCATGAGCAGACAAGTCGAAAAGTAAACAATTTATAAAATTACAAAAAGCTCAATTCCAAGAACGTGCCCTATTTCTATTAATTAAAAACTCTACTTTAATTTTTAAGTAGGTATGTCAAAGTAATTACACTAAACCGATGTACCTAAGTTACGATTTAAAATACCAACAACTCACGCGTGCTGTGTTTGGTTATAATATGCATATGTTGGAATATTTATGTGCTTTCTGCATTGCATGTTTAATTGTTGACCATAAAATACGCTTGTACATTATCAACAATGAATAATATTTACCCAAGTATTAAAAATCATGGAATTTTCCATTTACCCGGTAGAAAAGCTTGGCATATCAACAGTTTATATCCGGCGCGGTCTAATGCTAACTAAAGGTGCATTAATGAGGATTTATAGTTACGACGGTATTTATTTGAGTCAATTAACATAAAACCATTATTAGTTCTGAGTAAAATTAATGCAAAGTTTTATTCGTTTGCTTAGGAGCTGTAAAAAAATCAGTATCTTCATTTTGGCAAGAAATCTCTTCTACTAGTAGAAGTAGTTTTTTTAAGCTCTTTTGCGCTTGGTATGTTTTCCACTGTATTTTTTCGGAACGAATTTTAGAATATAAATGGAAACAAATGTTACTGTGAGTAAAAGTAGCTTTCTTAAAGCCATTGGTACGATTTCTTTCTAAAAATCGGTTAAGCTTAGTAATAAATAGAAGCTAATAAATCTTTTTTCATAACACATCATTATACCACGTAGAGCTTTATGTAGTTCATTTACTAAGGTTATTAGAGTAATTTGTTTTCTCTGAATGCTATTTCCATTGTCTTTTGTAAACAGTTTTATTACACGTAGGATATACTTTTCTCTGCAAACAGCAAAATGTAGAGTAGCTAAGCCAGTCAGTGTTCCACCCCGTACTAAACTTCCAATTATTGTGTTAGCAAAATGTTTAGGAGAATACGAATGGTGTCATTTTAATCCAAATTCCATTCATTTATCGGCAATTGCAGTGCAGCGGTCAGCAGATTAACACCATAGACTTATTTCCTTTTGAGCCTATGACATGAGCATGACATTTTAATTATGTCACATGAATAAACAAAGCATTAAAACATCTGTTGGGAATGATAACCGTATGTGACAGTAGTCGTAACTCGTAAGTCTCGTAACCGATACTTACGTCCGCTGTCGGCTGGCCGTGGCACGCTTATACGACAGACTTGTGATTTGACAAGTATGACAAACGGTGTGCAAAGTACTGCAAAGTCAGAGCCATTGAATTCGTCAACGACATTCAGAATCGCCGTAACGAATCTCCTTTTTCAAATGGATCACGCTCGGTCATCTTACGACTTCATTCATTATAATAACGTGCATAACTGACAATTATTTCTACTCTAACAATACATAACAACTGTACTTGTAGTTGAGAATGTACGCTGGCCATTTAAAAAACAATTAATTCTAAATGTATCTCGTTTTATAACATAAAGTTTCCAGTATACACAATGTTTTATGCTATTTTGTAAAGTTGAATTTTAATAGCTGCTGAAAATATATCGTTATGACTGTTACGCAAAAAAGTTTTCACCGTTACAAAATATGAGCTTTAACATCAAAAGACATGCATACAAGCCTGTGCCAACAAAAGTGTTTATTAATTTTTCTTACTGTTTCTTAGATTCATCCTTTTTTTATAAACCTTCTTTATGATCTCACTGCAAGTCAAAGGCCTTCCGTTTTAACTTCTGAAAATCTCTATCCTTCTCGGTTTCTTGCCACGCCTCTCCGTAAACTATTTATTACAATGTTGAGCGCCTTCTAATACATAAAGATTTAATCATTTATTCGGTCAGCTAATATATAACTTCAAAACAGATTATTTGAGCAAATAGATATTCCCTTAGTATTAAATTTGTTTGAACATCTGCGTGTCTCTATCTACGAGTATTTTTTCACGTCCCTTCTCAGATATGCGTGATGTTTATTTAGGCGTAAGAGTGGACAGTGTCCGTCAAATATATTCTCTGAACACACTGCCTTAACTAAACTGACAGCTGTAGCCTAAACAAATATTTGACAGTTTATCCTACAGTTAATAAGACTTACCATGTGATTGACTGGCAAGGCATGTTAGACGAAAAGGTTTAAAAAAAAAAACGTATTAACTAGTTATACGTTATGCGCTATAATATGCTTCACCTTTGTTCGGTATAACAAAGTTTGATTAAATATTACTCATTCGAACGACTCTGATGTATCTAATATTTTTTAACTTAGCTACTTAATAAGTTGATTGTTATAAATTGTTGATGACAAAAACACTTTTTGTTTAACATCTTTTTGGAGACACATGATATCGATGTAGTACTATTATATTACACTTAAAAAATAACAAATTGTTCATGACCATAAATAATAGTAATACAAAATATAGAATCATAGAATTAATAGCAAGCATTACATAGAACATTAAAATAGCCGTCACAATGCCCTGGAGTATATGACTTAGTTAAGTTACATATCAATCGTGCCGCCACAGGCTCGTCCATCATCGTTTTGCGTCATACATTTTACACGGCAGATCAACGTCGCTTTAATTTATTATATTGTTAAAAGAAAAATAAATTAGTTGTACGTAATATGCAAATAAGTGCGGGTACAGTGGAGGCGGGCAAAGTATATTAGGGGGAAATGCGGACCGGACGTCCGCCGTGTTATGTACCGACTATAGGGCTATAGGTACATAACCCTGCACTGTATAGGTGTTTTTTTGCCTTGAACTTAAATACAATACAGGGCTGTGGTTTTATCAACCTTGTCATTGGTATAAACTTGTCATGTAATAAGCCTTTTAACTTTGAAATACATATATACATATGAAATACGTATCGATGTCATACCATTCATGTAACGTCTGTGCGGTTAAGTTATCGTTGGGTCTCATTATATAAGACTGTGGTCTTCTATAATCGTCCTAGGTTGTCCGCAGCGTATCATCTATACCTCTACAGTTTCTACAGTTTCATTCCAATTTTTATAATTTATACTTTTAACATTGTCTTCCAAAGAAACAAATGCCTTTCGACAGTATCACCAGTCATTTCAAGTAGACAAGTAACAATTTTACCGATGTCAGCTTTGGAAGAAAACATTTTAATGTAGTCATTGTCATTGTCAATGTTTAAAAAATAACAGGGGTCAGTTTCAGAAAATTTTGTCGTTTGCGACAGCCTACTCATACAGAGTCACCGAGTCGTTATTATGATAATATGAATCATATATTTTTATTCTAATTGACAAATATACCTTATCGTAATATTATTAAGTGTTAAGATTAGATAATTGTGTAAACTAAAACAATAATTATGGCTAGGTTCTATAGTAGTATAATAGTCTATTGTGTAGACTAACTATGTTCTCATAAGGATTATATAAGAGGTTGCTGTACCCCTTACTTATTTCAGAAAACAAATAAATTATGTTCACCTAGCATTTGGCTGCGGTTTCGCCCGCGTGAATTTTGTCGCTTCAAAACCACCGCCTAAAGACGATATTTTATCAAAAATGAACTTACTTAGCTGAAGTACCAAACCTAAGAAACTAGAAACGGTTTGTTATTTCGTTATTTCCAATTGTTGAATATAATTTACTTAATTAAATAAATTCAGTAGGCAAAAAAGCTATCAGCAACACTTCATTAACGGTTGTTAACAACCCATAAAATTCGCTAAACTACAAAATAAATTGCTACAATACAAGCCTATTATATGTGTGTTTAATTAAATTCTTGTTAAGAAGCACACATGTTGATAATAGTAATAAATGGGTTGATCTAATTGTTAATTGGATGTTCATAATTGAAAAAAAACGCGTTGGTTTACTACAATTAGCGCTCACGCGATGTCAACAAGGCTTTACAATTGTAAAATTAATTTATGATATTGCGTTGTATCCGTTCATTGATTACATGAAATAAAATCCGTCTGTAACAGTTGATTGGTTTCGTGGTATTTGAGAACAAAGTTGATTATATCTGGCTACTGCCTCCAACCAATACACCTACATACAATAACTAGCAACTTCAAAGAAATCGAAATATGTATAATGCAACTACCAACTATCAAATCGTTATAGGCCGTAACACGCTCAGCTTTATAGTCGCTCAGACCTATCGTTTTCGATTAAACTTTATCGAAACATAACGTACATTTCTTAATTGGCTATCAATTTTAGAACGAAAAGACATTCTTAAAAGCAAATAAAATAATGAAAGTACAAAAAAAATACCCTGTATCATGAAATTAAAATCGGTCTACTGATATAATATTCAGCCTGAAATCGGGCTGCTGCAAAATTCTAGATTATTCCATAAAATAAGTTATCCGGAAGTAGGTACCTACATTGAGGTTTCGATTCGATTCAGGTTGAACGTTTCATGACAAGGCCTTGACATTGGGAATAAAACCAGTTTACCGCGAGAAGCGGAGCAAAAAAGCCCGCTTCGTAATTAGGAGACATGAATCACATTTAGTTTTTATATAACCGTCTAATAATTGCCCGGTTTACTCCTACATAGATATACTTATACATACATCAAAAATGTGACGAAATCAAATATAATTTGTTAAGGATTTTCATTTTATTAGGGAAACCAACAGATATTTATATATAAACAATTAAAACCATAATAAACTACACATAATCCAAAACAGTTTCCATACTTAAACAATACATTCGCGCCAAGAATAATGTTAAACAGGTATGAAAAACAATATTTCAGTATCAAAAAAATTAAAAAATACAATATTACAGTATCAAAAACAAAAATTCTTCTTTGTATCAAACTAAAAAAAAAATATGATAGAGCCCCTTTGTCTATATGACTAAGGGGCTCGCATCATAAGAACATAAAACTATAGCATCGTTTGCTCCTGAAACCTAATTACAAATTTTATAATTTTATATAAAAATGACAAAAAGAAAACTCTTTTATACTCTGCACATACTCGTAAGCTGGTCAAACATTGTAATGATAAGCGTTACAGATACCGAAGACAATTATTTACACGCTCACGTCCTAAGATAACTTGCTTCTCACATATTTGTAATGTCCAATACGCTTTGTGTGCTTTGACTAATTTTACAAATCGCTACTTTATTCACAGTTAAAGAATTCGCTGTTTTCGTTTCAAAACACAATTATACCGCGTCCATATATTCTTCTAACAGGTTTATAAAACCTTCTGAACGTTTATTATTATTATTTAATTTAAACGCTGCATCGTCTGGCAAGCAATAGATACAACCATTTGTTAACATGTAATTCATACTTTATTAAGTTTAAATAATATTCAAAATTGTCTAAATTCGTAGATGAGGGTTTACTACAGCGTCTACAGCGCTACCAGCAAGGCGACATGTAAACTATTTCGAATGATTGTTGAAGTACGTCCATCTTGAGGGCACTTACAACACGCCGAAACATTTCATTTCTTGTGGGTACAAAGGTTTCGTAACAATCAGACCGTGTCTGAATAACAAAAAAAGTTAATGGATATTGAACTTAGTAGCTTGTCTGTCCTTCTCAAACAAGCGTTGTCGAACAGAGACGTGAATCTCCAAATAATGTTTTTTTTTTATCTAAATTACTGAGTCATGGAGGCTTACGGAGCGTAACCCCATCGTTTTCCTACTCAATTCTCGGGATACAATTATGTTCGGCCCGGAGCCACAACCATTATTATCTGAGAGGATCAAAAAACGCGCATGTACCATAGATAATTGACTGTACCACGCAGCGAGCGAGCGCGCTCCGACCAAACCTCATATGAAATTATGGTTATTTAAATAACACCATTCAGATGCATCGCATTCGAGTTTTTTCGGCTTCAAATTGCTTTCGGAGTTACTTAATTGTTATATTCAAAAATTTCTCTCGCTGCTACCTGTAAGTAGCTTGTAAAGTGACTCTACATTTCGTATATAAAGTATTTAGTGATTGTGACGTAGGTATACACAATGAGTAATTGTGATAAAAAAAAGGAAATTATTTATGACATGACACACCTATAAAATGATATCTGCCTGACCGACTGTAATACCGCTTTAATGAAAACTCGATATAGAATATGCAGATAAGTAAATAATACGGATATTAACAGGCCGCTGATAGCTCAATATCGATTATAATACTAATATTTGGTGTAATTTACAGATAGTACGATACACTAACACATTAGGCGTGGTATTCCCAGGTACTTTATGTAGTTTTTTAATCAACTAATGAAACTGTTTTCATTCTACTTGTGCGGTTGTATTACAAAAGGCAAATAAATACACAGTAGAGTAATTTTCCTTCGACTAAGTATATTTTTAAACATTTGATATTTGGGTATTATGTCTTACCTATGTCTTTTTCTTGTTATTTTAAATCGCCAAGCACTAACTGATAAATATCGAATGTCAATTAGCATAATCAGTAAGCAGAATTTTACATTACATGTACATGAAATCTAATAAAAAGAAAAAGTATGAATAATCATGATACAAAGCTTGAAAACTACCATCGAAACATAAATATATTTGAATGGGCAAGGACTAGACTAGTGACGCATGAAGAATCAAATGACAAACGAACCTTTCCATACTATATTATCTATATTTACAGATTGTATGAACACGATCAGTGATACTCTCGGTCACAGGACCTACCACCTTATGTGGAAGAGAGAGGCCGCTCTACGCTTTGTAACGCGCTGTCACGCTTCCACATCTTCAACAATTCAACTTTAAGAAGTGGCGGTAGACCCCAGTCCAACTGATTGAATGTTAAATACAATAAAATATCGTGAACATTGACAGGCGCTGCGGTGAGGTGGTAGGGCGCTCGTACCAACCAGTGTCGGATCCTTAAAAGACAATCCGGAATCAAACATGGCCGGATATTGTCATACACTTATATTTTAAAGGTATTTTTAGGGTTGACACAACAGTCGATAACTATATGAAATCGGTATAAAAAAACAAAATTGTTTGGACTTAGATAAATACAAAAAAATACGTGCATTAGTATGTATCAATTATGTGAGCTGTTTACAGATAGCATACAAACTTTTTGACGTTACGCAAAGTAAGACACTCCTTCGTGAACTATATTATAATAGTAAACCAATAATACAACCTCCTTGGAATATTAGAATGGTCTTTGTGTGCGGTGTCAGCAGTCACGTCAAACAGGCGCGCCTCGGCACCTCCCCTGGGGAAGCCGGCGATTACCTCATTGCCATTCGTGGCACTTGGATCCCATTATTAACAACGTTCTAGCTCGATAACTAGGCGTGTCTTCACATGTCTTATAAATGGATTTCGATTACTTGGTACTTAGTTGTGAAAACATAAAAACTGTTCGAAATTTCGTAAATCTTGCTATGATTTTTTTTAGCCTTTTAGCATTCATAATTAATCGATGGGTTTTTCAACAATTTTGAAAGTCGACCGTATTGGTAATTCGCGGAACAAAATTAAAAGCAAAGATTAAAAAATACCCGAACACATTTTAATCCATGACAACTATGCTAATTTAATATTGATTCATCCGAACTCGACTCTTACATATTGCAATTATTCTTTATGGAAAACCTGGTAATTTACGTAATCCTAGATCACGGATTAGTGATTACCATTTAAGATAAGTGTTACAAGTTATTATAAAACATAAAACAATTCATATTTTTAGTAACAAATAACCTTTATGACCGCAGCAATCTAAGGTATTATGTTAATTTGTAATTATGTCCGAAAATATAATTATGTAATTTAAATTAATGGGTAGTGCTTGCAAATCCATATTAATGTTATCCACGCAAACATTCATCTAATTAAATAGTAGATGGCTACTTTACTTGGAAACAGGAAATAGGCAGGCAAAATCTTGAGGCTACATACCTAACCTAGTACATCTAAACTGGTCAAAGGCAAAATAAAAACTAAATTTAAGTTTCGTTAGGATTAAAATCTATGAGTACGTACATCCGTTACTGCTGACCATGCGTGGCAACCAAATTACATTAAACAACCTCGCATCTTAAAAGGAAACGTGGGCTTAAATTTATGAACGTACAATGAGAAAGATGTTTCTATTTAGTTCTGCGTTATAAAAAGAGCATGACTGATGACCTGGATCACTTTAATACTGGCCCACGCCAGCAGTAACACTCAATTGGGGAAGAGGACTATTGCGGACCTCGTAGGCGAGAACTAACCCACGTCTCACAGCATCATTCTGATAATCTAAATACTTGTTAGTACAGCTACGACTAGACTATCATACCTTTAACACATAAAAGGATAAAACGACTTTACGCGTTATTAAGCTTAGAGTTGATTCAAGCTTTTCTAAGAAATCCAGCCCTAAGATAAATTCTTACGATTGTATGTTTCCACTCTGCTCTAACATTCTTTGAAATAAGATGACGATACTCATCTGTCTTGGTAACTGTATCCTGCGTTACCACCATTCCACGTTTCTGCGGTGTATCAGTATTACAATCTAACTTCCTCAATATGTAAACAATTTAAATATTTATCATTCAAATGATTCATGGAAACTTTTGCAGACAATTCAGATGATATTTTCCATTCATTCGTAATTATCGCGTGCCTTTTCTTACTAATCATTTAAAAAATACTATAATTTCCTTTGTGTGATGATTTGCATCCGGCGTGATTCATGCTGACTTTTTACCATTTAAGCGGGATTCTTTGATTATCATAAAACCATGTTTTGAATAATTAAGTGGTTCTAGTAATTATTGCATGCGGGTAAAGGCCGCTTTGTCTGCGCCAGCGACTATTATGGAGAGTCGAAGGCTGTGCGCCGCGCTCTGCCAACATTTCATCCTCTGGGACGAAATTGTCTTTGCGAATTAACATTGAATCACGGTCACATAAAATCTAATTGCTTCTCTGTAACAACCCAAGGCAACATAAAAAATCCCGTTAAGAATTTTAATAAGAAATTCGAGCCAATTAAGAATCCTACGTATCGTAACGGTTTTTGATTTACCGCAGGGTAAGCTATTTGACCCTGAAAAGCTTTTATTATAAAAATACAGGTAAACAAGCATCACCGGCGAAATTACTATCAACATTTAACGTTTATCCAAGGTAATAAATATACCCATGACGGCGCTACGTCAAAAGGATTAAAAATAACTTTTTCTTCAAACAAGTTTCATAGAGATAACAGGTTTGATATAATAATGTGTACCTAGCCATGGCGTATTTATCTCCACAAATATTTCAGATTGGTTATCTTACCTTAGAGGTCGAAGTCATTCAATATTGGATGAGATCGAAACGACTGAATTGAACTTGAATTACCAAGAATTGTAAATCCAAATATGATGTTATCATAATAAATGATGTTTTCTGAGAGTACTTACGATGTTACGATAAGGGTACATTGTTATCGTTCTGATCTAGACAGCTTAATCATGATAAAACAACTGCATTTTTTTGTTTATTAATACTTATTTTGAATGTACGTAATCTGAAAGATTTGCTTATCATTTCCTGTGAATTTAAATATAGAATATTTTACGTTTTTCGTAAAGATATCATATGGAGCCCAATAACATTTGACATAAACGAGTTTTTGACAACAAAATACTTGGAATTCAATTAATAATAAGTAATACTACATGTCGGTGTAAGTAATTTTATTTTTCCCTATATTCATAGCTGCAAAATCCGTCCGACTCTTGTCTAGTACATTTTAATTGCGACCATGAAGATTTTAACACAAAATAGAAACGTTGAATACTAAAACACCCCTATAACACATCATTCTGTAGGTAATAGTCACAACAAAAGCTCACAGCGTTGCATATTATTGTTTCTTTCAGTGTACGTGGGAGTAAAATTCATTGAAGACAAATAATAATTTAAATATTAATGTTCTTGGCAAATGCCGTGCACGAGTCTGTTGTCGAGAATTGCCGGGTCAGAAGCGTTTTTAAAGCAACTCGTAAACTTATGCATTGCTATCGCGTGCGTGTGTTGGCAAACGCAAACGGTTGCTGTCAACTTTATTTTAAACAAGACTAAAACGCTTTACAATAACGATACATTATTCTTAAACGTTTTCTTAGAATATCAGTTTATAAATACAATTTACTAGACTCTTCTAGGTCACGAAACACTTATCTTCCTCCGGTAAAGTTAGATATATGTATGTGACAAAAATTCGTTTAGTTACGCACTAGATCAGAAAATAACAGCACTTTTTCTGAAAGAACAAAAATAATCTAAAATGGGCATCCGATTTGATCATTCACATTAGAATATTTTAAAAGCAAGGATACCGGTTTTGTATTCACCTATAGATACTTAACAAGTCAATAAATAAGAAATAGAAACTTTTTTTTGTATTCACATCGAGAACTTACAGTGCATCGCAGGTCGTTGAACCCTGTTTGAGGAGAGGACTTATTTGACGCCTATCTGGTTATTATTTACCCGCTGGTACATCCAGTCGTTGTCAAAAACCAGTTTCGATATCCATCTCACTGGTTCTGGAATATGTATGACGTTAACACTTGGATATTTGAATCGTGAGGTTAAATATTTTTCTTAAATTCAAAATCACACGTGTTTGACAATGATCATTGGATTGTTTAAGAGTAGATGTTCAAATTCGGACTGAAACTCTAATAATACCCCTAGACGATAGGTGCGTTATCCCTAGAATATCAGTCGTTTTGAAATTACTTTTTTTAAAGACGATATTTTAGGACATTGCTTTCGCGAAATAATCCAAAACTCGAATGATGAAAATTTTAACCTACTTCCAAGGTAATTTGTAGGATTTTTGCCCTTGAACGAATATAAAACAAACGACAACGCTCAGTCTTGTATCGCACAACTTTATGACTCCCAAAAGTCGTTTCGCCAGCTTCGTCTGTGGAAGTACTTAGACTTTAACCGACCATACACAGTCTAATCGATACGAATATTGAATTGTAATGAGGATCAAAATAAGGAGGTTCATAAATTCGCCAAACACGATAAAACAACTATTATGTATACGCCATACGGCTACAATGCATATAAGTTGTGACTCTTGTAAGGTATGTCCATTCTTAACCATTCGTATTGGGAATGTCAATGAAATGCTTCCAGGCAAATTTTATTCTGAACACGGTGTGAATACGAAGGCAAGGTAATGTGGCATTTGATTACTTAACATCGTTATAATGGGAAGCCGAATGAAATTCTAATGAGGAATGAGTACTACTAATTAATTAATTAACAAGGTTTATCCATTGACTCAGTACCTAGTATAAACAATACAGGATTGTGAGCTCAGGAACTGTTTTTGTACTGTTTCTTGATGTTAGAAGGTTGTTTTCTTTTTTAAATAAAATCTGTAATCTGTGCGGTAAACCCTAGAGGTTTTACCAAACAGTTTTTGATGATAATTGTTGGATTTCTAAACCTTTAAAGTATTCTTACATATTGTTTGTTACAATCTAGTTAAGTCATGTATACTTCATCTAGTCAAATTTTAGTAAATATCTGAATATTTAGTAGAGCGACGATAACGAATAAGCTAATTACTAATTTATTAGCATAGCTTGATGGTCAGCCGTCAGTTGAATCCACAGTTGCGTGTTAAAAGACATGTCGGGTTTGTCCGACTTACGAAGCTTTTTAATTTTCACTATTGACACGCATTATTTTAATGTAATAAGATTGTCGTAAAAAATGAAGAGTAGTTTTAGGGTAGTATTGAACATCCAACATAACTGGCTGATCAACTGCCAGGTTGACTTCATGTTCAAATCAAGCGTTACTGGCTGAGAATAAAGTGAGTTAAGTGTTACGTAGCAAAATCAACATTATCTCTACGTATGGTGTTCTACAATTTTCAACTATCACCTGTTTGCCTACGACCATCTCTCAAAGTAATTTTTTTGCAAGAGAGACGCCACTCAATGCGCTTTAGCCGCCGCGCCGTCAAGTTTCACAGCCAACAGTTTTTTTTCTATAGTTTGTGGCTACGCCATTTACATAAAAAAAGTCTTTTGCTCTATATCCACCGACTTTCATAAGGAGGAGGTTCTTTTTTTATTCAACTTGAAATAGCTGTTATTTAGTCCAATACATACTTAAAATTTGGCTCCATAGTGTTCATTGTGAGTTGATTGTTGTCAAAAAATATTGCTTATTAATAGTAAATGGTAATAAGATTACTTAGTTGTGATATTTCAGGTGAAGGTCGCGATGATAGTGACGCGATAATTTCTTTATTAACTTGGTAGATACTAATCGCTACTTCAATGATAAGAATTGTTTAGTTCTGCCGCTATAAGACAATACTTCACTATTGTATGGCAAACTTGGAGTAGTAAAAATATCTTGAGTAGGAATGACTTGTCCAAGTAACCTAGTATTATCGTCTTAGTTAATTCCTTCTTTAATTTATTGCTTCATTTTGACTACAGCCAAAACGCTACTAATATATAGCAAAAGATTAGATTAGATAAGTAAGTACTTCAAAAGAATTTACATGGTATTGTAATTTTTTGTTGTAAAAATGTTAATTGTTGTAACTTGTTCATATTCCATATTTATAACTGAAATCGAATTTCGCAATGCTACCACCCAAAAGTCTCAAATTACTCCTGAGATTTCAAAAATGACATTATCAACTGCTAAACTAGCTCTCTAACGCACTCGGCTCAGTCCAAGCAACAAAAAGCATTAATACATTAATACATTCTCGAAATAAACAGTGTTAACGTAATTAAAATATGCCTACATATTTGTTAGGAAAATAGTGTCATACGCGTTATTATTTATCTTAAATATTGTGCTACATTCCGGCAACTAGCCATGACCTCATTTAATTCCAGTAGCCTTTTCTAGTAACACTTATCTTATATTGTGTTTTTTCCTGTAATAACATCTTTGTTTCTACACCACACGTAAACATGGCATTGTTTTCTGTTAACAATTTATTAAATTAAACATTACTAACTTTTACTACGTTTTGTGAAAATCCACAATTTATTTGCTCGTCTACTCCGGTAACAGGATAATAGTAATGTGTATGATTCACAAAATATAATTAAAATGCTTGTTATATGGGTAGTATCTGACATTAACAAGGTAAATAATTCATTTTAACTTGGTTTTTGGCTTTGCTGCTTGGCCTGGCTTGTCCAAGAACGCTGCTGAAGGATTCATATGCCATGATATCAAAATTTCCCTTAGAATCATATTGGCTACTGGCCCACTTATAGGCAACAATAAAAAATACATTTTAACATCGTCGAGGTAAATGAATCGACGGTTAACAGGTTCGTGACAAACAGACATTGCCATTTCTTCGCAATTTCAGTACAAAGGGAATTAATTGTAAAGCTGACTCTTCCAGTAATTCTCTGCAACCTTGGTCTATCTTTGACGCGTCAATATAAAGCCAGACATGACAAGTCGTTATAATAATCACAGTTTATATTTATCCATTAGATGGGCATTAGGCACTGTCTCTCCCTAATGATGGTGTTTGGTGAGTGTCAAGGTCAGTCGCGCCTGTTCCATCATCCATTAACCTACGGATCTACGAGTACATTTGTAATTTCGTGTCAATATTTGACATAAAAATGGAAATAGTTTCGGAGCAATTTCACTGTATTGTTGTCGTTAACCAGTACTCGATCATTAGTCACTCATATTTGAGCATCCATATTTTATTCGGTGATAGATTTTATTGATATCTAGTGTAGTTATTTACTGGAAAGCTTTACAATTATACTTTTGATGACTTTGAGATTGAGAATTAGACTGAAGTATGTACGATGGAACTTTCCAAATCAATGTTCCTTTAAAAACAGACTTTTCTTAATTAATATAACTTTAAAACTCTACATGTTTAAAAAATCTATTAGTAAAATATCTACTTCTTTTGCAATTGTTAACAAAATGAAATGAAACTATTTTTTCTGTATATCATCACTTTTACATGCGTCGACATTTCCTGTCTGACTACCCTAAGAAGAAATGTCGAACAGCCACGGGTCGTTGTCTCTTTTTAACAGCTGCATAGACCACATTTTACTGTATTTGTATACATACATATACTCAACTGATTGAGACTGACGACAAGGCGAAAGTACCGAATTTCCTTTAACATATCCTGCAGATACTTAGTCACGTAAAACACGTAACCAAACTTTCTTCATATAAGTATTTAGCAGGATTTATTCCGTCCACGTTTAGTAAATCCATACCTCTTATCATGCAATTGGTGGTTGCGGAAATAGACATTGTAATTCTCTGCCAAATTCGCGAGACATTTACATTATTATTGGAATGTGCCCAAACATGTAACAATGGCCTAAGTGAGTAACGGTGACACCTGACGTCACTTCCTCTTGGCACAAACCTGTAAAGTCCTTAACAGATTCGTACTAACCACTTGACTGGGAGCAAACAGACGCATCCTGGCTGCCACACACGGCGAAAATTAAATGATCGAGTCATTTTCTTTGTCTAGATCATAAAAAAGATAACAAACTGCCATCAAAGATAACTTTTAAATAAGTGTAACCGCCATTGGATAGTGGTTTATGTTGGTCAAACAAACTGAAATAAGTAGTATCTATCTACTTACTTGCTGGTTAAATATTTTTTATCCTGCTAAACCGACCCTCACATCTTTTGAAGAAAGTTAGGCAGACAAGACCAAACAAACTGTTAACTTATTCCTGGATATGCTGATACGCACCCGTACAATGGTGTCATGACTGATTACCATAGCAATCAATGCATGACGTTACGGTAAATAATTATTAACACCTGCACGCGTTGTCACTGCATCCAGCCTAGCGTATACAAACTCTGTTAATGAGAATATTGATGAATTCCATATGATTCCATACTAGTTTGCATGTATTTAAACATGCTTGTGGCAATTATATACGACTTGAGAACTTTGACTATTACCACAATCACAATAATAATAAAAATACAGGATCAGGCAGAGATGAGAGAGGCATTATTGATTTCGAAGAAATTTGGCATGGAGGTAGTAATACTTTAGATTAACACAAAGGCTAGTTTACCTGACATCCTAAAGGAGGAAAATGTTCTTGCAGCTATATAACTGACGGGCAAACACGCGAGCAACAGCTAGTCTTGCACATTGTTAAGTAATCTCAAAAAACCACTAGATTGTATATCTACTAAACCAAAATATTAAAAAAATCTAGGCTGAGACCAACAACATTTTTTTTATGAAT
This sequence comes from Trichoplusia ni, assembly GCF_003590095.1. NCBI lineage: Eukaryota > Metazoa > Arthropoda > Insecta > Lepidoptera > Noctuidae > Trichoplusia > Trichoplusia ni. The sequence continues at coordinate 5,652,144 of NC_039481.1, forward strand.
TTCGGAAAAAAATTGTAACATCAATATTAAGTTAGTTTTTACACACCGAACATAAAGTTCCCAATCTAATTAGTTACTAACACTCCGGAATACAAATCATACCAATTACCCAGATTCTTCAAATGTATAAACCAAACAGCGACGTATGAGGCAGTCACATAAACACACACCAATACCAGACGCGGCCGTTTGTTATCACAAAGTATTAACACATATGAGATAGCTAAACCTAAATCAAGTGCAAACAGCTACTTACCTCATGTAACGCTAACTTAAGTGTACACTAACAGAATAATTGTGTAACATCATAAAGTGTCAGGTTTGTACACGAGGAACACAACACTCCGACAAAAAAAAGGATAAACGCCTTCCGCAGTAAGGATCTAAATCCTTGTTTTTCTGGGGTTAAGGGTCACGACACCCACAAATGCTTATCCTACGCGGGGATAAAACCCGCGATGAACAGTCATGAAGAAAACATTGCTTTGTTTTCATCATCATCATCATCTCAGCCTATCGCCGTCCACTGCTGAACGTAGGCCTCCCCCAAAGAGCGCCAACCATCCCGGTCCTGGGCAGCCCGCATCCATCCGCTGCCAGCCACCTTCTTCAAATCATCGGTCCATCGTGCCATTGCTTTGTTTTATGCTTTTGAAATTATATTTATTTTAGGAAAAACTTTCCTTTTCTAAAAACTACGATTAGTTTTAAACACGTGTGTATTGGTTGATAATTAAAACCGCATACGTCCTGATTCCACCAACTTGATCGTAGAAACTTATTAAAGCAACATCGTTGTGTTATCACCTCGCATTAAAATACATTAAAATAAACTGCATATAATACCCGTTACCTAGCGCCCTTCAGGGCTCTGACATCAAGCTTTTATGGCAAATAATTACCGAGTGGTGCGGTCATGGTAAACGGCATAGACCTTGCAGCTGCTTACTCACACCTGTAGAAATTAAATATTACCTCAAAGGCCTATCAAAACATGTTTGTAATGTTACCATAAACAACTGAAACTTCAAGAAATCCATATCCTAAACCACAAAGTGAGGAAAACAGATGTAAATGAAATGAAACGAGGAGGATAAATAAAACAACAAAATAATGCGGTTTTCCTTTATTTATTATTTAAGCTGAGCTTTATTTCAATAATTATATGATTTTCAACGAATTCTATAATCAAATTCTCATGAAACCCGAGCTCTATAAAGGGAGTTACGTCGCTTAGAGCTATCAACAGCGGAAACAAAGTTATGACTTACAAATTTCCTTGTTACATGTGCTACTTTTCATAATGATCCGAAAATAGGAAACAAAAAGATGAATAACATTAATTAAAAAGTATTTTGTAAATCCTCGGAGCGAAGAGGCCAGTTTTATCTGGTATCCGGAGGCCACTTTCTCAATTTCCTGTTAATTGTTCCATTCAGTCCGGTCACAGTACACAGGCGACGACCGGACCGTGCACCCCATAGTTAATTAGTATAATTCGCGTCCGGCCATCACAAGTGATCTCCCTGCTATTTACACTTGACTGTGAATTATTGCCGAACCACTGATTCCCTTTATTATTACCATTGTTCCATAGTTCCATAGCCCGAGAACCACTACGGTTAAATATGTAAATAGTCGAGGTGTAAATGTTATCAGATTAGCCGACCTAGCGACGCGTAGCGTAGGGTCGTTATTAAACTATTAGAGTATCGAATTCTAGGTTTAAGGTATTTTAAAACGGTAATCAAACTCAAAATAAAGGAGAGAAGGAAAATGAAAATAAAGCCCGTAAGTATTTCCCGTTGAAAAATTCGTGAGGGCTAATAAAAATTCCATTGAAATTTTCTCACGGATAGTTAATACATAATAGACATCATACACGCGTGTACCTCTGTATAATGCAATGAGTCTCATTATAAATAAATAAATGCGGACAACATCACATACATTGTTCTGAACCCAAAGTAAGTTGCTAAAGCACTTGTGTTATGGAATTCAGATACAACGAAGGTACCACAAACACCCAGACCCGAGACAATGTAGAAATGTGAATTTTTACATTGACCCGACCGGGGATCGAACCCGGGACCTCAGAGCTAGCGACACCTTGAAACCGGTGCGAACGCCACTCGACCACGGAGGTCGTCATTCATGAGTTTAATTGAATATTCTATTGTTTCAGAACCATGGGAGAACTGGGTGCAAAGCTTGGACTGGATGAGCTGACCGGTGGAGCCGCTGGCATCAGCAGGGCACTGCTCGCCGAGTTCATCGGTAAGCCGAACATATTTTTCGCTCCAAAGAGCTAATAATCATAGCGGGTATTATAACCCCAAACCTAGATAAACTAGATCGTGAATGCAAACACATTATAGACAATCGCCGTTATCGAATTTGTGTACGATGTAACAGTTAGGCCCATAAAACGATGATTTAACATTATTGATCTAAACGAATTACTATAAGCAAATACAAATTTAATTTGCTGACGCTACAAGTTTTTTATTTGCCAAGCTTAAACTCCGTAATAAGCCTAAACATGTCTTTAAATATAAAATTATAGACATTAAAATAATGAGATTTTATTCTCATCTAAAAAATAATGTTTATTAACTATTATTTAACACAAGTATAAAAGTTATGTTAAGTAAAAAACAACTACAAAAACTACAGATGTGGCTACTTGTTTTTCTATGAAATACCCTTAGTAGGAATGATGAAATTCCACATTGCGTTGTCAGTCAGTACCTTAAACGGAGGCATCTAACTGCCCTAATAGGTGACATCAGATCTCTATCGAGAATAGCAGGACGCACCATACTTAGTTGTGTCATATATAATATAATAGATCTATTATATAAATTTTCTTTCTAAATGTCAAGATGATGATTTTAATCAGTAATATTTTTAACATTTGGTTACATTGACTAAGTACCTAGTATAATGCATGCTGTGCTTTCTTATAAGATATTGTTCACAAGTATTGTATTGCGATGAATGTATTTAATATTTTATCGTGTAAACAATTGTTGGTGAGCCAAAAAAAATATTTTTTTTTAACATTTTTGAGAACTTCGTTCTTAAACATTATACATAAAATCGTCGATAGAATTCTTATTCTGCTATTTTCATCTGTTTGATGCTGGGCAACACGTTATAAATATCAGATATTGACGGCGTTATCGGAAATCGGTATAAATTCTTGAACAATTTAATATTGTCATTGTGAAAATGTTAGCCAATTAAACAGTAAGTCATTTATTTTTCCACTGTTAAACAAAATCCTCCGATCAATCCGTATCCAGATATGGTAATAAAGGTATATTATATAGGAACGAGCTTTTGCTGAGCCATAAACCAATCGATAATTTAACTACAAGTACAAATAGAGGAAGCCCATTCGTACTATTCTTCAACCCACGAAAGGCTAGGGTCGATAAAATCTGAGGGCGTGTTGCGTCATCTCTCGTCGTAGAGACGTAAACTTTAAAATATAATGCACCCGCGAGCGTCAATGGCTGACGAGGTACTTCGAAAGTTCAATGCCAGTTTGACAAACATAGAATGTAAGACCATACCTTCGTACCAAATTGGTTGCATCGTGTCATATTAAAAGTTGCCAGCGAATATAATTGCTACAGTTTCTTTTCAATTTGATTCTGTCCTTTCTATGGATCAACCTATTTGTATACAATTTCAAACCAAGCAAGTAGGTAATCCTATAGCTTAATCCAAAAAACTCAACTTATTTTTACAGGTAACCTATTACTGAACCTGTTCGGCTGCGGCGCCTGCATCAACATCTCTCAGGGCACGAATGCTGCTCCAGACATCGTCCTCATCGCACTGGCTTTCGGTCTTGCAGTCTACGCCGCTGTTTCGGTACGTACTAATACGAATAAGAGGCATTGATGGTATTCATGAAATAGAAACATCAGAAAAATATTCCTATCTATACTAATATATAAAGCTGAAGAGTTTGTTTGTTTGTTTGTTTGTTTGTTTGAACGCGCTAATCTCGGGAACCACTGGTTCGATTTGAAAAATTCTTTTTGTGTTGAATAGACCATTTATCGAGGAAGGCTATAGGCTATATAACATCACGCTGCGACTAATAGGAGCGAAGATACAATGGAAAATGGGGAAAATTCTAACCACGTGGACGAAGTCGCGGGCAACAGCTAGTGTACTATATGTAAATGGATCTATGAGATTAGGGTAAATAAATGTATTTGAGGGAGCAGAGAGGTAAGGTAGAGGTTTTGTTAGCGATCGCAGGATGGGCAAAAAAAGGTTGTTTTCAGCTGGTGTTGTCGTATACACCAAAAGATAACAGAGTTAAGAATGTATACGCTTCTATGGTTTTCCAAGAAGAAAATTTTCTCTACTTTCTAAGGATGACACATAAACTATATTTGTGAACAGGCAATCGGTCACATCTCTGGAGGCCACATCAACCCCGCAGTGACGCTAGGCCTCGCGTCCGCCGGGCGCGTGAAGCCAGCTCGCGCGGTGCTGTACATCATAGCGCAGTGCGCGGGCGCCGCCGCCGGCTCGGGCCTGCTGAAGGCGCTGACGCCGGAGCGCGCGGCCGGCAAGCTCGGCGTCACCGGCCTCGGCACTGACGTCACCCAGCTGCAAGGATTCGGCATCGAATTCTTCCTTGGATTTGTACTTATATTCGTTGTCTGTGGGGTGAGTTTCTAAAAAGTTTTTTTCTACTTTTATAGTTTTTGTATGGTAGTTTTAGTCGCAACCTCGAAATCGAGGGGATTCTCCGGAAAAAAGTAACACAAACTAAGAACATCATTATCCTCACCACACTATCATACCTACTGCAGATTGCTTGATTTAATATTATTTTCTAAGCCTGTAAAGTACTACGGCTACTAATATGTAGATGACGTAAAAATTAAAACATTTTACCATAATAATGACGTGAACCAGCTGGTGAGGACAATGACGACCCCAACCAGTGCTATTTCTCTCCGAGGAATCACCTAACTGAGATTTTCTGTTACGAAATTGGGCAAAGCTTTTGCTCTTGACTCGTAAGCTTAATATTTACACCAGCTTGACATTTCAATACCATCTGTAATTGAGAAGATCACAGTATTATATGCATCCACATAGAATGATATTAGTTAAATAGTAGTTACATTTAAATATGTATTTCCATTCCTACTGTTTATTCATTACGTATTTACCTGACGCTATAAGTCTTACTCACCAGTGACCGACAGTTGAAACTTGCTTTGCACCTGTACACCTTCAGAGCTTTAGAACTCTACCATTCACAATACTCAATTGATGACTCATAACACAACTTATTTAGATTCTCTGTATTGTATTTATTCCTAGTACCTAATAAATTAATCTTTTTAGATCTATTCCCGATTCATCCGAGAGTTTTAAAGATAGTTATTAATAAAAAAAGTGATGGAGGGTTGACAAATAAAACAAATATTTTAATTATGTAAATATATATTATTTCTTTGTAAAACTTTAAATAGTAAGATGTAACATATAAAATAACACCAGTAATACAGTACCATAAAAATCAACTTTAGGACTTATCTATTATTCTGAGTTGAGACCCTCCTCCTTTTTGGGAAGTCAGTTAAAAAGTGAAAAAATATTGTAAAAAAGTGAGTACTTGTATTTATACATACATATAATTTGTAATACCTAATACAGTATATTAAAAATATGAGTTAATATATTTTAAAATATTTTTTCTGCTATCTATACTTTTTCTTGTCTTATTTAAGGATATTTTCATGCCGGATGAAAAGGGAATATTTTTTCGGATGAATTGGTAATTATATAATTATAATTTGGATTTCGGATGAATCGGGAATATTTTTTCGGATGAATCGGGAACTAAAATAATTCGGATGAGTTTTGCGGATGAATCGGTAATAGATCTCTTTTTACGGATTCTATAATCTTCAGTCAATGGCATACGATTAAAATTATCTATTTCGTCAAAATATGCAATAAAAAAACTATACTCAGAAACTGTATAACCCAGTATATGAGTAAATTAGGGAAAGAAGATAAGATATAAAATTATAAAAAACTATGACATACCTATTGCTATATTACGAAGATTGCACAGCAAAAAATACGTCCTAGTACCTAGAATTAATTACGATTTACAACTAGAACGGTATAATGTCTAAGAACTTGTCCTTCGTCACGCATCTGAGTCTACACGATCTCCAACACAGCCACACAGGTAGGACCTTACATTGTACAAAAGTAGTACTCTCCATTAGATTTGTATGTACATACATATTATGATATTTGTACAAAGATTTTCTGAACGCAGAGATGAGATTTAATTCCACCGGAAATTGTAATAAAATTAAGATCATGATAAGGAGTTCTTTATTTTCTTATTTGGTATTTTTTATATCTATATTCATGCATGAAAACGTATAATAGCTATATATACGTTTTCGTGCATGAATAAATCTAGATTATAGCTAGATTTCTACCGACTTTTCTAGCTAGTTATCGGCATAGTCAAACAAATCTTGTCAGCGAAACCATCAGCCGTTTCGTGACACAGCATTATTAGCGGAACCGAGCAGCAATCTGGGTTTTTATAATGAAATATTTTAAAAGTTTCCATTGTTAGACAAAGGCAAGAACTAGATCTATCCTTAACAAAATAAATCACGTAAAAATAACGAGTTCGTGCAGCAGCATTATTAGTTTGTAGTCTTTTGTCGCAAGGAATATGAGCTAAAAGGGACAAGGTAAATCAAACATTGAGCGCAAATTCAGGGGCCTACCACCTCATCCTCAAGTCTTGTTGCTGCAAACTGCGATCTTACTGTAAGACGCACTCGTAGACCCCCAATTTCTGTAACAAAATAGTCAGTACCTTATAAAAAATACTTTCCAACATATTAATTAGTCTGTAAGTAATATTAAAAGCGTACATCTCTTTAATTTGTAAATGAGGTAGATAGGTACAGTGTTGAGGTGCTGTGTTTAAGGATTTATACATTACAAGACATTAAATAGGCAATAAAGCTTAAGAGATTATGTCACATGAATATAAATATTATAAATATATCATGATGATGCCTTAGAGATGACGAGGCGTGGTGAATTAGACAATTCATTAACAAGTATTTATGAAGACTTGCGTATTGCTTACCTACATCTACTCCGGAAAGGATATAACGAATTACCTTATTCACATTTAAATAATAATGCATTCGTGATCTGGTTGAGGCAGCCTCGTAATAATTCAATGTCACTACAGTAAACATGTCCTTACAAATGCACCTCACTGTATAATTATATGTAATTAATACCAATGAGTATACCTTGCGGTTACCCAGTAGGGTTACCGACTGAACCACCCGCTAATACCTCTTATTTATACTTAAAACACAGACATATAATGTTTAGCAGGGCTAGGTTCCTAAAAAAGTGTGACATTTATAAATGTGAACACGGACAGCGCAATAAAATCTTCAATTTTACTCGAAAAAATGTATCATAAGATCTGGATCTAAATTATAATGATTAGTCTCCCATACAACAGCGGTTGGAAATCGCGTCAGATCTTTTTAAGCACTTTTGGGTCAGACTATTAAATACTACCGACGACTATGCATAAACAAAAAGAGAACAAGTCATAAAAAAACTTCATTTTAATCGGTGTACGTTTTAACGGATATGACTGCATGTAATAACAAAAAATACGACATCAATTTGACATTGGGCCGCTTCGTGCCGTAAATCTTTCTTATTCAACATTTGAACCATTAGATTTTCCGTGAGCCACCGTGCTTCCAATTTGTCACGACAAAAATGTTAAAGACAAATCCGATGATAAAACAATTTTAACTTGGCTTGGCACGCAGTTTTTTTACCTATTTCTGTATTATGTGCCATTCGTGGACAGATACCTTATGATGGATTTGGTCTGTAAAAAAAACATTAATCTCACGAGCTTAAACCTTCTCCAAAGTAAATTCCTACTAATAAATTGGCGCGCACCTGAATTAATATAAGTCATACTGTAGCGTACGACTAACATTAACAATGAGCAACAACAAAAAAAGAGGATCAAGAACGCCCCAAATAACAAACATTATTTCGAAGACTATAATTAAAAGCAAAATAAATTTCGCAATGTTCTCGTGTAGACTCCTAAAAAACGTAAACAACACGGCGAAGTAACGTTGCGTGACGGAACTCAGTATTTTATTCGCGAAATAGTACGTAACTATCTAATAGATTAACATAATCAATATTATAACGCAGCTTTGTAGGATAGGATTTATTTCATTGATGTTTTGTAAGGTTTACTAAAATAAGGATTCAAAGAAAGAGGAATAGACCCTTCTCTACCCTGCTTAACAAATTGAATGTTTCAATTGTTTCGACTAGGATGAGCGGCGTCAAAGAAACTAGTTTTCTTGTTTTTTATTTTATTTTTATGCGAGTACACATGAGTAAGAAATCTGTCTCTACCTACGTAACATTGTTATCCTTTCCACAACACACTATAAATCTTTTAGTTTGTAAGGCCTATTTGTTATTGATCAATTTTAGTGATAAGTGTAAATAAAAATGATTCCTTACCTATATTTTTACTTCTGCATTTGCTTTGCTATAAAAGTGTCTGTAAATGTTCAAACCACAAACCGATCATATTGTCTCTAATGTCACATTATGCTACACGGTAATGCATAAACTTTGCATCGCGGATCTAGCTTACTCAATGCAATAAATTGAAGATATAGGTAGTATCATGCGACGACCATTATAATAAAGACAAAAAACTTAATCAATGTCTAATCTTAGGTTTTAACTTAATGATTCAATGACGCATCTGTCTCGTAGTTAACTACATAAATGAAGATTTTCTAAAACGAAATGATTGATTGATAAAGTGGAGTCTCGTCTGCAGTACATACTCTAAAAGTATAGATGATTGACGTACGGCAACTTAACCTAAACAAGAACTTGAGTTATGTACCCTACGTGCCTCCTACCACGACAGCAGATACCTTACTAAATAAACATGAAACGTTTATCTTTAGATGCATTAGTAGGTAGACAGAATCGTTATAATGTTTAAACTACTGACAAACAACCTTATATTTATTACACACTAACTGTTTCCTGCGGTTTCACCCGCGTAGTATTTTTACTTTGCCTCATTTTTTCCATATTTTCTCACCGTTTAAACCTTCCCTGGACTAGTATGAATATTTCAAGACTAAAATTAGCCAAATCGGTTCAGCCATTCTCGAGTTTTAGCGAGACTAACGAACAGCAATTCATTTTTATATACAAGACAAGACAAGACAAGAAGACAAAACAAGACAAGAAGATATATAAGAACAAGAAGAAGAAGACAAGAAAACGAAAGAGAAGAAGAAGATTTCGACAGCTTTGATTGATTTCTATTTTTTAGATTACTTACAGTCACTAATGAATGACGACCTAATTTCGATTAACTAGGTCGATATTAATTGGTATATAATATATAAAATCATTAAATACCAGATATAATTAAAAAACGTTACATTTAAAGGCTTTAGCAACTAGAGCACGGTAGTCTATACCTAAACTAAAATGTACTTAGGGACTTTTTTGCTAATTGAACAACGATCGGGCTACAGACACTCGTTTTCGAGTTTAAAATTTGTCACGACTTTGTTACAAGGTACCAAGAAGTCGATTATCTTCTTTCGAGCTAAGAGTACCTATCCGCAGTCTTCGAGTGCTACGGCCAAAATTAAGTCTATAATTGTATTGCAAATGAGATAAAACTCGTAGTGATTTAAATTCGAAATTAAAATCTTGGATCCGATTAATAAAAATATCCACTGGATAAATTGAAAATGCAATTGGAATTTCTTTAACTATAACAGGAAATTTTATCTTTACCCTACAACCGTACCCGTAATGTATATGTGGCAATCAAGCATTCATCATTTTATATGTTCAAGAACGAACGGGTGCTACTACCGCCACCTAGCGTTTAATAGAAGCAATTCGACCCATATATGTATGTTATAACATAGGCTGTTTTTTCAATTAAAATTTGCTAAGGAAAGATACTTCTAACATATTTGTTCTTATTTACACAGGTATGTGACCCGCACAAGCCGGACCACAAGTCGACGGCGCCACTGGCCATCGGCCTGACTGTGACGCTGGGCCACTTGCTGGCTGTGGACTACACCGGCTCCGCCATGAACCCGGCCCGTTCCTTCGGATCAGCACTGGTTGCTAACGAATGGGCTGACCATTGGGTAAGCAAATTTTATTTGGGAAATATTTAAAAGCTGGCCGTTAGTCATAAGTGTCACAACCATATAATATTAAAAGTTAAGTTGTTAACACTGCTAATGTAGTAGGTACCTTAAAGTACCACCAATCTTACCCTCTTTACGTTCACTCCTCCGATAACTACCTACCTTAGGGATATATTTTTAAATATACCTCAAGTAGTTTTTTTCACTTGAAATCAAGGCTTTTTGATAGGAGGCCATGTCTATGTGTATATTAAAAATGAGTACTACAATGTGCACAGATTTACTGGGCGGGCCCCATCGCCGGCGGTATCGCGGCCGCGCTGCTGTACGTGCACGGGTTCTCCGCGCCGCCCGCCGACGTGCACACGCCGCCTCGCTACCGCTCCGTGGCAGGGGACGAGAAAGAGGTAACCGCCACATCTATACCAGTTTATACCTCCAACTTTGTATTATGTTAATAAGTAGCTAAGTTAATAAATGTTTCACTACATTACAAGCGTACTGGACGAGTGCCTCCCACTGCATGGACGGTGGAGCACAGCGTAAGTAAATCAACAGCGCCAAGATAAAGCACTTAAAATAGACCCTAGGTTAGGTAAAATTAAAATAGACATCACATTTATCACCTGCGTGTTGTTTTGAGGTCTATTAATATTTGTACTTGTTTAGCTGAAGAGGCTGGACGGCGGCAAGGGCGACGACATGGCTTGAGAGCGTTGGACGTGGCCCCGGCACGCGCAGGCGCCGCGCCCGGGTCCATCACACCTTCACCAAACTCCACCTTACTACTGATACGAAATACGACAGCTTTAATACAACTGCAACGTTGAAAAGCTTTACCTACCTACCAACTAAAATATATAGGTGAACCAAAAACACACAGTAAAGTGACCGAATCAACCAAATGACGTTGTTAATTTCGAACAAATCACGTGCATAACTTTAAGAATTGTTATCGTGGATCAAAAATCCTCTAGTACCAGTCTAGCGGCCATTTTCGTTACTCTATCGAGTATACTGTGAAGTGGTCAGAGATTATTACTAGATTAATATTAAGCCAGTAACGTTCTTGTGTCCATAGACTATATAATGTACCATGTAAATACCTTACTTACATATCAATATTTTTGCCATGTAATGTCGCTTATAATTATGTCAACAAATCAGAAAACTTTTATATCAACCCCGTTTTATAAAGTAACATTTTGTTGTAGTACAATAAGTTTGAAATTTAATAAATATTTATATACTTTGATATTTGAAATTCTATATCAGATTTTAATGCTTTCTTAAGGTAAGTCAAAATTTAATATTAATCTCACTCAGTGTGACTCCTTGTTTAGCGAGGTTATTCGTCAACTGGACACGTGACGCTGGACACGCGTGTGATCAGTTGGTGAAACTCAAAATAAATTCTTTCGTTATCTGGACACGCCACGTTTTTTAGAGTGTCCAGATAGTGTAAGGTAAATTAAATCACTTTTATGTTTTCACCAACTGGACTCACGTTCATATTTTACTTGGATTTATAAGAAAGTACAGTCACACAGATAAATGTTTTTATACAAAAGAATTTATTATAATTATTAATTATGAGTTTCACCAACTGAACACTCGTGTGTCCAGCATCGTGTGTTCAGTTGACGAATAACCCGTTTAGCGTAGTAAGTAAAGTAACAAATGAAATTTTACGATATTTATGTTTGATTGTAAATCGTGTTACATTCGCATACTATGTAGGTACGTGCCGACAATATTCTTAATTATTTTTTTAAATTATCGGTAAATATAAATAGCCGTCCAAAATGCATTAATGTGTAATGTAAGGCGATTCATGTTAAATAGTACCTAAGTAGTACTAAGCCGAAGTGTTCAAAAGTATACCAACTTGAGATATTGAATGAAATTATTTTGTATCTGGTTTGAGCGAATGTCAAATTAATAGATAAATGTCTTCATAATTTATAATGGTAAATAAATATGATATTATTTTAATTTATTTTTTTATTTATTATGCTGAGTTTAGTACCTGCCTATTTATAAATAATAAATTAATCGAATGAATATGTTCCAATTATTAAAATTCTTATGAACTACTTGTGGTATCAACATAGCTTGTTTACTGAACAATGAACATAGTTAACATTGTAAAATGTGATTTTTATTCATGTAGTTATGGATTTTTAGCATATCATACTAAGGAACATTAACAAAAAGTAAGACACGCATAAATGAATGTCTACGGCGAGTAAGCAGGCTTCTTAACTGAGACTCAATGTTAAGGGTAACACCGCTAAGAAAACATTATTCCTACATATTTATTTGATAATAGCTTTTTCCCGCGACTTCGTCCGCGTAGAATAGTGACTTCCAGCAGAAAAGTATAGATAGCTGTGTCCGCGGCTCTAATCGCTAATCTCATCTGTAACTTCTTGCTGATTACATCATTCTCTATGGAGAGCTTTCGTTGGCTCGAGAAGTTGAGGCACTCACTCTCATAGATTTTAAGCTAACCTGAACCTGCTCTCTCTGTAACTGTGTGTGACTGAAGCCACCATACACTTACGAAATCTAGGTGTCAACATAAAAAAGAAAACTGTTCCAAAATAACTCCAAAATTAAAATCTTAAATATATATAAGTAGGTAGGTACTTAAATTACGTCTAATAGTTGAAATGAAATAAACTAATGTAGGTATCTATTTAAAACTATTGCTTAATAAATTTTAATTTATAATATTGAACTGAAAATAATTTTAATGCTTACGTACAAAATTCTATCCAATTATGCCTAAATAGGTATATTATTATCTATATAAACCTATAAATTATGAAATAATATAGGTACTAAAACTAAATAATACTCCTTTTAATACCTACATTAAAATACTACCAAAATAACTAACATTACGTACGTACTGTTACTTCAACTATAAAGAAATGAAACTATTAACACTACTAAAACAATAGCAACGAAACAAATGTAAAAATAAACTATTTAAAGACTAAAAGTCGCACTGATAAGCACGATTTGGTAATAACAATTATTGTCTGTCAATAAGGTCGAACAGCGTTGCATGAAGCTCGCACGCGGACTGCGCCGCGAAGCGTATCGAGCGCGACAACCGATACACAAAAATAATCCTTATAGCATGATTCTGTATTCACGCGCGATAGTTTTTCTGTACCGATTAACATGATTATTCTTTTATTGAATAGGTAATAATGTTATTTTTTTTAATTAGTCGGGAGTTACACCTTTCATTGTGAGTCAATCATAAAAGATAGACATATAGTGTCAAGGAACATTTTTTACATAATTTTAATAAGAACATATTTGTGACACATGATTTCTGTGTACCTTTAACCAAGCTGAAGCTAAAAAGCGTTGAAGCTTAAAAAATTGCGTAACTTGTCCCGCTTTCCCAACATTTCCCTTCACTGGTCTGCTCCTATTGATCGTACCGTGATGAAAAGTATACTATAACCTGCCCAGGAGTATGAAGAATAATTGTACTAAGTTTCGTTAAAATCCATCGAGTAGTTTTTGTTTCTATACTATTTCGAACATACAGACAGACAGACAGACAAAAAATTTACTGATTGCATTTTTGGCATCAGTATCGATCACTAATCACCCCCTAATAGTTATTTTTTAAATATATTTCATTTTCAGAATTTTATTGGCCCCTCTACAGATTCATTATAAGTATAGAAGACATAGATGCGTAATTATCAAATTTTACGTACCTCGATTTTAAACCGTACGCTTTTCTAGTAACTAATCCGATCATAACCAGACCACCACGGCTCAATGGTGAATCATAAAAACGTACATTTTCTGGTTAATATGTAACCAGATAAGGCTGTACCTAGTTCTTCCGTTCTACACCACGCCGCGCCGCGGCCAGCCATCCCGCCCGAGGGTTACTTGACTTACTTGCCATCAATACTTATGACCACAAAATAGATGCCACAAAATAATTACACAGAAATCGGAAACGTGATCATATAATACTAGTAGCACGAGACAGGTGCGGTTGTGGGGTCAGGTACCGCATCAGGTTACATCAGGACATAAACAAACCAAACAGACCTTGGCCCACCGCCGTATCTGAAAGTAACATCTCACTACCATGAAGTATAGCGGAGTCTCTTTTCCACAACTTCTGGGGCCCAATAAAGCGGAATTAAATAGCGATTTACCTACCATGGCCGATGAATTAATGGACAAGGATTTAATGTGACTCAATTCGCACTCTCCTATACAGTCAATACTGAATTTCCAATTATTGTGTTGAAAAAAATGTTTAGGGCAGTACTAACAGTGCAATTTTCCAATTTTCTATTAATTCATCGGCCATTGTAAAAAGAGGAATCGGGGCCCTGTTGTATTAGTTTTAAAGTCTGCAGGACCGTAGAGAGAGTCCGATCAGTTCGAAAATAAGACACAAAGGTAGTATTTACGTGTAATAAATGTATTTTGCAAAAACAATTTTATATAAAAAACCACTCAAAACAATGACTTGATTTAGGTACTTACAGATAATTGAACTTATAATAAGATATCGCCACGAATATGGATAGTCACCTCAGTGTAAGGAATAAGAGAACTCGTGAGTGCTAGTTCAAGCAACGACTCTGCCATTCACAGGGCGAAAATCCCAAAGAAGGACGATGACTTGATTTAAAAATTATAAATATAATTTGTTCTTAAATTAGGGAAATTATTTTGGTTGACTTCGTAATCCTCGACAATTTTAAAGTTGCTGTACAGTTTTTGTTGGTTAAAAGTAAATCTGCGATGAAATGTAAAAAAAAAAGGATAAATTAAGGCAGAAGTTGTCGTTGAAGTTCTTAAAATTTAATATACTGTATACTGTGTGTGTATTGAATAAATTGATTTAATATTGTTTAGTTAAAAAAATAATTTAGCTTTACACTCTATAAATACGTTTTAACCGGAAATTAATTCAAATTTTAACACGGGGAAATCCTCAAGGACTCCCAACGCCCTGGGGAAAGCGAAGAGGTATGCCGTACGCCGGACTCTTACCGGCTAAAGCAACCGGAGTGCTTCACCCCTTTCCTTGAACTCGAAAACACGAGAGCGCGATGCAAATGCACTAGGCATGCTTAGGCCGCAACAAAGTTTTTATGTTTCGCCAATTGAGGGGCACGCGGAAGCAACACAATCGCCTCGTCTTTGACCTTAGAATTTTATCAGCAGACTTCCAGCCGCCTGTCGAAAAGGCCATTTATTGTGGCTCCTTCTAGCCCTTAAGTGTCGAGCACGAATTTGCACGTGACCTCTCGCTCTTATTGCCGCGCCATCTTATGTGCCATAACATCCTCGCTGTATTTGGCGACAGCACTCCAAGCTCCCTTTCAATAATAGAAACAACTGAAGCCGGAAGGGAAACATCAGCGCCCAGGTCAAAATAAAGCCTCCCATAACCTCTTAGGAAAAATCTCAAGTCTCTAAGTCTTGGAGGTTCTCGAGACTATAATTGTAAGGTGTCACGTGTCCCAAGACTCTGAAATTGTCGGATTTCTCAAACCCTATATAGAATACTTGCGGGTGTCTATCTACAATCATGGTACAATAATACGTATTTAAACAGTATTCAGTCAGTCTTCAGAACAAATCAAGTACAAAAATAAAGCTTAAACTACACAACACTGGAAAATATGCACACATTTCAACTTAAAATTAATAAATTATCATTGTAGACATTAATTGATTGATTATTATTATCCCTCACTTTAGATTACAGATAACATAATAAGAAGTTTGCTTTCATTATTGTTAACATTTAATTTGTTTTTTAGTAAAATTTTACTTCAGATAGCAAAATGAGGTACAACAACGAAACAAAAAGCTTAACAAATCGTTTTGGAAAAACAACCATCACGTTAAGTGATAAGATACATAGGAGATCGAGGCTACGCTACAACTGCACAAGATCGTTCACAGGATAGGCTACGCTTGATACGGTCGGTCCGTGGCCGGGTGACCTATGTCACAACGAGTCTCACTAAGTTTCGGAAGGTACGTTACATTGTGGGTCCCGGCTGATATTTTACATCTATGACAGTTTTTACATTTAATTAGAAAGAAGAACGTGACAATCGGTCTCACTAAGGGGTATCCTTTTGCAAAGGCCATCACGCGACAAGTCTGAATGCCGACGAAAATGTTTATTTACACAATATTTATAAATGCGTTCTAGCAGCCTATCAAACAATCATAATTTAACTTATAAAACAATTTAGTACTTATGTAGAAATAACACTATGTACAATGTACTTATTCAATGTGTGTAACCTTATTGTCATTATATTAAATACAGTACATGTGACTGATATAAAAACATGTCTTGAGTGCAGCGAGTGACGTCGTGTCTTTGCCGCGGTCCCGGTTTTTTTAATTTAACTATGGATTATTTTGCGATTATATTGAACTTTCGATACTAGCATTCATCTGAAAACTATAAACATGAATAATATAATTTATCCAGAATGGTATAATTTGGATCATAATAAAGAAATAATCAACTAAATCTCCAAATGACTGAGGCATTCTCTGTGACGGCTAGGGTGAAAGCTGATACAAGAAATTTCACTCCATTGGTACAAACAAATACCGCCTCGTTAAAGATCCTTAATCATTCTGAAATTATTGAGAATCGAAAACTGGCTCTCCCAGCCAATACCATTTGATGAAAGACGGAAAAGTTTTGTCCAATGTTGAAGTCACGAGTAAGTGTGGCGGGCATATTGAGCGCGGAGAAGGCGGGCGAAGGGGCGGCGCCGAGCGGTGCGTGTGCACATATCGACCGACTCGAGCGGTCGGCGGTCCGGTGCGCGCTCTGCTGCCTGCCGTCTAAGCGCTCAATGGGTCAGACTCCTTAATTTAAACATTTATTATTTTTTTCTATCGGCAACACACTTTCCTATTAGGTGGAAAATTACCCAGGTAGTTCTGATATTGAAAACCGATCTGTTACGGACGTCACGAACTTAAAGGCCGGTTGAATTATTGAACTAGCCAGCCAAGGTACTCACGATGGCTATACAAAACTTTATGAACATCTAGCTTCTTATTTGTCTGATGCTCAGCACGGTTTCCGACCATAACGTGGCACGGGAGTTAGTATGTACCAGCTGTTGAAGCCGGGTACTAGGTTAACATGGCCTATTTTGACTTCAGAAAAGCGTTCGACACGGTCTACCACGACATACTCTTGCAGAAGCCGGCAGGCATGGTGTACCGTGTTCATTCTATACTCTTAAGTTTTTCTCCAGCTATCTTCGAAATGTCAGTATGTCGACTGTGCCGGAGGAATCTCAAAGCCCTACTTCACAAGACTGGGCTTGAGTCAAGGTACTAATTTAAGACCCTTACTATTTACTAGCGACCCGCCATGGCTTCGCACGGGAGCAGTGCTAATATACGCCACAGAATTTCTTTAACGTTCTTTATTTTGATAAGGATTCATACTTTGGAATAAACTTGGTTTGGTAGGTTTGAAATTTGAGAAATTGAATACTTGTCGTATTTATTTTGATACCGATTACCATCTCAACTAAAAGAGTCTCTATGAGTCAACCTTAAAAGATGCACATGCAGTCTGAGATTTTTCTGTAGATCTTTTTATGGTGTACAATATTGTAGAACATTATTTTGAAGTAGCTTTTTTCGTTAAGCCAGCGTTTGCAATGAAAGCGTAAAAAAATAGTATGTACATTTGAAATCGCTAAATTGACTATGTTCCTGTACGAAAATATGCATCATACTTAAAAACCTTCCTCATGAATCACTTTATCTATTAAAGAAAACCGCCTCAAAATCCGTCAAGAAATTTCAAAGATTAAAGTAGTCAAGGGGAAATAGGGACAGAAAAAGCGGCGAAATCTAGTAACTCTAGACGTATCCTCTCACTTGTTTTCGACTGGCGTTGATTAATAGGGTACACTGTATAAATATTATTTATCTAGCGTGCACTAAATAGAGCGCATTCACATCGGGTCCTCGGGGTGATATTGGACTCGAAACTACATTTTTACACATATTTTGTTGCCATGACTAAATACGCTCAAAATGTAATCTATACTAATATATAAAGCTGAAGAGTTTGTTTGTTTGCACGCGCTAATCTCAGGGACTACTGGTTCAAATTGAAAAAATCTTTTTTTGTTCAATAGACCATTCCTCGAGGAAGGTTTTAGGCTATATAACATCACGCTGCAACTATTAGGAGCGAAGATACAATGAAAAATGTGGCAAAACCCGGGGAAAAATATATATCTTCGAGGGCTTTTGTTCAAAAATTCCTAACTTATATCTTCTAACCACGCGGACGAAGTCGCGGGCAACAGCTAGTATAAAATATATGTTGAGTCAATTGAGATCGCAAGGAAAGTTAATTGCATGCATTGGAGATGTAGTCACAGCCACAGTACCTTCATCTAAAGAACCGTTTCTTCAAAGCACCATTATTTTAGTACATCTCGCTCTCTTTAAATTCTAGAAGACTGCTACTTGAAGCAAAAATTGTGCACGGTATTGTTCATAACAAATATGATTGCTCGGGAATATCTATTTAACAGATTTAGGTACCTTGTTCTAAGAGCAGTAATGCATAGACTAGCGCGCACCAATACGTATCATTAGTTTGTTACTCATAAGATAGTGATCAGTGAATAATGATATTGGTTTTTTCGTTAACATATGTTGTGGAAAACGAGTTATTGTACTACTGTTTTATCTGTTATAAAATAAATAAATAAATTATGCTAATTGTTCTTTTTTTCTAATTTTTTAAACGACTCCCGCTCTAAGGAATTCAATCCTGTTGTCGCGGGGAGTTTCAGAACCATTCAAGTCACACGTACAAAGACATCCAGATTCAGGACAAGCACACAAACGATTGTCCTACGCGACACGTAGCCGACAGAGGCGTGGCAACCACAATTACTCGGCTATGTATACAGTCAGATTTTGATTTAATTATACTTTAATAAATGACAATTATTAGCCCACCATACTCCATAGCTACACTTCTAATTTTATGTCAATTCCCTAAAAAAAAAGTTTATAAACATTTGATATAAAACTATGAAATTATATAAACAAATGAGACTCTATCAAAAATAATTAGTGCATGAATGACTACATCATAGAAAACTATTATTATTTCTAACCTATGTGTATGTATCAAGAAGAAGGTTTAACATAATATAATACAGTTCTGTAATATATCATTAAATCCAGTTGAAATTAACCAACCAGAAAATCTCAAGTATTTTTTTTCGGTTATTCTGAACAGTTTGGCATCTCTATTATTTTCTTTAGCGTAGCGGCTTACCTGCGCCTGCCGAATCACTCTAGTACAATTTATGTTTCGATTACGTCACTATAACTGCCTCAAATAAGAATGTAAGACAGTGCAGGCAAACTAAATAAACTTAAAACATTTTTGTTTGTCGTGCGATATCCGCGTCTTGAAAAGGACGGAGTCTGCGCGGTACTGCGTCGACAGCAGTGGCGTGTAACCCATTACCTGGTGAACATGTACATTAAATAATAATTATTTTGGTAATGAAATTTGAGGTAGTTTGAGTAAAAGGGACAATGTTTTTTGAGTTTACATATTGAAAAATTTACTAATAAATATAGATAACATTTACCTGCGAGAAGAACTGTATACATTTATTTCTTTCGAGCAAATGTGTCTCGTCCTGTGACAGCTTCACTGGGCATCCAGGACATCGGAAGGTCCAGCGCGAGGTTACCTTAAAACAAGAGTCTTTGAAAACACAGGGTCTACAGTTTAATCGAATCTTCAGAAACCAACTATTGTGATACAAATCTTAGACAAGCCTATCCCTTATATACAAGATTTTAAATTAAATTAAATTAGATTTTTTGCACCTGCCACATACACATTGTTATCAAACGCTCGCGAGTTTTAGATTATTTTTTTTTAAATTCGAATTTTGTTCGTACAATGTAACATCTGTGTATAGTTTACCTTGACGGGCGGCTTCCGTGTGATGTGCGAGACTAGAAAGTTCATAGCGATGTCCTCGCAGTTTAAGTACTCGTCGACATGATCCCGTATAGCAGCCGGCAGAGTGCGCCAGTACGCCCACATGTAGTAGCGATGTATGAATGCCGCACCCGTTAGTACCATGGACAATTCGCAACTGAAATTATTATGGCAGGTAAATTTTATTGTTATTTTGACAGTATCTGTCGTGAGAATGATTCATTATTAAATGATGTAACGGTTTACTCACGCGTATTTATCAGTTCGACTCGCGATCCCGCCGCGTCTGCTCATGATTAAGGACTCCGGTTGGGTCCGAAACTAGTCGGGCTACCCCGATAAATATGCGTGAGTAAACCGTTACATCATTTAATAATTATATTGTTATTTATACGGTTTAATTGTAGAATTTTTTTCTTCTTCCCTACTGAGAATGATGTTTCGTCAAATTCAGCTTTTCGCAAACCAGTAATATATTTGGGTCTCAAAGTATCGTTACGGAATCTGAAAGATCACGGTTATTGTTCGAAGTTTACAAATTTGGACTGATTTTCTATAGAAACAACAAAATATATAATAATAAATAAACTTACGAATAGTTAGCGTTGTAAAGGAAGCCGTTATTAAAGTTCAAGTCCCAAGCGTGATATCGTCCGGGGAAGCCAACAATTCTGTCGCGATGCTCACGCCACACTCTGTGTGCAAGTAGATGAGTTCGATAAAATTATGTACAATTTGCTGATATGTGTCTAGCGTCTTCGAGGCTAAAGTAGATGATGCAAGTACTGTTACAGCCCGAACCGTAATATACTGTTCAAATTAAGAAACTGTTATGAACTTTTTATAACAAAATATTTCAGTGTATCTTTTCATTTGCGGCCTTGCCCGTGAAGATGGAGGTTTTCCCTGATACCAAATCATATCAAAATGTTTGAACGGTTTAGCCGTGAAGCGTAACAGAGTTACTTTCACACTTATAATATCAGTATGGATAATGAACGTTTACCTAAAGGCGAATACGATTTCATCGTGTCTTAAATTAGCGTCATCGTCGACGCATAGCACGGCCTCGGTTTCAATGAGGTTATAGGGCAGGAAGCGGTTGTTGAGCGAGTTGCGTGACGGGCGGACCACGGCCACGGGCGCGCCGCTCTCGGGCCAGGTCGCCATCGCGCTTGGTGACGACGGCCCGTTCCACACCACTATCACCTGCGAACAACCACTCTTTCGATAAACTTTCTTTACTCTCGATATCGCTACGAAACGTGGAATGTGAAAGGTAAACACAGAGACTTCTGACAGTTTCAAAAAAAAGTATTTATGCACTTAGTTTCACTTCACGACTCTTTTGTCGTATTTTTATAGGTGGCTTACTTTGTTTAAATATGGCAGTCCCCTCAACCTGCTCAGCGCGGCTGCCAGCATAGCTTCTCTTTCGTAGGTGAGGATGACAATAGTAAACTGTTCCCGCGGACGGTCACCACCCAGCGCCTTGCTGAACTCTTTTCCAGTACCACCGGCACCAGCACCCAGCGGCCGGAAGCCCGCATCTGAACCCATGAAGCGCGCCTCAGACGTCACTGGCGGGTCCCAAGGTAGCTGAGGGTACAACGCGAACGGATCCAGCCAATCGTTCCATGACTCGTATCCATGGAGCAAGGCCACGGAATAATTCCGACGGTATGCAGGACTCGGGTATGGAGCCTCGAGCGGTCCCAGGGTCTCCTCCGGTTCAGCCTCCACTGCGGGAGGCTCGAGCCGTGGTGGAAAATATGACTCGTTAAATGCAGGGACCCCCACAGTGGGCGGCGCGGGGCGCGCGGGTATGAGCAAGCGGGTGCGCAGCGTGGCCAGCAGTGAGTCCACGCTAGCCTGCACGGAGCTCAGGTACCGCTCCCACAGCACGCGGCCCTGGCGGCGCAGCGCCAGCAGGTCGGCGTCGCCCAGCGCGCGCAGCAGGAAGTGCAGCTCCACCACGCGAGCGCGCGGCAGGGAAAGCACTGCTCGCCGCCAGTCCAACACTTCCTCATAAGGGAGGCGGATTCTATCTCCGCCTAAAAGCACCGGGATGGCCCCGGACCTGAGAGCCTCGTAGAGCCTTGCTTGCAACAAGGCCGTCGAGGTATAAGTACGATCCGCCGGTGCTAATATAAGAGCAAAAGTAGAATCTCGTAACACAGCCCGTCGAGACCGATCCGTTCCGCACAATGCCCAGTCTCCAATAGCTTGCACTGCCCTTTTTTCTACTGTTGGATCACATTCGAATTGAAGAAGAAAAAGATCGGTGGCTGGCGCTGACTTCACCATTTTTTGTAAGATTTCTATCAGCGAGGAGTCGACATCCTTGTCGAATCCAATCGGTGGTGTCTGCGACCCCTGAAAACTGCATGCACCTTATGAATTCGAACCTACAAAATAAATAACCGCAATACTATTAGGTTTACATAATATTATTTATGTACTCTATATACCTTAATAAATATTTCCGTCTTGCGGGTGCAATAGGCGCACAGTCAGCCCAGACGTCCCCACCAGGTGGACCGAGCGCAGGTGGTGTTATAATGTCGAATCCTGGTCTGAACTGGTCATGCGTGAATGTAGATTGTGCTACCATGGCTCGTCCTATCGACGTGCCACGAAAAGCGTCGCCGGAGCCAACCGACAGCTCTCGCCGTGCCATATTTATTAAAATGTGATTACGTCCATCGCCGCCCCAGAATGGCAGATTCTTGATGGCTGTTTCATTCAACAGTAGCTTGTATGTATCTATCGTAGATCTGAAAACAATTTGCAATAATTAGATCTGTTCGTCAATTATAAGATATGCAGATAAGTAGGAACAATAAGTTGGATAAACTTACGTGGAAGTTTTCTCAAAAGGGAAAGATTCGCCTACAATTACGAGATATACACACGCTTCGTTGGGATTACGAGTTATGTGTGTATTATAACCCAATGTCTGTCGTAAAGTGGTCTTTAGGAAACCATCCACTTCTGCACCAGCGAGAGGAACAAATACGTCTGGGTCATAGAGATAGACGGAGAATCCCGAAGTTAAGGAGCAACGTGAGTGATCAAAACAAGAAAACATACGGCAGTGGACTTCAGAGGTGGGGGCAATAGCAGGCAGGACGGGAGGAGGTCGTGAGGGTAGTATTTGCAGTGGCGGCGCTAGTTGTGGAGAGTCTCGTCGAATGGCCTCCAGCTGCTCAAGTCGCGCCTGGTCGGCCGAAACGCGCAGAAGCTGTAGTTCCGCTGCGGCTCGCAAGTGCATCGCCTTAGCGCTCTCGGCTTTAGTGCTGGCCGCCGCTGCCTCAACTTGAAGACGTCCACGTTTAGCCTCCAATTCACGTAGTTCAGTAGAAATAGACGCCTATAAAAGTAATTAAATCTTACTTGTTTTTATCGCCAAGCAATTTTATTTTGCATGTCACAAGAACTGGTATTAGTAGGTACTGTAGATCAAACATTCTTGGAAAGTTCATCGGATTGATTTGAAGATTGTGTTCAACATTTTACATTCAGCTAACTATGCATAAATCATATAGTTAAGTGTAAATCAAGTATATGAGGAAACTATATTTATAAACACTAACCCTTATTCTTAACATTTCTTCTATCCTCATTTTCAAATCTGCAGCATTCTTGGTTGAAATGTCACCTAGCGCCTCAAGACTATATCGCATTGGATTATCTGTCTTAGTTCCAGATTCAGCATACTTAAAAAAAAACACAAAATTCATATTGGATTATTCATGTAATTTTGTTTTATTAGAGGGTTTACTTGTTTTACTACAAGTAAACCTGATTATCTTTATGCACTGAAGCAATACATATTATAAATTTACAAGCATTTACTTCAACATGTTGTCTGTACAACTTGATATTAAAAACTGCAGCTTATTCTATTTTCTAAAGAGTAAGTTGTTATAAAAAAAATGTTTATAACTAAATACAGCATAGTCCTGCAAAAGTAGAACCTAAAATATATAATAAAAAAAGATAAAACCATCATAGCTTACCTTAGACAAAGAATAGTGTGTAAATAGTGGCACTATAAATAATAATACAGAAACCATAAAAATAACACGGGATAACTTCAAATGCCCTAGCCAGAGGCAAAACCTTTCGTAAAAATACATTTTTTTCTAAATATTCTAGGATCCAATACAATGTAGGTAGCTATCAACTCATAGATGGCTGGGTAGCTTGAATGCAACGGGCACAGCAGAGGAGATACGTCAGGACTTGCAGGTAGTTTTGCCTTATACAATCTCATTTTTACTCCATTACATTGCAATCATATAATTCATTGCATTTCAAAAATTAATTAATTTTATTGCTTCTTTTACGGCGACATTTTAATGGCTGTAACAATACAAATATGAGTATTAGTAAATACTACAGAGATTATTTATTAACAAAGATTTAATATAATATTTACAACTACAGTATTAAATATATATATATTTAATATTTGCACATTTAATTTGGGGATTTGAGAAAAAAGGCAGGAGAAAAAAAAGTGACTCACATTTATTACATTTTGGATCTTAATTGTTTACGACCTTCTTCTTACTATAGGCATGGCTTCAAGTTGAGAAAATGTGATACAGCCGTCTAGGGACAATTTAGATGCATGGGTATAGAACCTTGCATGATGTGGCCATGTGTCATTGATAATTTGATAAAACCTGTCATTAGCCTGTGCCAATTCCTTATTTAAAATTATGCTGTTGAAGACTAGGGGTACTTAATTTAAAACACTATATGGGGAGGTATACAAGGGTAATTTAGTACACTGGTGAATAGGAGCATTCTCCTCCACCGCACCATTTATTATTCTAAGACTTTATAAAGAGAGGGGTGTCCTAATGTCTCTAATAAGTTACCATTTGAGTGATTCACAACTGTTTGTTATGAATCTGGGTGTATTTGAGCATGTGACATGTCAGTGAAATCCCCATGAGACGAGAATGAAATTCCTAAATGAGGGAGTTGTTTTAAATAAAAAAGTTGTCACTAGTAGTTCTCTTGGACCTTCAATTCAACTGAAATCTGGTTCCTGCCTATCATTTTGATCCCATCCTGTGTTGTAGTTTAACTTTAAGTCTAAACAACATCTGTCCAAATTTCACTGGATGGATGGATGTGCCTTAGGGTCTGACTCAACCAAAGATGCAAAAACAATAAATGGAGCAACCTCTGTATTGGAATATTTAGCGCTGGCAATAAGAGAAAGGGCAATTGTTCTGTCTTGATTGTCAGATGTATCATCGTCCTGATTCCCTTCAGAAGCAGACTCATTAATTCCGTTTATGTACGTTTATGTACAACCAGGGATTCCATTGCCTCAAAAGAGGAAATTGGCACTGTTAATAACGGAGTAGGAGCAACTAAATCATGGGATTGAGTGTTGGCAAAGGTTTGGGAAGGATTAATAAGGACGGGTTGCGGGAGTTCATCGGAATGTTTGGGGAGGCCGGGAGGCCGTTCATCCACGTCCATGTGGACCAACGTCACACGCATAAACGGTATAAAAATGAAGTTCTTACCTTCTGC
This sequence comes from Trichoplusia ni, assembly GCF_003590095.1. Taxonomy (NCBI): domain Eukaryota; kingdom Metazoa; phylum Arthropoda; class Insecta; order Lepidoptera; family Noctuidae; genus Trichoplusia; species Trichoplusia ni. The sequence goes on from NC_039481.1 coordinate 5,678,061, forward strand.
GTGACACTTAAACAAACACAAAATACACACAAACAGTACACACCGAAAATAACTTCCTCTATGCCTGACAGAAACAAGAACACATGTGTCAAAAAAGTAATGACATACTTGTCATTGTCACTCTTTTTTTTTCTTTGATTCTACTTTGTATGCGAGTCTTTTAGCTAGAACGAAGTTAAAAAATTTTCAACCATGGTGGGGAAGTTACGGCAATTACAACCTTCATTTGCAGTTTTAATAAGGTATAGGGTTCCCTCACTTGCCGCAAAAAGAAAAGTCTTCTTGTATGTTGAGGAACACTTTCTAGGATTCCTTTCCCAAGAAGTTAAAACGACGTTTGTTACCACATATAACTATACCTATTACTATTAATACTCCATAGCTTTTCAAAGAAGGTAAAAATGTTGTATTTTAGACCCAAATCTCTATGAAATAATAAAACGCTTCTAGAGTCTGGCCAGCGACAGCTGGCCTAGCTGTTTAATTAATTTTAATATAATCTAATATAGGTAATTTAATAAATAGAATTGTATTTAATTTTATTAATTGTATGACATCTTAATTTAAATGGTAAAATTATTGTAACTTTATGTACTTAATTACTATTAGACAAAATGTGTAGGTACTGCATGCTATGTGGAAGATGAAAAATTCTAAATATTTGCATGGCGGAAATGCCGAATATAGTGAAACCCTTAGATGTTAAGAACTGATGTTAAATACCTATATTCTTGCAAATAAATATATCATTTATTCATAATAAGTAAAAAGTATGTTGGCCTTGTTGATATTCTCTGAAAATTTGAATCAAATCTATCCAGTACTTTCTGAGATCTTTCCGGACATACATACAGCAACTACCACTTACTAAGTTTAAAGGAGCACTAAAGAAGTGGCTTATTGAAAAATCTTTTTTATCTCAGCATTCATGAGTCACAAATAATAAGTATTTTTGAAAGGTACATAATTGTTTGTTTTACTTTTTATTTGTTTTGGTTTTTTGCTTAGTATGTACCTACAAAAGTATTAGTTTTTGTTTGAGTTAATGATGTAATGTATAATTTTAGATTGTTTTTTTATGTTATAATTTTAAATCTATATCTATATATACTAATACTAGCTGTTGCCCGCGACTTCGTCCCCGTGGGTAGAAGATATAAGTTATCTTCGCTCCTATTAGTCGCAGCGTGATGATTTATAGCCTAAAGCCTTCCTCGATGAATGATCTATTCAACACAAAAATAATTTTTCAATTTCGACCAGTAGTTCCTGAGATTAGCGCGTTCAAACAAACAAACTCTTCAGCTTTATATATTAGTATAGATATAAAGCTGAAGAGTTTGTTTGTTTATTTGAACGCGCTAATCTCAGAAACTACTGGTCCAAATTGAAAAATTATTTTTGTGTTGAATAGACCATTCATCGAGGAAGGCTTTAGGCTATAAACCATCACGCTGCGACTAATAGGAGCGAAGATACAATGGAAAATGTGAAAAAAACCGGGCAGGTATAAATCATAACTTATATCTTCTACCCACGGGGACAAAGTCGCGGGCAACAGCTAGTATAACATATAATTAGAAACTTAGTGTACCTACTTAGGCCTAAACCTAAGAAAATATTTGCATGCCTATGTTATGGCGGAATGTGCTGAACCATTTATTAATATTACCACCATTATTGTAAACCATGTTTCACGCAAATAAAGATTCTTATTCTAACGTGGGTATATTATATTCGCATTTTCTTTGAAACCCTTATCACAAAGAGTATACTTTCGTTATCAAGGCTATTCATTTAGAAGTAAAATACTTTTTATTTCATTAAAAATCAGCCATTCCGCTCAAAAGTTATCACAAGTTTAAGCCTATGGCATACTAAACTCGTAAATAAAATGAATATTGGTAGGCGCATAACTCAAGAATGGATGGACCTATTCGGTTTATATTTTTGTATGTTTCTTAACGTCCACCTATTAAAAAATAAATTTAAAGGAGCCCCAATGCATCCCGGAAACACAAAAGTCCACGCGGACGGAGTCGCTGGCAACAGCTAGAAGTAAATATGAATTATAAAAAATAATATTTTTTTTCTATTTACTTTTATTTGAAGGAAGAGTTTAGGAATTAAAATAATGGAATAAGATTGTGAAATTCAGTTAGGGCAGTTATAATAATAATATTGGACGTGACGGTGCTGGTCGGCACCTTATGTCGTGCGGTGTTCCACAGGGATCGGTTTTGGGGTCGCTCCTGTGGAACATCGGCTACGACTGGGTGCTGAGAGGCGAGCTCCCGTCGGGCGCCGACTTGACGTGCTACGCGGACGACACGCTAGTCACAGCCCGGGGGAGCCAATAGCCACGGCTGCGGTGTCACAGGTAGTGAACCGCATCCGGCGCCTTGGCCTAGAAGTGGCCCTGATTAAGTCCGCGGCCATGGTGTTTCATGGCCCCCGACGTGCGCCGGCGCCGGGATCACACATCGTGGTCAATGGGGCCCGGATAGCTGTCGAGTCCACCATGAAGTACCTGGGATTGGTGCTCGACAGCCGATGGGAATTCGGACCCCACTTCCGGCGCCTGGCGCCCAAGCTGAAGGGCGCGGCGGGCTACGCTGCTTCCCAACATGGGGGGCCCGAGCACCGCTTGTAGGCGGTTGTACGTAGGAATCGTGCGGTCCATGGCCCCTGTGTAGGCGATGGCCGTCAGAGTCGTCCGCGGGTACCGCACGATCTCCTACGAGGCGGCTTGCATACTAGCCGGATCCCCGCCCTGGGACCTGGAGGCGAAAGTACTCGCGTTGTTGTACCGATGGCGCGAGGAAGAGCGGGCACGGGGCTCGAGGCCGGCGCAGCGAAAGATCGCACTGCGCCGAGCTGAGCTCCGTCAGGTCTTGGTGGCGGAATGGCGGCAAAGGCTTCTGTGCCCTGCCGCCGGCCTCGCAACCGTCGAGGCGATCCGGCCAGTGCTCGACGACTGGCTCGGGAGAAGGCATGGCTCCCTGTCGTTCAGGGTGACGCTGGTGCTGTCGGGGCACGGTTGCTTCGGCAAGTACCTGTATCGCATAAACAGGGAGCCGGACGCTCGGTGCCACCACTGCGTCCATTGCGGGGAGGACACGGCGCAACACACTCTCACCGAGTGTGTGGCTTGGGAGGAGCAGCGCCGTGTCCTCACAAAATGAAGTAAGACGCGATCTGTCGCTGCCGGCCGTAGTGCGGAAGATGGTCGGTAGCGCAGAGTCGTGGGACGCGGTGGTGTCCTTCTGCGAGGACGTGATGTCGCGGAAGGAAGCTGCGGAGCGGCTGCCTTCCCCGGCCGCAGAAAGCGCACCGGGCGTAGGAGGAGGGCGGACAACGCCCTCTTCCAGCCCACATGAATAGGTCCAGGGGCGCGGGACTTGGTGAAGCCTCCCGCCCCCTATTCCATGGACCCGAGGAGGAGGCGCGCGCGAGTGTCGGCGCGCGCGAGTGTCGGCGCGCCTCTGAGGCGGTGCACGGGGTAGGCAAACACCTCACTACCCCGTGCACGAGGCGAGGCCCGGACTGACCGGGCCAGCACTAGTGCGGGGCTGCGGAAGAATTTGGACTCCCGCGGCACCGGGGGCTTTTAGCCGTTAAGAGTCCGGCACACCCCTCCGCCTCTCCCCTGGCGGAGGAAGTCCACGAGGATTTCCCCCCGAAAAAAAAAAACATTATAATAATATTAAGTGGAAACTACTGTTTACTGTTTTTTATATAAATTTATTAAGACAAATTAACAAAAAATGAGTAACTTATCTCTTAAACTAGAGTACAGAATGTTCGACAAAACACGAAATGGTATTATGAAATTTTACACATTTCAATGGATCATTAAGATTACCAAATGTAAGAAAGTAGTGCCTCAGGTTAATAGAAAAAATACCGAAACTTCAAGTCACTCACAGTACAGGTTGGGTAAGTGATTTGATTTTTCAGTTTAGTGTTAACAATATTGGGAGAAGAGAAACCAGAGGGTCTTGGGCCCCGACTCTGCTATTAACAATGGCCGATGAATGAATGGCAATTGGATTATATTTGAAATTATTCCTGTTTAGAATACGAAATACGAAAACTGTAATTTTAAGCCTATTTCACTCATTCATCGGCCATTTCAAATAGTAGAATTGGGGCCCTTTTGTGGAAGAGTGCTACCGCTGTAGGCCGCGGCGCTGTGTTGTGCTTTCATGTTTCCACAAACATAATATTGCTGGTGGAAGAGCCTCAGTAGAATAAAATTACAAACTTTTCTACTTACATTAGTACCTAGGTAAGTAACACAGCAGGGCCCCGATTCTGCTATTTTACAATGGCAGATGATTGAATGGCAATTGGATTTAATTTGAAATTATTCCTATTCTCTTTAGCATTTTGCCAATACAATAATTGAAAGTTAATTGTATTGACCTTGAGTGTACCGACCCATAATAAATTTCCAATTATTGTGTAGGAAAAATGCATAAGAGAGTACGAAGTGTCGTTTTGAGAAAATTTTCATTCTTTCATCGGCCATCGTAAGTAGCAGAATTGGGGCCGTGATTTAAACAAAATACACTTTATTGTAAAAAAAAATTAACCAATCGGCAGTATGGTTGGTAATATAAACTTAAAAACTAAAAATATACGTATAGGTGACAAAAATGTTGTTAGATTTTTAAGTTAAATCATTAAAATAGCTATGATCAGTTCTGAATCGTTTTTTTTTCGCACCGTCCTAATGCATATAATGAGGTAAGAAGGACGGTAATTTTAGAATAACATTTCTTAAAATTAAATCTTTGAATTAGATAACCAGTAGGTAAACATGAGTATCTAATAATCTATTAAACATTTAAAACAAATCTATAAACTAACAGATTACATTTCATTTTCAAAATGCACAAAACATGTACGTTTGCTTACATGTTTTTTGCATCCTGGTCGGTTCGGTAGTTACTTTGAATGGAGACATCGATTAATTTTTAATGTCTGTCAAGTAGATAAACCAAAATATTAAATATACATATTGGTCCTCTTTTTCTAATAACTGATAACTACTGAGATACAACGAATTAAAATCACGATCAAACAATAGAACTAGAAATTTATTTTGATCTTTTCATGTCCTGTCACAATTCCCTTTAAAATAAACTATAAACTTAACAGAAGTAATCGCTAATAAATGTTAACAAAAGCATTATGGTTTGTATTTCATTCTTATTCGGCATAAGTATTCCTTTATTTTATAAAAACATGAATATTGCTGACGAAAAAATATAATATTAACTATAAACATATACAGGGTGTCCAGTAAACAGCACGACATACTGCAGGGGATGATAGCTGGGGTCACTACCTATCAATACAACACAATATATGTTCAACGAAATCTTACGGATTTACAGTTTACAAGCATCTCGTAATGAACAAATCCTTTTCTGTTGCTTTTCTTTACATCAAATTATTCGTGAATAGTTACTTTACTCATTAATAAGTCTTGTTTCTATCAAAGACAATAATGTTTTCAAGAAATACTATTTTTTGGTTAAATTTGCACAGAACTATTTCCTTATCACTTAAGTTTAACCTACAGTGGTGGAACAAAAATGTATAGGCCTGAAGCACTATGTCCTTGTCCCAACAACTCTAGGCCGTCGATCGCCACGTTGACCAGGAGTCTGCCTTCCATGTAGGATTTATGGTAAACATGGAAGGCAGGCTCCACTCAGACTCAGCATACTCTCGCTGCGTCTAACCAGGGAAAACGCGGCTGTTGGCCATGTTACTAAACACAAAAGTCCAGAACGATTGCCAAGCGTAAATGGGCAGCTATTACTAATTATTCTCATAGTGGTTTTTGTCAAAATTACGTTCATTACATTTTCAACAAAATCAGTCAATCAATCATTCTCTAAAATAGCATATTTTTGTATTTTTTTTAAATGAAAATGTACTAGTATTGTATCTTTCCAAAATCACCATTAAACAAGCCAGTTTTTAAGTTTGTTATACAAAACTGCCACATACATTTTTTTTCACCACTGTAGGTTAAACATAAGTGATAAGAAAATAGTTCTGTTCAAATTTAACCAAAAAATAGTATTTCTTGAAAACATTCTTGTCTTTGATAGAAACAAGACTTATTAATGAGTAAAGTAACTATTCACGAATAATTTGATGTAAAGAAAAGCATTTGTTCATTACGAGATGCTTGTAAACTGTAAATCCGTAAGATTTCGTTGAACATTAACATTAACATTAAGATTGTGTTGTATTGATAGGTAGTGACCCCAGCTATCATCCCCTGCAGTATGTCGTGCTATTTACTGGACACCCTGTATATTATTACAGAGACCCAAATAAATATTGAAAGGGCAGTTTTCGACAATACCTAGTATAAAAAACATTATTATCTGGAAAGATTTCTATTCTTAATATAGAATCCTAGCTAACAAAGTGAAGCTAAATTAATAATAGATAACATGTTCCAGAGTATGAACAACAAAATGAGTAAATGTTTTTTATCTGTCAATTAATTTAACTGTCGTACACAGTGACAATATCATACTCATATTGTAAATTCTTATCAGAATGATGTACAAGTAAATGATTAAATAATTCTCCCGGAGTGAACAATAAATTGCATTTAAAGCAACTTTGCTTAGAAATTTTCATTCTTACATTGCACATTTTAACATGATTCCGAGCATTTACAATATCTAAGAAATGGAAACCGCAAACACATTTGTAAATTTTACAATTTCCTTTACTTTCTTTTACATCAATCATATTTTTGATGGAAGCTTTAGTTTTTATAATATTTTTCAGTTTAAAATCATTTTTATCTGCAAAATCATTTTCAACATGTCTCTGAGGGTCGTCTTTTTCTGCTGTTATTATTTCTTTAGATTTTGCGTTTGATTTTGTCCTTGCATTTATGATACTCGATACATCGTAAGTTATAATATTCGTATTGAATTCGTCATAGTAAGTATCGTGTAGCTTGCAGTGACGTAAAATATCATTTTCTAAGAAATACAAACCACATTTAGAACATTTACATCTAGATTCATCAATAACACAAGTATGTTGTAATAAACTGTTTCTGGACTGTAAACATAGATCACATTTATTACACTTATAGAGAGTCAAATCTAGCTTGGCTTTGTTAAAAGTCGACCGATTTTTTTTTTTACAATCGAAATCATTCGCTTGTCCAAACATAACAACAAATATGCAGTCAACATTAAATTTTTCAAGTTCCTCGTGTCTTATAAAATGTAAATTATAATCTAGAGAATGAAAAAGTAAGCCACAATTCATACACTTTTTTAATTTGCTATAGTCACATTCGTGAGCACTACGTTGAAATTTATCAACCACTCTTTCACATTTTCGACACTGGTATAAAATATATTTATTAAACGCATCGAACATAGTTTGGTTAAATATTTCGTGTTCAGTTTTGTTGAACAATATTAATCTAAGTGGTTTCGGATCTAAAGCATTTGCATCATGTTCTTCATGCTCCTTTACATGTGCCGCTTTATGCTTCCAAGAACTGAAACATAAACCGCAGTGGGCACAAGGATATTTTCCTAAATTCACACACGATGAGGACTTGGAATTTTCTGCGTGCGTATACAAAGACTGGGGTTCAATGATGAACTGGCATTTATCACATTTATACAGAGCAGAGTGTGAAAATCCTGGTTGCAGTTCCTCCATTTTTAGTCTGCATTCATATCTATACATAGAATTATCCAGAATTTTAACTATCTGTTCATCTGAAATGTATGCAAAAATATGCCTTGTCCAGAAAACGTTATCGAAACGCATATAAAAAGGGTCAAATTCTATTACTGTAAAATTCTTTATATTTACTTTGACCCTTTTTCCATTTACATTGTAATTTGTAGGACAACAACTATCTTTGCCTATGTACACAAGTCCACACTGCTCACATTTATTAATAGTTAGATGGGTTTGTGTAAAATCATAATGATCTTGACAATGGTTTATTACGTCATCATATGTGGTTACCGATATTTGACAACTTTTACATTTGTAAAGGTAGTTGAGGTAATTTTTATCTATGTCAGTAAACTTGGGATCAGTCGTTTCAACAGTATTATTTTCAATCGATTTTTTATGGAAATCCATATTATGTAATGAGTTTGCATTATCCGCAAACCCAATTGAACATATCTCGCACTTCTGGGTGTTACAGATTTTCATATGCAAGTCTTTATTAATATTATTTCTTTCTGTACTTAATCTTAAACCTTCGGTATCTAACAATTCTGTTTCAATAATAGAAAAGGCAGAACTTTTAACATTACTATCTTCATGTTGTCTTGTGTGAAATCCCATGTCACCTTTGTTAACGAGTATGTCGCAATAATGACAATACATTGAATTTGGTGTATTGGAATCACAGTTTCCTTTATGTGGCAGAAAAGTATGTTCACTGTAATGCACAGTGCAATTGAAACACTTATATAAAACCAGTTTCAAGGCAGTCTTAGGCAAAGAATATTCTATAAAAGTATTATAATGTGCATGTTGCTCCTTATGCACTGCCATATCTTCATTTTTGAACTTGTTGTCACAGTCTTCACACTGCCAATCATTTAATGATTGTGAGTGCATGGAATGGCTCATTGCTTCCAGAGCTGACAAAAAATATGTGTTACATTCCAAACACTGGAACAACACAGATCTCAGTCCACTTTTTCGTTCAGAGTTTTCTTGGTTGTCTGAAGTATTAATGCGCCTTTTTACTTTGTTTATGTGATACTTACATAAATGAGTATTATAAGACTTCATATTTGACATTTTTGATGGACAGTAAATGCATTGTGGTTTAAATCGTACCATTTTTGCTGTTCTGGGTTCGACTTGAGCCTTATGGTCTGATAAAATATGAAGAGAATAAAATTTCATGCTAAAATTATATTTTGAACAAAATTGGCAACTGTACAACAAATTTCCCGATTTGTTTGTACTATTTGAATTTGTTTTTTGTACCCTTTTGATTTTGATAGCTATTTTCTTTTTTGTTTTCTTGTGGTTTTTCATTTTATGATATCGTAATTCGTTTCTGGAAAAAAAAGATTCCATACATTTGTCACACTTAACTGAAAGTTTTGATTTTTCATTTTCATGCTTTATCCCATCAGTAAGAGGTTGGTGTGTGACAGTTTTGTTTTTTTTTAATTGATTATCAATATCTTTTTCTACTGAATTTGAAACAAGCTTATTGATTTTGCTTGTTAGCTCAATATTACATAAATTGGCATGTTCCTCCTTATCTTCTAAACTCCCCTTGGGAGTTTCTGTGTTTTTTGGTGCTAAAACTTCATACAGATGTTCAATTAATGAATTTGGGGTTGGAAACAATTTTTGACAATGGAAACATTGGTTTCCTTTATTTGATTGAATTTCAGCTTCTGTAGTTGTGGTTTTTGGTTTTGAAGTATGATTATTTTGAATATTATTATGCACATTTCTTTTATGCCTCATTAAGTTGGATCTAGAAGATAATATCTCATTGCATTTAGTACACTTGTGTTTTGCATGTAATTTATAAACCTTTCTTCTCTTATTATGTGTATTAATATTATGGAGACTGTAAATATTGACTTTTGGGAACAGAATAAAGCATCGATGACAGTACCTTCTGCTCTGTTTCAAAAAAGAGTCAACTCTTTCTAGTTTCAACTGAGGCTCTGCTTTTTGATGTTTTCTTTTGTTTGCTTCACAATCCTTATTAGGCTTTGACCCTAGTATTATAACATTTCTATGTAATTTTTTTGAGTCTTTTAGAGGCTCTGTATCTTTTATAATATTTGACTTATTATCAATAATTTCCTCATTGCATTTTTCAATCTCTTCACATTTGTAAGAAAGTTTTGAAGAACTCAAACATTCAGTCACAGCAGTTGCTTGTTCAAGTTTAACATCCTGTACAATATCTAAAACAAAAATATGGATACATGTAGAAGTTACCTTAAATTATAAATCAAAGTTTACTAGTTTGGCTTGGTTTGGTTTTTGGTTTTTTTTTAAAACGACTCTTGCCCTAAGGAATTTAATCCTTGCGCCAATGACACCCAGACTCAGATCAAGCATTTGTGGATCACACAAATACTTGTCCTACGCGGGGATCGAACCCGCGACACGACACGCACAGTGGTTTTCAACCACTCAGCTATCCATGCAGTTTGCATCGCATCAATAAAAAGTTTCTGGTGTAGAAATAGCATTACATACAGAATGAAAACAGATCAGAATGCAACAGGCGGACAAAACTTATCACTTAGGGGTATGAAAAAAAATTAGAAGCCTACTAAAATAAATTTTCAAAGGAATCATTCAAGCCTTTCTGGAAAAGTGTTGTAACTAACATGAGTATTTTAAAAACTTTATAATTACTATTTATATTAGTTCATCCTGCATTAAAATACTGAATGCAGGATAGTAAACAGCACAACTCGCCAGGTCTAAAATGCAGTATGCTGTGTGTGTACGGTCACAAACCTACAATTAGTATGGCGTCCATAGTTTAAAACATAAATACCAAATTCTTACTTCCACCCTTCATTTTTAGTTGCAGTGATCACGGCATGAGTTTTTTTACTTTCCACAATATCCTTATGTTGTGAAATTAATTGTATCAGGAGTTCTTTTTCATGTGCAGTAAAATTCGGTCCACGAGTTTTCTTCGACATTTTATATAAAAATCGAGAAAAAGTTACACCACAACTAATCGAAACGTAAACAATGTTCATTCGGCTAAAATCAAGAGTGATTACAGTTTCATTGAAATCACTTGGAGCAAACGACGTTTGAAATTGGTTGCATAGCATTATGACTTGCAGACTACATAAAATGTTTCCATATAAATGACACTTCTTGCCTGCCATTCAGTGAAATGACTCATTTAGTAATACCTAGTAAAATTTTTGCCGTGGGACACATAACAACATAGCAGCTTGTTAATAAATTCACAATCCAGTAGTAAATGAACAATCAATAAAGTATGGTGAAAATGGGCCTAAAACTACACATTTGGACATTTAAAAATGGTTTTACTTATAATATCAGTTATGAATTTAATATTTATATTCAATTCTACTGACAAATTTTACTGACTTGCTATTTATAAGGGTTAAAACATGGTTTTAAAAATAATATGCTGTACTACTAAGTTAAAAATGCTTGCTTTCCTAAATTTAAAATACCGCTGTGCAAAAAACACTGTTAAAAAGGATGGCACAGATTGTTTGGATGTACAAAATTAGTGAATTATGTCTTATATGGAAGAGAAAACAACAGAATGTGTAGTGTTGTTATTTTAAGTGGTGGTTTTTTGATTTGGCAATAGATTCAGTTGAATAAACATCCAGAAAAATGGAGTTATAGAATTGAGATTGTTCGAATAACAAATGGCTATTTACCTTCAAAAAAGTATTCATTGAGTTCCTGTTTTATAACAGACAAATCAGGAAAAATCTGTTTTATGGTTGGATTATCCATCAGATCATGCTCTTCTATGTCAATTTCGTCAGACATGTTTACCTGAAAAAATAGTAAATATTTATAAAGCTAAAAAGTACTTACAAATAAATAAATTTGTTATGGAACTAGTTTTTCTAACTAACAGTTTATTTTTATCTTTTAATTTAGCGGCAGGCAGGCAGCTTTGCTTCTAACCTTACTTGTTGAAATGACTTGAACTAATTTGTTGGTTAATTCAGGGCAACCTGGTGTCACCTTATCTTCATGATAGACGACTGAAAATCTAAAACAATCAGAATATATTATTAAAACTAATTACTCTAGTGTATGAAAAATACAATGTTTGTTACTTCTCAGGGTGTCAACTTGCACTGCACCTGCTATATTAAACACTATTTTATGCTACTATGCCATATAAAATTAATTATAACATTTTATCGGACAGCGCTGGTATTTCAGTTTCAGCTGTCTGACATTCAAATTTCGATGGCTAACAACCTGTATTCACTTTTTTTTTGACCGAATTTTTGTTGTACTGTATTGGATTACGGCGTGCTATGTATGCTGTGTGTGTTGTTTTCGACACTTTGGACATTTAGGAACGTGTATACCTAAATAATTTGTCAGGATATTTAAATGACGTACTTCCACACACTGGCACTGCACACTTCCTAATACTTCCTATTAATTGACATTTTCATGAGCCTTCAAGTACTGGAACTAAATTATTAAGATTTTTTCTCCGAATATACCAATAGTATAGAGCACAAAAAAAATACATCGATTTCGATGTTATTTTTAAACTTTAAAGTTGACATCACAGGTTGAAAAGTTGAAAGTTGAACTTGAATTGAAATGTCGAGTGACAGGTTGTCGAGGTTGTTTTCGTGCAATAATTCATTTTTTTTTTTAACAATACTTTTCCCAGAAAATAAATTATTGTGAGAGGTAAAAAATAACTAATTCCAACTTCCATTTCATTCTACACCGGTTCCTCAAGGTTCTACACCGGAGGCATGGAGTGGGAGTTGAGGGTTTTTGTTTTTCAAGAAAGGTTGAAACGCTTCTATAGAACTACAGGCTCATTCCACTCCTGAGCTATGTTTACAAGTTGGAAGACTCGACGAATTTCAACCGCTGGAGCAAACCGAGTTTCGAGAAGGCTACAGCACAGTACCCTAGTTATCCCCGAAACTGTTTACCGATGCATTGAAGCACGTCTTAATATTCTGGAATGGATTGAACCAGACATCAGCGTAGATGGCGAGCACATCTCACATCTTCTTGATGTCGATAATAAAGTTGTAGTGGCAGAGTCAGTGGAACAATGGGATGAAATACTGCTTAGTCTGGAAAGGGCTTCTCGGCGAGTTGGTCTACGCATGAACTTTGACAAGACTGACAAGAAAAAGATAATTATGTTGAAGATCCATGTCGTGCTGAGATCGATAGGTATGCGTTGAAGGCATAACTCTCGAAATTGTGCAATCGAGTACCTAGTACCTAGTGTCTATCTTAGGCACGCGGGCACGCTATCCAGTTTGGCAGACAAGAAAAAGGAACCGACCGAAGGATCTGATTTAATCTGAGCAGCGATTGGTAAACTCCGTCGCCTAGTCCGCAATGTCTGGAAACAAAAGTTTTCGACCACGGCACCAAAAACCTAACAGTAGAGCTAGTCCACGATCTTAAAAGTCGCTCAGCGAGCTGTAGGTCGAACTATAGAGCGAGCTATGCTCGCTATTACTTTGAAGCATAAAATCAGAAACGAGATTTTCCGCAGATAAACTGGACTGATCGTCATAGTTTTCTGAGTTAGCAAAGCGAAGTGGCCCCACTGCCATTTCATCTTGGTAAAATGGCAGTCGGCCGCTATATCTTTTGAAAGACCAGACCTATAATAGGGGGCTGGCTCCTAAAATAGGGGGCTGCTGCAACTTTGAGGAGAACTATGTCCAGCAGTGGACCTCGATAGGCTAAATTAATTAATTGACTCTTCCATACGGCGCCGGCGTACTCGAGCCACTCTTGTCTGGGATGTCTGACAGTAAAGTTGTGGCTTCCTTATAGGTATTACAACAATCGCTGAATAGTCCGATATCCCAACAGAAATGCCACAGCTTCGAACTGGAGGAATAAGAACGAAAACTAACTGTACGCAACCCACCTAGCTAGCACCGCAATTCGTAATATAAATTGCGGAAGATAGTTTACCGAAACGGTATAACCCACTAATTATACTAATGTAAATTTTAAAAATACAGCCAATACGACATAAGCGATGTTAATACTTACAATTTTTTAAGAATAATTTTGCACATATAATATGTTAAATAGGCTAGTTTCACTATAATGAGGGTCAAAAATTTCTATCATATTCGAAACAATGTTTAATTGTAAGACTGATTAGTAGCTTATAAAATCATATGAATAGTTTTAATGCTCTCTCTATGTAGTACTTTATTAAGATTTAACTTTTGACTAAATGTTTTATGATTGTTAAAAACACCATTTCCTATTTACTAAAGGCTAGTAACACTTAATCCCCCCTTCACACCACCTCACCGCACAGCTGATCAAATGTCAAGAAAATGGAGTTTTGTTACGCATTTTATAATTCAGATTAGAAAAATTTCAATATGAAATTAAATAACATTATTTTTATAACCTGCTTGGGTTAGAATGGATAGCACAAATCCATTTCAACCTTGGGCCACTGACGATAGTGCAAAAAATGTTAAAACTGAAAGAGAACTAGTGGATGACGCGAAACTTCATCGGGAAAATGTCAATCATCCAAAACATAGGCAAACTGCGTCTTACAATAAAGAAAGTGTCGCCGTCCCAAGCAACGCTCCGGGATCATCGAGCGCTACGGCCTCCGGCGGCGAGGCCGCGCCGGAAGGCGAGTCCAAGATGGACTCTAGTAAAATAGCTTCTATTCAACAAATCGTCGAGAACACCCTCAGGTAAGATCTAGTATCCATACTACATTGTACAGTCCAGTTTTAAACAGTTTGTTCTCACAATCACAAGTTTATTATCGGTGAATTGAGGTTTACCTTGATAACCATTGTTATCAGCAAGACAGCTGTTCAGGCTGTGTACTATTTCTTTTTTATCCCAACTTCTGTACTTCTATTTTACTATAAAAAAATCTGCTCATGTCGAACGTTAGTTTAGAATTACGTGCATTTTCCATATTTTTATAATAGTTAGACTTTGCTAATGACAAAATCTTATGTGAAGTTCACATTTATCAAGATACACAAGAAACATAATGTTTTATGTGCATCTTCTTGAATCCAAAAAATCTCTTAATAACTATACTGCTCGCTGTAGTTTTCTATTCAGAAATGTGTTGCATTACAATGCGAAATTAATAGCAGGCCAACAACCAAACATTCCGCAGCTTAGGTTGTTGTCCTGCTATTAATTTCGAAATAAATTTGAAAAGCCTGTTTTAGATGGACGCTATTAAAAATGAGTAACATTGTTGCAGTCAAGAAGGCAGGCAGAGAGTAACTCAGTTACTAGAAGCAGTAGAAGCTCTAAGTGGTGCAGAGAGACTTCTTCTGTATCTACGTTTGCCCACCGGAGTGCCTCTCCATGATCCCCTTAAACAGCCCATTAATCCACTAGGCTCACGGTATGTATTTACAAGTCTTCCATTTTATGCACTCCGATCTACATCTTATAATGAAGTATCAGATAGATATTTAAAAGTGTGATTTTGCCTGCACTGTGATATATTCTGTTGAGTGAAGTGCACTACTAACTTTGTAATAATATTTTTTTTGTTCTTAAAAAGTTTTTTTCTTCTAAAATTCTTTTAACTATGTATTATATTTACAGTTCTATTCTATTACGTGAGATATATACAAAAAAAGAAATGTTTGTATTCCAGGGCTGAGCTTCAGCAGACTGTAACTTGGATACAGACACACTTAGAAGTTGACCCGGATGTTTCACTACCCAAGCAGGATGTATATGATGAATATATGTAAGTACATAAGATATAATAAAAATCTATTAAGAGTCTTATGATGTTTTTTTTTTGTAATTAGAAAATGTTAAAAGAAAAAGTATACTGCTCTTAGGTGCGTAATCACATTACATTAATTAAATCAAAGAGTAATGAAACAATTTTGATTTAACTTTTGCTGCCTTTTGGAAAAATTAAAAGAACAGTGTTTTGTTTTATACTTTCTGAATTACTTCTGTGTAATCTGATAAAAATAAATTTTCAGTTAAGTTTTCCTTCCTATTCCTTCCATATAGGTACAATTTTTTTTTTAATAATATCTGCTATGGTAAAGAATTTTCATTCTGTGAAAAGTAACATTAAAAATTGAATGTAGATTTTATTTCAAAGAATCAACCTGCTATGAATTTACTAAGAAATTGTTTAGGCTAAAGCTTAGACAACATCAGCAAAGCAAGTAATATTTTTTGAAGAATGTATTGTATGGTTTCCTCTTGTATGCCCTTTATATACCTGCCCTACTAAGAAAGTTATTTGTGAGTATTTTTTTATCCCCAACAGCAAATTGGGGGCAATTGAAACTAAATGAAATGAATAATTTGTCTAACTTATAAAATTTGTTGGCAGTGCACATTGTATGAGCAGTAACATGAAGCCTCTCTCCACTGCGGACTTCGGGAAAGTAATGAAGCAAGTGTATCCGACTGTACGGCCTCGTCGACTGGGCACTCGTGGCAACTCTAGGTAATATATTTTTAATACACCATTCCGAAGTTATTCATCAAAACTTGGAATTTGTTTACTAATCTCTTTACTCAATTGGACAAACAAATGACGATAATATTTAATAAAGCATAAGAACTGTGATACAATAAATAAGCACATACATAGTTGAATTTCGAGTCTACTACATAAACATGTCCTTTTACAGAAATCGTAAAAATCGAAACAAAATAACTAAAACAATCATCGTAAGCTTAGGAAAAGTGAACTTAGAATTTTATATGAGGGAATTAAAATAACAAATTATCTGTTCACGTCGCAGCCATATATAATTTATAATTGTTAAAGAAAATCCTAGGTAGCCATAAAAGTGAGCGATTCAACCAGATGGCTTCGACAATACTTATCTACATAACATATTGTCTTGACTTGTATTTGTACTGGTGAATTTTAAATCAGAAATAGATAAATAGTAATAATATTGTAAATCAAGATAAAGGCTTGGATAAGTTATCGTTGTGAAATTGCTCTTTACGTTTTAAACGGCATTATTACTATGTTAAGGGTTGGGCACGAGTACATCATGATAATTACCAGTTAATATATTGATAACATTGATTATATTCACGCGGCTCCCTCCGCTTAAACGAGTGATTTTTTATGTATATTTGTAGACATTTTTTTTATGTAATTAATACATAAATGGTATTACCGATATTCTTCTATCCTATTTTGATATTCAACCTACCTCATACACTTGCTTATGAAGGTAACATCTGTAATTAAAAACACATTGGCAGCGTTTAGAGTCTAGCTAAGTCTAGCTTACATTTTTCAATCATAGTTTTTGGAAATAGAGAATTTTAATTAAGTAAAATATAAATTGATCATATCTCGAGTTGCACTACCACATTATGTTATTGCATACTTACATCTATTTATTATTACTTTATAAGGTACATACTATATCAGATAAGTAGTGTAGATATGTACTCAGGTGTAAAACCAGACGTGATATTTCGCTAACGATCGCTAATTGATTAACGAAACTCACATTATGATAGGTAGATACATTCCTATATTTAGCAGCGTTTTCGATTTTATTCCAGTATTTTGAGCTTTTAAAATTATCAATTATCAAAAATAAACGTTTCATTAAGACCCCATCCCACCCGGCTTGTTAGTAACAAAAATTGTTTTGACTTGTAAGTAATGTTATAATACAATTGCAAATAGCATTGTATCGGGTTTGAAGCTACCTCAAAAATTTAAGCCTGCTAGCTTATAGGGAAGTGCCTCAAAATTAGTTGAAAAAATCCAACCGGAATGACAAACGTACAAACAAACAAGAATAGTGAGTGTATAAAAGCGTGGGAAAATAAGTAATAAATAAGGAAATAGACACACAGGCAGTAGGTAGGTAGAAAACGTACAGTTCAATGAACCTTATGACCAAGTAAATGGCTCCCCATTTAGATATATTTTAAATTTAGAGCAGGGTCATTAGTAATTATTTATTTAACAAGCTTTAAAAATACACTTTACAAAAAGAAAAAATAATTTAATAATTAATTATTAGGATCTTAAATAACTTTCCTTTATGTCCTTACTAAAAAATCGATAGTTTAGTAGATTTATCGACATTTTATACGGTATCGATATCGATACGGTTATATTTGTATACATAATGTAACCGTTAAATATCATGTATCAAGTAATTGCAGTAACTTTTACGATAAAAATACTAGCAACTTATTCAGAAAGGACACCTATAATTATAATTAATGGTTTCAACTGCTTCACAATGAATAAATAATCACAATTATTGATGTATAAATAAATATATGTACAACTGGAAAATGACTAATTCTCTACACGTGTATGTTACGTCACAGTGCAACTGTAGAAGCGCACTATCTGTGTATAAATAAAATACATCAGTGTTATAGAGCAAACATGTAACGGCCGTATTCTATAACGACTCTTTGCTAAGTGACGTTCTTATATGTCTATTCATCCTACATCGATGAACATAAACAAAGACACATTAGACTACTTTCAATTTAGTGCTTTACTTGAAAAGTATTCAAGTAGTACTTTTTCCCGAATGCAATGCAACTAATTTATTTCAAAAATTGTAGTCTCGTCAATTTTTGTTATACGTAACTTCCGATTTATTTCTACCTTCCATGCCGCATTATGTCCTTTTATTCCTTTATACTACTTATTTAAATATTGTTAGAAAATTTGGTTCGTCTTAGAATTGTAAGTAACCTTGTAACTATTACTTATATAGGTTTTTATAAATACGTATCATACATATACATAAATAAATATATGTACTTATTGATAAGCCACCACTAGCCACGTTTATATTATGCAACGGTGGGTAATCATACTTATCAACTCCTTTAGGTATCTCCTTGATAACGCGACGGGCTTTCCGTTAATTTACCTTCATAGAAAATAATATTGAAATCCCTGCCTGAATAGCTTCCGTGTGATTTTATTTATGCTTTAATTATAGGTAACTAGTTGTTGGGCGCGACTCCGTCTGCGTGGATTTCAGTTTACAGCGGTCGGTGGTCCCCGTTTCCATGGAAACTGTCTGATCTTGTGGCTTTTACAAACCTTTTTAATTTTCCCTCGGGAACTGTTTCAAAAATCGGGTTAAAAGGTAGCCTATTTTCTTTTCCATGTCAATGACTATTCGCATGACAAATTTCAGTTATTCTTCATGGTGTTTTATTTTAAGTTAGTAAATCATTCATCATCGTCATCGCCCATATTGGTCCACTGCTGGACGTAGGCCTCGACAATAGCACGCCATCGAGATCTATCTTCAGCTGGTCGCATCCAGCTCCTGCCAGCCGTCTTGTGCAGATCATCACTCCATCGTGCCTGAAGACGTACTCAGGCACGGACGTAAATCATAAATCAGCAAAATAAATGCTCCATTAAGTAACCTTTGCAATTGCCTAGATAACCTTGGTTATTAGGGTGTTTGACTAGGTACTTGCAATTATTTCACACACATGATGATTAGGGGCGGACTTAATACTTTGGTGCCCTATACTTACGAAAGATTGCCGTCTCTTTCTTCCATACCAATAATATCAATAGTATAATTTTGGCCCCAGATTTAAAACCATTGAATAAATCGTTTACTTACTTATTTTTCTAAACTAAAGATACTTTATTTTTGCATAGACCCGTTCGCAATTTTATTGAATTTGATATTTCCATTCTAATCACGTGCAATAAGAAATAATAATGAGATAACCTCGGGAGCACTGGACACGGGTAGTAGGTATAGAAATATAGCCAATGTTGCTTTAAACAAAAGCTCTGACTGAGCAAATACTGAAATAATACAATTTATAGCTGTTGTTACTTTGCGGTGTGTGCCCAAAAATAACTTTAAACGACACTCATACCCTATTCAACCTACCTTGATTCACTATAGAAGCTGAGATTACGCATAATTTGCAATTTATTTATGTGTAAGACATCCGACACGCTTTTTGTGTGTCAGTCACAATAGACCGGTCTTATCAGAACAGGCAAATCTTCGTTCTTATCTGTGACGTAGCCGACAAAGATATGCACTTACGAACTAATTGGTACTACTTAGATAATTCTTAACAAAAAATATGTTTTACATTATAATGATATGTGCTGCTTCTGTAATCGATTCGCGGATCCGTTTACAATCAAATATTTTTATGATCATAAAATCATTTCTGTTTTAAAAATATGATAGATAAATAACGTTTTCTTCTTCTTATAAATTAACATAATTTTTACGCATTTAATGTAGTTTCTTAGTTGTAATGAAGTATGTTAAAGTCATTGACCCCTTCTAATATCACTAGATGACGTCTACTGTCCAAGCGTATCAGTTGTTTACTACACTGTAACACGTGGAAATCAGGGTGAATACGAGTAATACTACTATATTTACTTTATTCGCTTTGACAGCTGCGACTAAATACTTAATTACGACGTCACTATTCAATTTAGAAGAAAAAAAATATTGCGTCTGGCCTTTGGCCTGAATTTGTGCGACACGTTAAGCTATTAAAGATAAATGTAGGAGAGAAGGAGGCAATTTAGTAAAAGCCCAGATTTGAACATGTTGATATCTGAACGCAGCTTTCTGTTTATCTTGTCGAAACTTCATATTAATATTGGCAACACTGCCTATCATAAAAAATGTATTCAATTTATCTTAACAGTTGATCTTTTTAGGAGTCTAAATATGCTCTATTGTGCCTCCTTATCCCTTATATATTATGTGAACTTCATAGATTGCAAAGTTTGGCTTATATGGTCATTTAAATTTTACTGTATTGGTCAGGCGGAGCTCAATACTCGTACATGTTAAATTCGTGACAAACTTACTTACCCAAATAATTTTAATTCAAACTGTGAGAAATAAAGAAACATAGGAATAATATTAACAGCTTTTAAATCACGACTTAACTCCAGAAAATATATTTTTTAATTTATTATTTCCTTTGCAGGTATTGTTACGCGGGCCTTAGAAAAAAGATTAAGTTGGAAGTGCCACAGCTACCCGATTTGGGTGAATCATCCAAGATATGTTTGGTAGGTAGAATTTGAATTATTATTTCACTCCATTTATTAACTTTGCGAATAAAGATTGCCCATTTTTTTTATTACCATTACAATTGTTGCGAGGGTCATGAGTTGAGCACAAAGACCCACAAACAACTGCATACTTAATTATAGTGTTCTGATAGCAATTCTACTTATTATGTTTAAAAAATCAGCGAAATTGTTGATACTTACAAATATGCACTAAATATGTTTTCTCTGGTCTAGTTATGTTTGATCAGTTCAAAGTTTGATCAGAAATTCCGCAAATTATTTAAGTGTCTCAGTGATATCGTTACCTTCTTTAATGAGAATGATGTTATATATTATTACAGGAACCATTTGCACCTTCGAGGGAAACTGAAAGGATTGTCTGCGATTGGGCCGAATCTAAATTAGGTCTGTATTTAAATTACCACATTATACCCCAAATAGGAGTTAGTTGTTATAAAGTCAAAAAATAGTATTTAAATAATTCAAATCTTTACAAATAATATTTTTTTGTCCCAACGATTGGATGTGCACATACGGATTTAATTATTATATCGATACTCAATTTGGCTCATTGAGTATCTGTATTGAGGTGTTTAAACCGACCGGGCGACCTGAAAAGATTTTTTTGTGTTTGTTGCTTCAAAACTTCGGAATGGATGAACCGGTTTTTTTTAAATCATCAAGTTTGGCTCAGTTCTTTTTTATTTGAAGTCGGTTGTATGTTTTTCGTTTCTAAGACAATATTATGACATGTTGCAATTATATTAATAAAATGTAAACAGGCATCAAATTTGCAAATATTTCGGAGCTATCGAGACACTTGGCGTCAGCGGGTACACAGCTTGCTCCGCCCGGTCCAGCCAGCGCGTCGCCACCGCCTCAACTTGTGCAGCCACACGGTAAAGTATATGCACATAATAATGCTAGAAACCTTTAACAAATCAGAAATAGATAAGTGCGTGTTTTTATTTCGTAAAATATGTTAAATACTGTCATCAATGTCATTTTTTGGTTTTCTAGCACCTGCAGATGATACAACAAGTCGACAGCTTATCAAGCATCTTAAACGAAAAATACAGGTGAGTACTTGATATTAATAATACTAACAATAAATTACGTAAGAACACTTTAGTTGCATTAGTTTATGTATCCATTATATTTAATCAACAGACTCAAGGTACTCCTGGTCGGCCGAAAAAGAACAAAGGTCAGGATGTATCCGGAGAGTCCCCGCCGTCTACGTCATATGCGAGCCACCATCAGCCTATGAAACACGAGAGCGAGGTGCTGCCCGACATGAGCTACGGCTACGGGCAGGCGGCCTACGTGCCCGTGTACGACGTGCGGCCGCCGCTGGCGCAGTACGTGCCGCCGCCGCGCGCGCACCCGCCGCACGGCCCGCTCGCGCAGCACGGCCCGCTGCCGCCGCACGTGTCGCACGCGCCGCACCCGCCGCACACGCCGCACCCCCCGCACGTGCCCTCCGCGCCGCACCCCGCCATTCCTATGCACGACTACCGACCCGACCCCTACGTATTCGAACCGTCATATGCTCCGCGCGATCTCACTCGCCCTGCGGACACCACACACAATCTACCGATTAATTTAAGCAGCGACGCGTCCTTAGATCTATCTACAGAGCGGACGGACTGGCAGCGACGAAGGCCACCAGAGCCACCACCGGCGCGTCTCGCACTTCCTGGCAAAAAGTTAATACTAGAAACGTACCACAGTGAAACGCGAGCAAGTTCCCCACGCTCTTCGCAAACGGATACACGCTCACACCATGTTACTGAAGATTTCCCACGAACCGAGTATCTTCCGAAGAAAATGCGAGCTGCCGAAATATTAGGTGGTAAAATCGCTGCGGCCCGTCAGGCGTTAGCTGGGCCACCCGCGCCCACAGCGATAGCTGGGCCTGCTGGCCTGTCGGGAGCAAGTGGGCTGCCAGGGCCTGCTGGGTTGTCGGGGCCGGGAGGCTTGTCAGGGTCAGTCGGGCCCCCAACTTCGGATCCCGCGTGCAGTTCCGCGCCTGCACCCGCCGATGCTCCCGTTCGTCCCGAGGTTGCTTTTTTGGAGGATCCAAAAAACTTAACGAGCCGGTCCAAAAGCACCGCCGCGGCGCTGGCCCGGGAGGAACAGGAGGCGGCGAGTCCCACACGGTCGGTGAAGGCTCCGACGTCTAAGTCCGAACAATTACGCAATAAACTACGGAAATCTAGCGGCCGAGCCAGTGGACCCTCGCCGGATCGGGCGGGATCGCCCGATCGAACCGTGACGCCTGATTCGTGTTGCGGTCTAGATGGGATTAATATTAGGACTGGAATGATTTGCGAAGAGAAACACTCCGAAATCCTAAACAGAGAACGTGTAATTAGTATATGCAATATAGATAAACATGATTTAGACGACTATTTGAATGAGGGTAATAGCCAAGAGCACGAAGAAGAGCTTCTACAGTATTTTCATCATCGCGCCAATCAGTCGGAAGCCCAAGCAAATACAAGCACCTCTGCTAACACTGCTGCTTTTTTAGAACGAGGCCAGGACCCACACGACGACCATAGCCAGGGAAATAGTGAGAAAATATCACAGCTAAGGGAATTATTAGCTAAGAATTTAAAAAACCAGAGTGGGTCTAGTTCTCAAAACATGCAATTAAATCAGGAGTCACAATTAACTCAAGAAAAGTCAAATGAGCCACCACTTACTAAACCAACGATTTCTGAAGGCGCGTTTAAACCTCTTGGTCCTAATGATTCAGAAATAAATGGTCCGACTTTACCTAACCAAGCCGATTTAAATAGCAACAAACACGCTAAATCTGTTCCAAATCAAAATGGCACCTCCGTACCTTATGCTAACGATAGTACAACTAACCAGGTACCCACGAATGTCGGCGGGCCACATCTTTACAATGGCCACTGTCATAATGAACCACAGAGTCCAACTACCAGAACACAACAATATGATTTTGTTCCTATTTCGGATGGATGTCATTCTCCCGGTAATTTCCATTCCAAATCCCCAATAGGCTTTGGTCAAAGAGGTCAAAGTCCCACAAAAGTAGGCAAACCAATTATCATGGGTGGTTCCTTACAGACATCTCCTATTTCACATAGCACTGCGGCGAGCCCTTTTGTTAGTCCAAGAAATACTCCGGTCCCACGGTCTAGACTATGCCCGCGGCCAATACCCAAACACAACGGAAGGAAAAGACGCAATCCTCTACAACTTGGTGTCACCGATCCATGCTCGAAACAATTTGCTATACCCAACGACCAAAAATTCATGACCAAAAGTGTAGTTTGTGGCGCGGGCAAATACTGCCAACCCATTTCAGCTCCACCGTCGCCGAATATACTCTCACAATATAAGAACCACATGTACACGTGCTCTTCAGGAATGTCTAATGGCGCAAATAATCTTTGTCTAAATTTTTTACCTAATGCACCGTTTCGCGATCACGTCAATGGAGAACAACCACTGTCTGCCGATCCTCTATCAAGTGAGGTCAGTCAGTTTTTCCAAGAATCACTAGTTTCTTACAGATCGGGAACGGACACTTTTAGGTCGCAATCCGTTCCCCTGAAACAAGCAATTGGCAATATGGGATTATTAAGTTACAACAATACTCCAGTAGGCTCTGTTCCGCCTACACCAGTCCCTAATGAATTTTGCGACTTTGGATCTCTTGTTGATACTTGTACTCGAGAAACATTGGATAAAATATACGATGCCATAGACAGCAGCAACGACGTCCTTACAACAAGTGCCACACAGAGCATTTTAAATTCTAACGACACCCTAAGTAATGGTTGTGAACCCATTCCTGAACATCAAATACTGTCGGATGAACAATTAACCTCAATAATACCGGGTGGGGACGATCTGCTTGAGAGAACCAATCAGTATAACCAATCATTCACAAACGACAGCGCCACAGCTGACAACGTAGAAGATTTCCTTAAACGAGCGAATAGTATTGAGTTTGACTTATCCGAATTGGTAACTGATAAGAATAAATACTATACATCACGATCTGTCCCGAGTACACCGCTGCCATACAAACGCACAGCGCCGAATCTGCAAATAGACTCGCGACGTTCCAGGGAATTATTTGCGGCTGAAAATTTCTCCAACGCATCAAACGGCATTTCCTCTAAATCTGTGCCATCCACTCCCCAGTTTGCAGAAGATAGGAGCGTGTTTAGTTACAGTAACAGAGATTTTCTGATTAACGGTAATTCTGTATGTGGATCCACTCAACTTCACGAAACTGTAGTGGAGAACGACCAGGGATTGACGTCCCCACTTCACGATATGTTACGGGAGGACATACTTGTTGAACCGTTGACGCCCGCCTTGCTGGCCGACCTCGACAAAATGGACGCAACTCCGTATGTCGATCTCTAGTCAGCTGTTTCATAAATCATCACTTGTATATATGTAGTTTTATAATATTAGTTTGGTTTTGTTTGTACAGATACCGATGAATTGGATATCAACGGAGTACAATGTATTTGTATGCCTTCAGTGAAGGCAAGTGCTAAGTTGTGCATACCTAGTTTAAATTTGGATCGCACACTCCCAAAAATTGAGTCAATAAACAATGCACTATATAATATTGTGATAATAAAAGCTATGTGACATCAATTATTAGAGTAAGCTAAAGCGAAACTCTGAATTATTTTATTATGAAGGCTTCAATTAGTTGCTTGTTTGCGAAGCCTCAAAAATATAATTGACAATATGTCTTATTATTTGACAATATTAGTTGGAGAAGTATAAGAAAGCTATATTGGACTTTAAGTTACTAAATATACGCTGTTATTTTGGCCCAATTAATTGAAAAAGAAATATAAAACTCAATGTTTAATTGATGGAATTAGAGTTAAAATTAAACGTTTGCACTTTAGTAGATAATTATTATATTTGAATGTTTCGCGTGTATTCGCGGCTCAGCTGTCGACATACTCGAGGTGCGTGTGATGCAATGGACCACATTATATAATACATATATTCATAAGATGATTCGATATTATAACAATATTCGAACTTTGTGGACCTGACATATGGTAATATAATTATTAAAAAAAAAAACTGAAATACGCACTGTCGGTAGATACGTAAATATTGTAAATGTATACTGGCTAGTTTTAGAACGTATGAATCAATATGTTTATTGTTTACCGACTACAACAATTTTAACGTGTACCACCTGAACATATACAATATTCAAGTAATGGTAATTCGGATTTTTTAAATAGGAGTTAAGATTTTTTGTATAAATACTGTGGGAATGGCTCGTATGGTCATTTTGTAACTGGCAAGTGTAACATATATATCGTTTCAATAACTAAAGCATGTAATGGACTAAAATTTCTAAAACAATATGCTTATGAGTAGAAAATGTGACTGTTTTCTATCAGGTCCCGTTTAATAATAACTCCGCTTTATAACCCTAGTGTACAAGTAGTTGGTGGTATGTGCCTCGTGACAATATCTGCGCTCATTGTATATAATAAAAAACATCGAAATTTTGGTATCTATTTTATAAAAATTAGTGAGAAACAGTCAATAGTGATACTAGCTAACCAGTTCCATCAACAACATTTGAAAATATCTAATGTACGTAGTTATAGTGTTTAATCAGACCAATGCAGCGTGCCAAGCGCGCTTAGTAAATTAGAATTGGTTTTTCATAAGAAAAATGATAAAATAGTATATAGTTTATGAAAAATGAATTTATTGTAAGTTAGCACAAAGATTTAATATATTTTATTATCACATAGGAGTTTTACTGATATACTAAATTTACATTGATCGCATAAAATGCGGATTGAAAGTTGAACCTGCCAACGTTGCTGCAGTGAGCTTGTAAGGCGTAGACACATTACTGTTATATTGTTTCATTGTGGCATTACTATCGAAGCCGGTCTCTTTCAACAATATTGGCAAACGCGTTTTGCGTGCAAACAGGACCTTAAAACGTAGGTAGGTCTTTAAATAATCACAGTATACTAGCTATAGATAGGTATGTATTATAACGTCCGCCTAACGCATCTAATATCACGATTTTCACACTAGATGTATCAGGGCGCTTTATCAGTTTTTGTACAAAACATTTTTTAATTTGCTTTGTTTATAAAACTTAAAAGTAAGCCTTAACATATAAACTTAAGAGTAATGGACTCTAGACCGGCTTCATTGTTAAACCAAATTGAAGGTCTTAAGTTATACCTAGTATGGCCTAGCAACATTGTGAAGATTTTTTTATTTGTATTTAGGTATTATTTGTACTCTTACTAAGAAAACAATCGTGTACCTTTTTCATCAACCTGTGCCTCAATAACGAATGCTAATGTAAAATTGACGTTTAAAGCTTAGTAGTTGGTTTGTTACAACGCTAGTACAAAACACTGATTCGACAGGGATATACCTAGGTATATGTAAGTGAAACCGAAGACTGTTTAAAGTTTGTAGAATATTTTCAACACAAAGAAATAACTTGTCATGATCACGTCGAATTCGTCTCGAGAATAAGGTGAACACAACGAATAACCTCAGTGATCAGATCAGTGTTATTCCAATTTGGTACAACTTACCAAAATCAACTAGTACCTAATTACTATTAAGTTGTACATTTTGTTAAGGCTCTGTCTCTCGTAAGTTTAAGACGTTAAAGCACTGTAAATAATACTTTTAATGTTTATTCCATTCCTCATTGTTTCTATACAATTATCGTCTACATCTAAATTAATTCACATCCATCTATCAACTAATTAGTAATTAGATGTCACATATAAATGTACACATCAAATGACACGTGCATTGTAACTGATGAAGTGTAATATAGTGGGAAATATAATGTTCTCATTATGTATTGTTGTTATGTAATTCACGTCTTCTCGGTGTTATACTCAGACTATATTTCCATTGTTTATATTATGCGTAGAATTGCTGCAATGCAATTTCAATAATTGAATATCGTAATCGTTTAAGACTCCACCTCCATATTCACACCGATTTAAATATGAATAAAATGACTAAATTTATGAATATTTAATGTATTAAAAAACTTTTTGTTACGTAATTTCATGAAATGAAGTGTGTTTACATTATTAATTGATTTTTTTTTATAATCAATATCTTATTATTGTATTAAAAACAAATATTTTATCAAATTAAAATTGATATTTGTTTGACATATATTAATAATCTTCAGTCCTTTTAGTCATTTTAACATCGTTTCAAAATACGATTTAACACGATATAATGTAAATGTATAGGAGAAATTTGGCAAATTGATGTTAAATTATATGATGAATGTGTACCTTATACTTAATTGTACGTGACATCTTTAATCTAACGAAAAAACAAAGATATTTAAAATGTTATGAGAAGAAGGATCATCTCTCATGTGGAAAGCCATTTTGTTTAAGTCTTGACTAAATATGGATTGATAAGTGTATATTTTAATAAAATTGTAGAATTTTAATGTGCGTTCTTTGAACATATAACGTTAAATGTAATGCATATATTAGATTATATAATTTAAATTTATGATTTATTTTAGAAATAATTGTTAAAATTTGATTGTATGATTTTATGAAAACATATAAGTCACACAATAGAGATTTTGTTGCTAAAATGAATCATTGTTATGTAAATACAGCATTAACATTGGTAGACACGTATTAATACATGACACCATTTAATTTTATTACAACTATGTTGTTCTGTTAATTATTGTTTTTATTTTCTAAATATTTTTTATGAATGTATGATAATACATTATTAGTTATATTAAGCATATCTAGTTGTAAGTGAAGATATCCATGTTGTTGATTAGTCTTTTATGGATGTTGATTTACACCATTTGCTATGCAGTGATAATAAATGGTACGATAGTATTTGCTACTGTTTGTTATTTATTACCTTTATTACTTGTTTCATAACCTCCGTGGTTGAGAGGCGTTCGCACCGGTTTCAAGGTGTCGCTAGCTCTGAGGTTCCGGATTCGATCCCTGGTCGGGTCAATGTAAAAATTCACATTTCTACATTGTCTCGGGACTGGGTGTTTCCTATACTTTCGTTTCATCGGAATTCCATAACACAAGTGCTTTAGCAACTTACTTTGGGTTCAGAACAATATATGTGAAGTAGTCCATATTTATTTTTTTATTGTTTTTGAATATGAAGCTCAAAACACTAAATATGAGAAAATGTTGTTCTACGCGTCTACATTCTAATATAGTTTTAACCAGTCTTAACCCAAGATGTCTTTTTATTTTAGCTGTCATTGTTGTAATAAAAAAATATGCGCGAAGTGGAGACAAAATTTTACAAAAAATTCTATAGCTTGCAAATCTTACCCTTAGTCGTGTAGTGTAATTTAGATTGTTCAAGCAGAATATTAACTACGTTAATTTAATCACGTAGTAATACTATGTCACTTAACAAATGTGAATTAGAGGTCACGGTATTTGAGTAAAGACAAGGTTTTGATTTTAAACGTATATATATTATCTTTATTATACCTAATTATTAACAATATTGACTTACATGCTTTTTTGTACCTTACCATAGTTATTTAAAAACCAAGGTAACAATATGGGATCATCGTCATGCGAATAATTTTCTGTCACGTGAACAGGCATACCAGGTGTCCACTCAAACATCAAGGTCATGAGTGGTAGAGCTTGTAGGTCATCTAGTGCTTTCTCACCATATTTATGTTTGATTTTTCTCGATAAACACCTCTTCACATATACTAAGAAGTCATCTATAAAGTTGAAGCAGACATCCGAATTCCAAAATCTCTGGAAAAATTAATCATTTATATATAAATATGCTGCCAGTGATGGCTGTCACGGGGCAATATAAGCAAATATCGGATTGTGCTTGACCCTGGCAAAAAACCAAGATGCATATAAATTAATGAGTACATCTTGCAAAATTTGTGTATACAATACTGTGAAAAAAGAGCAAATTTCCCCCCCCCCCTCCCCCCAAAATTTGCCGTTCTTTGCTCGAGTCCGGTCGGCCTGCGGGATAAACTGCTAACGAACTTACTACATAGGTTAATAGAAACTATTAAAAACGAAATTGCATTGAAGTACATCTCTTAATCAACAGAAAGAGATCGAAAAAACTACATCGAGCCTGTGGCTCCACAGGCTAGACATGTTTCAATATCAATTAACAAAATATAATAAAAATGAGTTTATAACAACAGGGATTTACCTGAGACTTCCGGGGCAAGTCTCCTACATTGCATATTCTTAATTCTTCTACAATTCCATTGTCATCTCTGTATCCACATAATATTTTGTCTATACCCACAAGAAAAGACTGGCACCACCATTTTTTTGCTTTAAAGCGCCTGAAAAAGAAAAGAATTTTAAATTTAGCAAACAATAATTTTTCTTCACATACCATTGTGCTATTTTGATTTCCTTCTATATTCTTCTTCAAGTCTCTCAATCACTCTAAGGTTTGCTGCAAGAGAACCCAATTCTGGGAGAGACCCGCCTTTGTATGTGAACTTTCCAAGAACATATTGTCCAAGTGTGAATTTATATATGATAAAGTATAAATAAATAAGTTTCAAGATCTCTTTACTGTTTACATATATTGAGGTTCTAAATAAATTTAAATAAAAATAATTAAATGATAAAATCCGTATCTAAAGTTTTTGTGCCACTTTAAGCATATCCGTCCATTTATCCCCTATACATTTTAAAGTTTGTACAAACCTAAAACTATTTTCCTGCTTCCCATTTTCTATATGCCTATTGGTTTTCAGTTCTATAAACTCTTTGTTGGCTAGATATTGTATGATACCTTCTGGCCCAAGTTCTGTTGGAGGCTTGGTGATTCTAGTTTTATCACATCTGATTCCATCCATTTCAGCACCAAATACTATAGTGTGTTTATTCAACTGTGTTTTAAAAACTAAAGAGAATTCTTCATTTTCATCTACGGGAACATCAGGATTTGGTTCCACATCAGGCTCATCTAGAACAAAACTATTTATTACATATTTATTTTATATCAACAAGGTTACAGAAAGGAGAATTAATTTATACATAAATGAAACAAACCTTTTGTGTCACAATTAAGCATTTTTTTTAAATAAATAATCAATGTTCATCATTAAAACATGTTTGTCTGATAAATGTAAAGCATATTTTTGAACATGGTAATTATTTCAATTTCCAGTCCTTTAATATTTTACACAGATTCCATATTTTATAGCTAGATTTTTTATATTCTTACCAGATAGCAGATACTGCTCAAACTTATAGCCCCATGAGGTAAATAGTTTATCTCTTTCTGTCATATTCATTTTTCTGCTTATTTTCTCTTCTGTATCTCTTGCACATAGATAGATATTGCCTTTGTGCAGAATTGCTACGATTTTCCATGGTTCTCTATTTTCATATGGTGTGCATGCTATGCAAGTAAGAAGGCCTCTATAGCAAAAAAACTTTGCGTTTCTTAAACTAGTTTCTAGAGGAAAGTTTAATCGAGTTTCATGCTCTAGCAAAAACTTGAGTAATTCTGTTATCTTAACATCTAGGTCTGCAGGACGATGTATTGCTTTATCATAATGCAAGTTTAAATCATAATGAACTCTTCGGTTACCCACATGTCGTGCATACTTAAGGTTTTCAAGACCGATGTAACCAATGATCGTAGGTCTCTCAAACCGCGGAAATTTTCGCATATATATACTAGGGTCTACGTGTAGTTCCGGCTGCATGTTGTTGTTCAAATTTACGAAATTAGCGAAAAAATAAAGCGAAAAAAATATTGTTATTATAATATATTATAATTATTGTTTTTTTTGTAGGTTATTTAGCAGTTAATCCATTAATAAAATTTCAGTTTACATAATCAATGCACCACATTTATACGTTAAATAATAAAGGTCAACTTATTTTATATCAAGAATTATTAGAATTGATACATATCAAAATTAATTCGACACTATTTTTCGCTATTTATAATAGTGAGTGACTGTGACAGTGACAATCAGTGACAATTAGTGGTGGGCGTCGCGACGAGCAACCGTTTTATTATCAGCAACGATGAAACCGTTTTCTCGACTTAAGCTACACAGTTTTCGTTGCCCAGACAAGTCTCGTTGTCCAGTCGACGGCGCACTCGTCGCGTCATCATTGTCTCAGTCATTGTTCGTTGCGGCCGACAAAATACAGTCGTGAATACTCATGAATGTCGGACTGCAATAATTTAACTGTCTCACAGTTTGGCGATTTTTTGATTGATATTAATTGTATGTCTTTGTATTGAATAAGTAAAAAATAAATTTTAAAAAATGAACTACGAAACTAGTCCTACTCACGACGACGTCCTCCGTAATTCAGAGTTCATTCATTCACAAAACAGTGATCAAAATATATTATAGGTAATAATAATTTCGTCATTAGTAAATTAATAAAAAAAGAAACTGTTTTATGAAACTGAACTCGTCAACAGTAGCAAGAAACTGCAACCGTTACTTATTGACAAGTTTCATCTAGTCGTCATTTCGTGTCGACCACCAGTTGCAACGACAACCGTTTCTTGCAACCGTTTTCAATCGACAATCATTTGGCAAAATTATGATTGGTTCGTCAATTTGGTTTGTCTAATGGCACGGCTACGCCTCAAACCACAGACTAGATGTGAGCTTTTGAGCCAGTGAAACGTCCGGACGACTACTGACTTTTTTTTAAGCACTTCATATAATTAAAATTAAATACAATTCTTTTCGCCTATAATTAATTACAAAACAATGGGTATTAATTTATCCTTACTGCTGTACTATTCTGTCAGTTATGTGTTGTGTAGCGGTCAGTACTTAGAGTTTATGTTATTTATCACAATAATTATGGTATTGTATAACCGATTTTACGAATAAAAACCAAATAAAAACACCAGCTCTGAGAAAAAGAAGTTTACGAGACACTTGTTTTTTTGCGTATTATTTTCTCACGAAATTGACAATCAAGTCACAAGTGACACATTGATAAAAGTCGAATTTGAAAAAGACCGTTGGTGATAAACGTGATTTTGTTTGCTTTTGCTTGTTGAGTTGGGTTGAGTGCCATTCTCACAGCCATGCCATTCTGTCCTTCGTGTAATCTGTAAAGTACCGTTGAATGTAAATTTAATTTTAAGTGAAGATGTAAAGTAATAGTGTTGCTTAAATTTTAATGTCGTATGTGCATATAGTACTAAAGACTGACGAAAATGGAATCCCGCTTTCATAAATGCAGATTGTGCCTCAAACTTGGTGAATTTTGTTCTATATTCGAACAAGATGACTCGATTAAGTTATCTGACATGGTTATGTCTTTTACAGATATTCAAGTGAGTTGCTTATATCTATCTGGCTTTATTAAGTGTAGTATAAATTTTACTTGTGACCCCGGATTTGTGTTTTTTAGATTTACGAAGGTGATGGGTTCTCTGACCGTGTATGTACCTCATGCATTGAGAATTTAAGTACCGCCTACTTATTTAAGCAACAGTGTGAACGAATTGATCACTTGATTAGACAGTGCCCAGGTACGTACAGTAGTTCAATGTTTATATCAGTCAGTAGTGTCGTGTTGCGAAGGCGTAGAGGCAACCTATTTTTAAATCCATGACCTGCCATGACCCCATGTGACAACCTGATGTTTTATGCATCGTGAAACCTGTTTAAAATTGTATATATGCACATTTATATTGTTTTATAACCCATTCATGTATTGTAAACCATTTTAACCCATTATTGTTTTTATCAGATACTAGCATTAACAAACCATCTGCAAGTGACTATAATGACTTATTCAACAAAGAGTTTCACATGCATGATGGTACAATGGAAGAATATGTATCTGCTGAGGGTGACAACAATGAGAACTTTTTTAAGGATAATATGGATTCTAACAGCTTCCTGACTATAAGTGATGAGACAGATAGTGATGTTGACTCCATAAAATGTGGAGGGTGTAATGAGTCTTACAGTAAACTGGGCACCCACACTTGCAGGACGACATGCACTATTGAGCGCAATCAACTGCAAAGGTCAAGCAGTAATGAAACTCTGGTAGCTTCTGATGTGTGTCCCTCTGAGCAGCCAGTTGGAGCTGCACAGTCTGCACACAGTCATCCTGTGCGAGCCACACAACCACTGCCCGACATCCCTGAAGACATGGATGTCACTTGTGTATTATGTGATGAAAAGTTTGATCAGTATGACAAGTATGTGATACATTTCAATAGGTGTACCACCAATGTCAAATTGCACCATTATGTCTGTCCTGTTTGCCATGACATATATACTGAGAAACTGGCTTACTTAGAGCATCTTAAAGCTGAACATTTTAAGGTCACTTCTAAAGAGACTGTTGTGCATTACAAAGCTGGTTTTGTTGATCCTGGTGTGGACTGTGTTGATTTTGTACCATCATTAGAGAAAACTAGGAAACCCAAGGCTGTTCGCCGTCAAATAGGTTGGTCTGTTGAGGATATTTATCAAGAGATTGATTGTAAAAAGGTTGAAGAAAATAAAACACCCACTTCAAGTCCCTTTAAAAATTTCTTTTCCAAGTTGGGGAATGAGTGAGTTGCAATTTAATATTGGCATGTCTGGGATCTACTGCAGTATACTACTCATGAATATTGTACTAATTCTTCATGCTTTAACTAATGGGTAATTGCTTTTTGCTCATAAATATGGATTTCCAAAAAGAAAATGAAAGTTTTTGTTATTAATAAAGCCATTAAAGAGTACCTGTAATATAGGATGTTTATGTTTTGCATTATACAACAAAATACTATTTCAACTATCTTGCTTCATCTCTCTTTCCTCTTACTAGTATTATTTTCAGTCTGAATTAGATGTTCAAACATGGTATTAAATATTAATGATGAGTTACTTTTCCAACAGAACATTCAGTAGGCAGAGCACACCTAAGAAAGTGAGCTTCCGGAAACTGATTGAAAGTGGTAAAGAGAAGACAGCTAACTACTTGCCTTTCCAGAAATATATTCAGAACTATAAACTTAAGAAGAAGGCATCAAGTTACAGTCCTATTAAGGGCAAGATGCAAGTTTCCACCAGAATTAAGGCTAGCCTTTCTGAAATGACATCAGGTACATATATATATTTTTAATTATCTAATAATGAATAATTTTAAAAAGCTAGTACACATGATTTTTATGTATTTCTGGATATTTTTAGACAGTGATTATCATTCTCCAAGTGGCACATCTGAGGAGTCTTGGAAGTTAAAACAAAATTTAATATGTGCCTGTGAGAAAAAGGTTTTTATGCTTTCAGAGACCATCAATGTGAGTACAAATTAAGTTGCTTTTACAATTGCATTTGACCTTTGACATGTAAATATGACTCTTTAACATTTTTGTATAAAGATGTCAGTGACAGTGTTACCGCATCACCAACAGATAACATAATTCATAATCAAGCTAACATAATTCCAAACTTCTTTAAGTCATTATTTTCCTAAACAGAATCGAGAGCGGATCGCAGCGATGATAAACGAATTGGGAGGAGTTGTGGCAGAGAATACAAAAATGGAAATGTTGGCAACACATTTCATAGCAGTGTTACCAAACGATACATTTACGGGGATGATGGTTTGCGCGCTGGCGACCGGCAAGTGGCTGATACATGTGAACTTCATATATGACAGCTTTAGATGCAAGAAGTTTTTGCAGGTGAAGAATGTGTTGTAATAAGGAAACAATGTGCATAACCATGTTTAAAACTGACTTAGCTAACTGACACAGTACAGCATCCCATTCAAAGATATATTATACTTATTGTATTCAAAGATATATTTTAATTATAGATAGTACCTTTGTACAGTCAGCAACAAAAGCGAATGCCTGAATATCTTCGCTTGTCCTGAGTTTGAGTGTCTTTATGCATATGACATGAATGTTTGTCAGATTGCTCGACACACAAGAACGGATTCTTTAACGCGGGAGACATTTTTGTTTTCTTTACGAATAAAAATGAAAACGTATTTTGTTGGTGGATTTATTTTCTTAATTGTATAAAAAATGCAAAATACATATTGGTATAATTATTTAAATGTTAATTTTTTAATTTAATTTTCAGGAATATCTATATGAATGGCTAAAACATCCAAGAATATTGGAGATAGATTCCACCAGTGTGGAGGTGGCAAAAGCAGCCGTTTACTGGCACCTTGAGTTGGATGCTCTCAGTGCCAAGTACCCATTTGAGGGAAAACAAGTAGTTCTTATCATGAAGAGGAAGTACAGACAATACTATCAGATGATCTTCAAAACTTTGAAAGCTAAGACAGTGACTTACGATCCTAGGTAAGAAAAACAATTCAAATTATATAAATATATTTTTCCATTTCATACTATTTCGTTTTCATGATTCATTGTTAAATGTTAATTATACAATTAACTAGCTATTCGGCCGCGTCGAGGTGGTTATATCGCGTTTCCAAGAGAACTCTTCAAAAGTCCGGGATAAAAACTATCCTGTTTTTTCTCAAGGTCAACTCTACCTCTATACCAAATTTCATTAAAATCATTTCAGTGGTTTAGACGTGAAAGCGTAACAGACAGACAGACAGAGTTACTTTCGCATTTATAATGCATGTTAGTAGGGATGTCTTTGTCGAACTATTAGATCATTAATTTAATTTTGTTTGTATAGCTTTTATGGCCTTTATTTTCTTATCTGTTATTTTCATTGTACTCATGTAAAATATTGGTTTTTATCCCTACTTGCATTTACATTATAAATGCGAAAGTAACTCTATCTGTCTGTCTGTCTGTTACACTTTCACGTCTAAACCACTGAACTGATTTTAATGAAATTTGGTACGGAGATAGAGCTGAACTTGAGAAAGAGCATAGGATAGTTTTTATCCCGGACTTTTGAAGAGTTCTCTTGGAAACGCGATATAACCAACCTCGACGCGGGCGAAGCTGCGGGCGAATAGCTAGTTATACATAAGTAAAATAGTAACCATCATCCATGTCCACAGAACTCCAGGCAGTTGCTGCACAGCCGACTACTGTTTCGTCGATATGAAGATTATTGAAAGGGTCAAGCTCCGGTTCTTCTCCCGCCACAATGTGCCTGTGTTTCCCTATCAGTACATACTGGTGTACTTGTTGAAGAGGGGCCAAGTAGAAGATGAATATAAGTATCTATTACAAGACTGCAAGAAATATGCTCAAGACACTATGTTCTTACTGAACGATACTTATTAGAATAATTATCATAATTGAAATCATTATATTTTTGTTACTTCTATTATTGTTGGAAATGCGGTATGGGTTAGCTAAATTGATATATGAAAACATTATTTTACTACATTTTATTTTATGAGAAATGAGCCATATTATATTTTAAGAATAAAAATATATTTCTATAATATTTTCTATTATTTCTAATCTATTTTCACATGTGTCCTCTACGTGCATTGGTTGTTACTCTTGGTTTACTATGCGGGATGTGATGGTCTTGAGACCTTTTTCTTCCAAGTCTTATCTGTGACAATTACAATCAGGTTAATAATAATTCAAGTACTTCAGGATATTAGTAGAAATGCATTTAATGTAGGTATTTGTTTTGCATTCAGTATGAACCACTTTTTCTGAAATAGACTTAGTTTTGAGTGTATTTTTACTACAATAAAGAGTGATTTTGGATTAATATATGAGAGTACGCGACTTCCACATGCAGCGCTAGCGCAATAGTATAGGTATTAGTAGTAATGGGAGTAATAGGAGACAATGTTTTTGATTAGGTACCTTTGTATACACAAACCAGCATGCAACAGTCGCCAATATAGTTCCTATCATACCCCAAATTTGGTCGGAACTTGGGAATGTGTCGTCATTCAAATTTGCTTTTATTTCTGGTTCGTCACAACTACAAAATGAAAATATATAAAGAAACATTGTTACTATAATTTATCTGACAATTTATTACACAATATGACATTACAATTGACTAGTTATTTGAGTGCACTACAGTTAGACATTCATTACGATGGAGGTTTAATTGTACAAAAAAATATTTATGAAACTACTAAGTGTACTCATACCCTACCTACATTTTTACGTCGTCGAACAAACAGCTAATCTATACGGCTAATACGGCATTGATAAGAATCTCTTAAATTATCTGAGATGAGTAGTTTAGTCTGTGTAAATAACTAAAGGGACAGTTATATTCTTGATTTATTTTGCACTAGCTTTTGCCTGCGACTTCGTCCGCGTGGAAAAGTGACTTCCAGCAGAAAAGTATAGATAGCTGTGTCCGCGACTCTAATCGCTTATCTAGGCTGTAACTCCTTGCTAAGTCTAGCCTCCTTGGTAAGTTTTGTTTTGTAATTATTAATATGTGATTATCTCTGCTAAGTAACAAATTTACGTACCGTCAAACAAGCCAACTTTGCCAATCAAGGTATCTTTGCCCCAAAAGCAATTTATAAACAAATCCTCTTACATAAGAATCAATTTTAGTTTTATTGTAACATTTATAATCAACTTTCCACCCAAATAATAAATATTGCCATAAAACTAAAATTGTTTCTTATATTAGAGGATTTGCTTATAAATTGCTTTTGGGGCAAAGATACCTTGATTGGCAAAGTTGGCTTGTTTGACCGGTAACTGTTTATTTTTTTTATATTTATAAAATTACATAGATCAAATATTTATTGTTTGTTTTCCCAAGATCCCTATCTGATTGTCTGGTTGCACAGGCGCAGCACTCAAAATCAGAAACAAGTGAAAACATTATCAACGTGGTTTTCAGAGAGCACTGCGTCCCGAAGACATGTCCGATGATAAAACTGTAACGCGAGAAAAAATCTCGCGCGATACCGACGTCTAAAATATCTTCACTCAAGCTGAGTGAGGGGTACGCGCCTCGATTGTGCTGGATGTTGGGGTCAAGGTCTTCTGTTCTTGTTAGCAAATTGAGATCATAACGTACTATTTGTTAAGGGTTCTAGAATGTAACTATTTTAGCCACATTTCTTTCTTTAAGTAGTTTATTATGAAATACTAATCTAACTTGTAGGGTTTGTGATTTAGGTTCTCTATTATAACATTGTTTGTCTGTTTAGATACCTTTACAAATGTGTGTGTATTTCTTATGAAATACAAAAAATATTTTAATAAGCCAATTATAATAATAATTGAATAAAATGTAAAAAAAAACCACGTTATTGGAATAAAAATATGATTATTACTGTATCCATGTTTATTTCACAATGAGATGAGAACACCACTAATATACCCGTATTAACTACGACATCGATATATTTATAATATATATTGGTATAATAAATATTTATATTTAAATATTAATTATTTTTAAGGAAAGTATGTGCTGTTCTATGCAGATGTTCAACATGTATTTAACATACATTTATAATTACAGAAAACTTTGTAAATATCTGCTCTATTGGGTGTTACCGACATTTTCTTCACTATTAAAATTAAATGCTTTACACACTATTGGATAGTAATTTGTGTTCTTAAAGTAACTGGGCACATCAGATGAATAGGAGTTCTTGTTTTCTACTAAATAAGCAAGCAACGGCATTAGCCTGGATCCGATTTCATTGACATCATCGACGTTTGTTTCCTTTAGGAATTTGGACAGACTGAAGGCAACGCTTATTACTTGCCTGTCTGTCAGCGGATCCTTTATGAACTTGTACTGAAAGAAAAAGAGCTAG
The DNA here is from genome assembly GCF_003590095.1 of Trichoplusia ni. Lineage (NCBI taxonomy): Eukaryota > Metazoa > Arthropoda > Insecta > Lepidoptera > Noctuidae > Trichoplusia > Trichoplusia ni. The sequence goes on from NC_039481.1 coordinate 5,717,679, forward strand.
ATTATACTAAAACATATTTAAAATATTTAAGTAGAATAACGAAGGTGTACATATGTGGAGTATAAGTGAGTCAGTTTGGTGTAACAACAGTTAAGGTAGATTGATATTGTACAGTCAGTAACAGTACTTGATGAATTTAATAGGATTTAGGTGTATAACCCTAAAAGCATTTACTTGCTAACTTAGCATATTATTGATTACTAGCTTCTCGCCCGTAGCTTCGCCCGCGTCGAGGTCGGTTATATCGCGTTTCCAAGAAAACTCTTCAAAAGTCCAGTATAAAAACTATCCTATGTTTTTTCTCAAGGTCAACTCTATCTCTGTACCAAATTTCATTAAAATCAGTTCAGTGGTTTAGACTGAAAGCGTAACAGACAGACAGAGTTACTTTCGCATTTATAATATTAGTAGGAATAGTGGGAAAGTAGCGATTTTTAAAAGTGTTTGTAGTAAACAAATACTGTTGCTGACTGTACCTGCGCAAAAGTAATTTTTCAACGTCTTAAAATGTAATTGCGTGCTGTTGGTTGTTCCTTATGCAATGAGCACGGTTTTCAAGGATCAATCAACTGGCCGACATACCGCTATATTATTCCTGAATTTAAAATGTATATCGAGTATTTTTATTTTATTGTCTAGGTTCTGTTCTTTGTCGATATCGAATATCACTTAAGGAAATTATAAAAAGTATTACTTGTATACATATATACATAATAATAAAATAATTTAATAAACTTACCCGTATAACATACACAAGATTTTGAATGCAGTAGAATAAACAAGATCTGGTTGCCGGCGTTCGGCTGCCTTCGACGGCTTTCGTGATGGTTCTTAAAGCGTCATGGAAGATGCACAATACATCGAGATCTTCAATGTTCAACGACAAGTCATCCCACACTACAGACCACTCCTCTTGTGTACCTGAACTGAGAATCTGTGACAACAGGACATCATATTGAAATATTCAAAAGTACAAACACAGGACAGATTTCTATGTTGCACTCGTACGAAGCGGCGGCATATTGCAAGTATAGTATGCAGTTAAGTATTAAGACTTTATATAACTAGAGGATGTCTATCTAATTAAAATAAATTGCCGTAGTCTTAATTTAAGAGACGATGGTAGACCTCCTGGTTTTCATGTACTATCAGTTGTTTTGTTCTTTAAGTGTTCAATATTTATTTTATTGACTGGTCTCTTTGTCTAGTGGTTAGTGACTCTAACTGCTATACTGAAGGTAAGGTAAAATCAAGCTTGATATTTTAAAAGACTGACCTGTGTTACCCAAACTGCTATTTCACTACGGTTTGTAGTATCTTCTACTAAAATACCGCTAACTGTCTGAAAAAATGTGTCACTTTCTGATGGATGATTCCACAATTTTCTGAAGTAAAAGTTGTTTTGAGATTGCATATTAATCTGTTTTAGTCTCATCCTTAGCCAATTTCCTTCAGTTTCTGTAAATGATAACAACATGTCATTAAGAAAGAACTACTGTTGTAATATATGGCTACATATATGTACTAAAAGGATTCTAATTTGATTAAATAAAAAATATGTAACATAACTCACCTGGTATATCATGATCGTATGTCGTTATTATAGACTTCTGGAAGTTTAATGTAAGCTGGAGGGTCAAAGGCGCATAAGAGTAAAACACCTTTATGTTACGCCAGCGCACTACATCCATTACTTGGCTCAACATGGCGAGCATGGGTGCTCTATACTTCAATAATTCACTGACAGCATAAGCTTCACTCAGTAGCTGAATTTGTAAATGTATCTTGAGAATGTCCTTGCTAAGAAGAGCCTTATGCATATTCGGCATAATAATTAACAGTAGCAATTTAGTCCCTGGAATTATTTCACTGTTCTTCAACCCACATAGGAATCTAAGAAGATTTTCTCGCTGGGCTTCAGTTTCTATACTGGCCTCAAGAATATTTTTGGTAATGTTTATGATACAAGGTTCTGTTTCAGTTACATAATAATAATTTGAATAGTCTTTGAGCAACTCCATAATATTCAACATTGTGCTTGTTAAATGATTATTTTCTTTGGCCAAGATAAATATTTTATTGTAAACTTGTCTGGGATTCTGAAGGAAGGCATTCAATACCTCTGTTAAGTCCACATCAGGTGAAGCAACAAATTTGTTAAACATCTCTGTCAATGCATTATGAAAATGTTCATCATCACTTAAATCTATAAATTGGTTTTCACTGAAGTGATCTTGCAATATTGCATGTTTGTCAGATGCATCACAGTATTGGAAAATTTTGATGGCCAGTGATTTTACAAGCTCACTATTATTAGAGTTACTTTTGTAGTAGTTGGTAAATTTGTAGAATAATGTTAAACATTCTTGTGGATCAAAGACACTAATATTTGAGTCAATGACAGAGATGAGATCACTGTGCTGGCACAACTGTTCCTTATTTACCAATGCATGTATCCAGGAAAGTTTGTCTTGGTCATTATTGTTTATCTTTTGAATAATCACATTAGTGTCAGTGGAGTTTATAACATCAGCTATGATGAGAGGTTGCCGTGCCATCTGCTGGATCATGTTGACAACGGGGTGCTCGGCCACCTGGCTCACTTGTAGTAACTTCATCCGTACCTTGTGACATAGTTCTCCAATGCATTGTTGCATGTCTTTACCATCTTCATCTTCAAATTCACTCCAAGCACAGAAAATATCAACACTGATTTCCATTACAACAAGTTTGAATTTATCAAGTAAAATTTTATTAATGTTATTTATGCAGTTCATAATAGACTTGTCTTCAATCTCACAAACTTTTTCTGTGGGAGGATTACTTTTAAAATCTTCTTCTTTATATGTTGCTTTATACAGGGCATCAAAGCAGCTTGAGTTTTGATCTTGAGTGAACTTTGTAAAACATTCATAAATCAATAAAAGCATGGTTTTCAGACATTCTCCATTATATTTATACAAATCATCATTTCCTAATGAGTTTAATTTATGTGAATTTGGCGGGCTTACAAAGTAATCTACAGTCTTGTGTAGAATTAGATATCCACTGGCTAAATGGGAGGACAACTTGTTAGCCTCAATTTCAAAGCAATTCAATCTGCATAGAAGTGAGTAGCATGCAGCTGACAACTTGTACAACTTTTGTAGACCTTCAACTGGATCTAAGTATTTTAAGTTTTCTTGTATAGTTAAAGCTACTTGCACGGCTAAGTCCGGCTGACAATATGTGATTATTTCCCAAACAAATTCTTCCATGTGGAGGTTAAATATTAACTCGCACATTAAATATTTGGGGATTGTTGGTATTGACCAGATAACAAGAAATATACCTTCAAGCTCGACCATGGAATCCAAAACTGATAGTTCGCTATTTAAAATAATGTAAAGGGCAAATTTGCGCATTTTTGGTGCCATCGTATCTATTACTCCATTTTCGTCTATATAGCCTTCATTATTTAAGAATCTCTTTATGTGATCTATAACAGTCTTAACTTTATCTTCATTGCCTGAAATATAGTAGTGTGTATTATAAACAAGGCAATGACATGTTGGAGACTATTCTAAGGAATTAACACTGTTACAGATGGTTAAAATCAAACATTTCTGTTTTAACATAATATTGATAGAAGGAGTATCACCTAAACATACGATTTTCGACAAAAAAAAAAAACCAATTACCTACAATACCTACTTGAGGTCTAACTTAGTTTAGTTAATAGTCAATAAAGTACCAATATTAACAGAACACCGGTATTGTTTAAACGATTAATTGTTTATTATTTTTAATCAGTTTTTCAGATGGCGGTGCAGGGTGCTAATAGACAATTGCCATGTTAAGGTTTATATATGTATGTATTTGATTTAATATTTATCATTGCTTTTAGGAAAAAAAATCTAAATTAAATTACTTACCGCCTTTACAAGACAATTTCGAAAAGTGATGAATGTTGTCGGCAGACAATATTACGCCTTGAAATGCAGATAGCTCGGGAGTGAAATTCATGTTTATGAAACTATAGTACACGAAGTATCTTTTTAAAATTGAACAACACTTGTCTCCTTATAAATCACGTTTTTATAATATTTCGTCGTACAGACTTTAATCATTGATCTAATCAGTAATCTGGCTCAATTTAAAATACAAAAACAATGAATGACAGCCCACAGGTAATATATGTCGTCTGCGGCACAGACCTGTAATATTTTCTGTGAAATTGGGAAACATCTGTGCAATTAATCAATACTGGCACAGATAATATAATTGAGATTAAGGAAGGCTACATTTATTTACTTTCCTAGGCTTCTCTTGTTAAATGTGTAACCAACGAAGAGTGCCGTATTATCCAAAAGGCACTTTAGGCTAGTGCCTAGAGGCTCACTATGACCAGGGGCCCACCACTATGACTAGGGGCCAGCACTCCCGATGAAATAAAAAAAAACACGGTAAAAGCCCACATTATTACAAAATGATCTGCGTACAGTGCGTTACTTGCTACTTCAAAAAATCACGAGCTTTTTTTTAGATAGTCTTACTTACGAATTAGTTAACAATTTTAGGGTCGTGGGGCCGATTGCATTGTTCGCCACCCCCTAAGGCTGCCACTGACAATATATACTCAAAGACACACAGACTCAGAACAAGCAATTGTGGATTACTCAAATAATCTTCACCTCACGGTGAATCGAAGTATCGAAACCGCGACCCGTCGCACCCAGGTAGTATAAATATGGTAGAACGTAGTTATAAAATACAGGGTGTCCAGTAAATAGCATGACATACTGCAGGAGGTGATAGCTAGAGTACTACTAGCTTCGGGATGGAACTAGAACTTAAGTGTTAAGAAAATAGTTCTGTGCCAATTTAATCAAAAATTAGTATTTCTACAAAACATTCTTGTCCTTGATAGGAAAAAGACTTTTCAATGAATAAAGTAACTATTCACGAATAATTTGTTGTAAAAAAAGTACTAGAAAAGGAGTTTTTCATTACGACATCTGTTTAAAGGAAAATTTTGTAAAACTGTAAATCCGTAAGATTTTGCTGAACATATATTGTGTTGTATTGATAGGTAGAGACTCTAGCTACCACCCCCTGCAGTATGTTGTGCTATTTAATGGACACCCTGTATAAAGGTAAGTTTATTAACTACATTTACCTAAATATAAATATTTTGCCGTATCTAGACGATTTAACATCACAGAATTCGCATGCTTAAGGTCGCAGGTAGGACAAGGAAGATGTGACCATTTCAAATTAAGATATAATGCAAGTAACTTGGTCATAAAAAACTTTTCTACTATACAGGGTGTCCCAAAACTCAACGATAATCTGTGACCGGATGAAAGGCCAAGTGATAACAGATCAGGGAAAAAAAATCTGTTTCTATTTTTTGAAAAAAAAAAAAAAAAATTTTTTTCATTGCATTAATTTATAGTTTCGAATAATAGAATCGTTAATGAAGATCCCGGAATTAAAATACTTACAGCGAAATTGTCACATTGGTGATGACAGGACTTAAAAATGCGACGAGGGATGTCGAATTTCAACTTTTTAAATGTCTCTTATCGCTGAACTGAGTGATATGGTTTTTTTTTTTATATTTTTCCCTGATCTGTTATCACTTGGCCTTTCATCCGGTCTCAGATTATCGTTGAGTTTTAGGACACCCCGTATATGAAAACATAATATAACGAATTAATACAATCGTGTAATATCGTGCATCTTATGACTACGATATTACACGGTAAATATTAAGGGGTTGAAAGGAAATGGTTCAATACAGTAGGCATATTATTTATTTTTATGTCTAAAAAGACTTTCTAAGTTTTTGCGAGCGGTTTTAAATTTTGGATCAATTTTTAATGCTTTTTTGTACATTTCCTCTGCTAAGTCATTTTTTTTCCAGCGGTGGTAGAGTACTCCTGGTAAAGAAATGAAAAAAGATCTGATTAGTTGAGGTAATGAGCACAACAAATGATAAAATAAATGAGTATTGATGAATCAGTTAGATGAACAAAAAATGCTTGTAGAACTTTCGCTATGAAATAATTACTTTTTAGGAACTAAACTTTTCGATTACGTATAAATAAAAATACTTTGAATACATTTTTTTATTAAGAAGCTAGGTACACATATATAGGCTATATTTTTTGTCTAGATATGTAAATATGTTCGTTCTTACCAAGATTAGCGTAATGTAAGGCCTGCACTTGTGTATCAAATAATTTAATTGCCTTTATAAAATGGCGCTCTGCTTCCTCATACCGATTTATTTTTCCGTACATATTGGCAATAGCGAAATTAATTGATGGAGCCTCTGGTAGCTCTGTAAGGACTTTCGGTATGACCTTCAAAGCTCTATCGATTTGTCCTAAAATTGAAGATCCGGATTAAATACCTCTATTAAAGAAAGTACTATAACGTTTCTATCTATATGTTCCGTGAGTACTAGTTTATAACAGATTATGGAAAATTTACTTAAGCTATGTTTGCCAGTGTCATAAATTAAAATAATATTAAAAACCGATAACATCGCCCAACGCCAGTTAAAAACGTCTTTTTGAAACTCAGTTTTACGAATTTTAAAATGTAAAGTTTAGTATTAGCCGTCTATAGTTTGTATAAATAAAGGGTATTAAAACATATTTACCTGTGTTATCCATTAATGCCATTACATTTGTCCAAGCTAAGATATGTTTGGGGTTTTCGTTGATTGCTTGGAACCAACTATCTATAGCTTCTTCGGTTTTATTCATCTCAAGATACTAAAGGAAGATAAATACCTATTTTTATTTATCAAAAACCAATATAACAAAGACATACAAATGACTAAATTTCATCAGACACTATCAAACCGAACTACTCTTTGAACATGGACTAGGAGAGGAATTATGATAAAGCAGCATTGCTTCAATAGTTACATTTGCACCTCTCAAAACAGCAGCGCTTCTCGATTTCTTAAATAAGAAACACGGTTTTGACTATTATCTATTCCTCATTTCCGAAAAAAAGCAACATTAAACAAAAAAATAGTCTAGACTTACAGACACTATTATACAATCCACTTGTAATTGGCTTAAATTTTGGTTCTAAGGTATTAATTGCAATTTTAGAATAATTAATTAAAAGTTAGACGCAAAGGAACAGATCCTGCAACACTTACCAAATTACCTAAATTGTAGAAGCAATCAGGATATTTTCTTCGATAACTTATTGCTGTTTTGTATGCTTGTTCTGATTCTTCAAATCTGTTAGTATTCGCTAGTAATATACCTAAGTTCATCCATGCTGCTGGAAAATCTCTTCTGTGGACACAGAGTTTAGTATAGAAATTGATATTTGCACGCAACGAAAATCATGTGTACCTAACAACAGTTTTTACAGATACTTTCTGAATTCATCAATCAAAGTCTTAATAATGATTAAAAAAAAAATCGTTTACCGTTATATATTTTCTATCGTTATATTATTTATTTAGTGTTAAATCAAAATGTTCCTAGCTACCCTACTTACTTAAGTTTTACAGCCGATCGAAAGAAAAATTCAGCTTCACCAAATTGTTTTTGGTTTTTCAGTATGTTCGCCAAGTTGTTCATTGCTTGATAATATTCTGGATACAATCTGTAACAGCAGTTTTATTATAGTTCAAGTTCTGAATTCAATGGCCAGAGAAAGGAAGAGCCAGATTGCTAGTTTCTCTAGCTACTCTTATTCCCAAAATCTGGTTTAGATCTATTTTTTCTTTGAGTATCAGCGAATTTGATTCAAGCCCCAAATAATCGAACCAACTAAGATACGAGTAGCGACCTATAAGCATCGTCCACTCGGTCCATTGTCGTTGTTCCAACTCGTACCAATCCATGAATTAGCGCTATTGTCGGGTTCAAGAGTACCAAATCGATCACAATCGATTGAAATAGATATCGATTCGGTCGGGAGTAAGCCAACTGGCAACTGGATGATGAAATTGAGGGCTTTAGGCTTTAGACATTGGTCTTTGGTAATCCGAGATATCAGAATTGCATTTTAGCTTTTATGTTATTAAATTTTACCTGATAGCTTCCTTATATTCAGCTAGCGCCCAAGTTACTTGATGATTAGCGTCCGCAGCCTTCGCAACATTATAATGAACCTTGGCATTGAGTGGACACACTTTCAGGCCGCTAACAAACAAGGCGTATTCGTTCTGCCACTCCATGGATCTTTGCCAGCTCCTCGCCGAATAAACCAGTAATAATAACAGGAATATTAACACACCACTCTGTAATAAAAAGATGATTCCGAATTAGATTTTGTCATATCTGAGACATCTTTACATGCCAGTGGTTTTTAGTTATAAAACACAGCTCAAGTTAATAAATGATTTTTATTATTGGTTTGGTTAAATTATGTATCTAATAAGATCCGTCTGTTCTGGTTTAATGGAAGCAGCAAAGATTGAAAATAAGATATTAAGCCTTATGCAACGACGTCATGGTGGCGATTTGTATGCATTTTGTTAATAGTTGTTAATGTTTTGTGCACTGACATTTCAATAAACTTAAAATATTTCCTGAATATTAGACAAACCTTACAAACTAATAATTTTCTTCCAGTTAGAAGTTTCCGGAAGCCAATAACTATAAGTAGACAATAGCCAGCAGATGGTATGTAAAGAATCCTTTCTGCTATCACAAACCCCACGGGGTAGAAAATGTTACTGGCTGGTAAAAATGGTATCACAATTAAGGATACTGCTAATATGGTTGTCCTGCAACATGTGAAAACTATTAACACATTGAATACATGTATATGAAAATAGCTGCGCAAGTAGAGTCCTTTGAAAGTGAAACATTCAGTTGTGGATGGCACATTATATGTGGTCTTTCATCCACAACTAAAACTGGGGAACTTAAAAGTTCATCAGCATCTACAACAGTCGCTATACAAGCATGAATGATGTTAACAATATAAAACTTACCTGCTGTGTGATGTCATATTTTTTCTACTTATCACAGATTTTAGTAGTAAAAATCCATATAAGTACATAACAGCTATAAGAATGATTCTGCTATCAGTTAGATTTTGGACAAGCTGTATACAACCCATAGACCAGTCGTAACAGAGCCACTTAGGCCAAATAAATAACAAAAGATTTAGGAAGTATACATAATTATATGTTGCCACCTGCAACATGACAAGAAAAACCTAAGTAAGACATTACTTTGACACAGTATAAGTAAAAAGGAAAATAAATGGCAATGCAACACATTTAACACTCACCATACATGTTTTATATATTTTAATTAATTCAAGGGCAAAATAGAGATCAGAAACGTTTTAAATGAAAAATATTCATATGCTTATGAGTTATGTACCTTTGTGAAAAGACTATCAGCAAAAGCTGCAGGATTATCTATAGGTTTGAACTCTGGTTTGGTTCCTGCCATCACAAGCCATCGCCCATATAGAAGTCCTATTATAGCAACTGTAATTATGCTTATTCTTATAACAGAATCCATGCTTAAGTGCAATTTAATATTTAAGAATGTTTTCGTTACTTTTGGATCTCTTTTCCAAATTCGAAACTTAAAAATTACTTCATAGGCTAAGCAGAAGCCCTGAAAAAAGAACATTTATTTGTAAAATAAGAAAACTTTATTCATTCTATAATAGAAGGTTAATTTATACTTACCAACACTGTTATTCCATTTTCTTTACATAACATAGAGATCCCTGATAATAAGACAGTAAAAAATAAATAGATGTACTTATATGTGTGACTAGTCATTGATTTCTTATAAAATAGGAATGCTAGGAAAAATGTAATAGCTGCTAACAGGTCAGCTCGTCCAACCACACCACTCACAGCTTCCACATGTACAGGATGTACTGCAAACAGCAGAGAAGACAAATATGCTTGATCCATCCACCATTTTCTCTTATTCTCATCTATATTGTTCAATAACTTCTGTTTTGTTTTATCTCCATAAGTGATATTGGCTCCGTTATTTTTATATAAAATACTTTGATATACTTTCCACACTAATATGCAGCATATAACATGACATATAAGATTCGTTGCTTTGAATTGGAAGGCAGATAAAGTTTTATTGTTTAACCAATAATTTATTCTGAAAAAATATAATAATAGGTTTTATTCTGGGTATCGATTATTATTGAAGAAAGGAATAAAAGCTTTATTTGATGAAAAAATCTCTCGAATTATGAATTTCACTGATTGTCAAGAAATTATTAAGTGTAACCTACCTAAATGATAAAATAGTCAAAGGCCGGTAAGATTTATGACTTAAATTTGACTTGATATTAGCTCCCCAGAAGTCATTGAAGAATGGTTCAGTCCAGGAGTCCGTAATAACATCCTTGTTTTTAACTACAGCTTCTGAGTCGTCGAAAACAAAGTCTCCGGTCAAAGTAAATAAATACGGTAATGATGACAAGCTTATAATACATAATAATTTATAGGCCATTACTTTCTAAAAATATTGAGTCAGTTTGTTGGAAAACTAAACACAAGTTTAATTTACAATTTTATAAAACTTGACATCGTTGATCGAAGTATAATAACTGTGTGTTTTGGAATCTTTTGACATTGACATTCGTGTCATATAAACATTTTACGTCATAGTGCTGTTGTCTGCATGGTTGTCTGTAACACACAGCAGAAATATAATAAACGATTTTTTGAGTAGAAACATTAGGCTGGAAAAAAAGGGGAGGCCTTTGCCTAGCATTGGAATCCGTGTGTAAATCCGTGTGTAGTCCGTAAATCCAAGGGTTGTGATTAAGACAACAACACATTTTACTTAAATCACTGTTATTGAAATACGCAGTTCATGGAATAAAACGCCATTGTATTGTGGAAAAGTATTTCTTTTACTACTTTAAATATTTAAATTTAAAATAACTAACGATGACGTTTATACATTCATGAGTTTAAAGAACCATTTCTTTCTAGTTTAACTTATCCCCATAACATAAAAAAAACTGATAAGACATCATTATTTACAATGATTGACTTGGTCACTGGAACCGCTTTAATCAGTGTGAAATAGATGCGTTATAGTTTGGACCAAGTGGTGTAAGCGTATGTTTAATATCTAATGCCGTCCTAGGGTCTCGCAAGGCGTTCGCAGCATGCGCTAGTTGCAAGGCGCATTCGGAAGGTGCTGAAGGTGGCAATGCCGTGCATTCACGCTCTAATGCGTTCCCGATCGCTGTGAGAAGTTCTGAGAAGCCTAATGAAATGGCTGCTCGTCGAAGTCTGTTTAATTCCTAAAAAAAAATGTATATTTTAGATTACAAATTAAACATCTGTGCAATTATTATGTTGCCGTCTATTTTTCAACTAATTTACCTTAAATAGATGTTGTGTCTTGTCGGGCAGCTTCCGAGCGTGTCGCAGCACTTTCTGCACGTCAGCCAGAAGCGCGTGCGGGCGCGCCCACGCGCACGCTGAGCCCCCACTGCTGTATGAACGCCACGACCGCACCGGGAAGCTTTCTGCTGTGTAATATGTAGCATGAGACTACTGATTTAGTTTTTTTTTTACAAACGTATTTTTATAAACTGGTAGACATGACAAAAACAGAAATAAATAAGAATACCTTTTGAAACTCGGAAAAAGCTGAAATTGAGTAAAAGTTCTGATAATGTAGTTGCCATCAACGTAATGCTATGATATATAGTTACCGGCGGTAGTTCCCTCGTCGGCGGGCCCCAGCTGGTCGAGCGCACCGAGCCAGGGCGCGGCGGCGCTGCCGGGGCGCAGCACGCTGAGCAGCAGACACGAGCGCCGCGAGCGCGAGGCCTCGCACCACGCCATCAGCGTGCCCCACCACTCCGCGCCCAGCAGCACCACCGCCGCCATGCCTTCCACCTGCGTTATATGGTGCCAGTAAGACAAAAGCGACGTAAAGGAAACGCCTAAACCGAACAGATAAATTAAAAAAAAAAAAACAAAATGAAATCCAATGACAGTATCGGTAATATTAGGTAGAGAAATGGCTTGACACCTAAAATATAAATAAGTATGTCCTAAATACTAGTATTGGTAAATAATTGCAATTAGTAATCAGATTGTAACCGAGTTCTTTTACCTCTTGTGCAGTGAGTGAAAGTAAATTTCAGCCTTCTGTTTGGTTGTTTGTGTTTTTACCTTTGCTGCAAAATAATTACCATTTGTTTAAAAATGTTTTACCTTCAGTGCTCCATGTAGCAGGACACAGAAATTGGGGATTTTACTAGGATCCGATAGGTCATCCTCAGTAGTTGAACCATCTGTACTAGAGGAGCCTTCCTGTAAGAAATAAAACTCTACTTTTATACTCTGATTACATATATAGTTAAACTAGCTGTTGCAACTTCGTCCACGTGGTTAGAAGATCTTGAACCGTTTTCGCAGCGCACGCAACGCCTTCAAAGATGAATAATTTTCCCCGTTATTCACCACATTTTTCATGTTTCTTCGCTCCTATTAGTCGCAGCGTGATGTTATATAGCCTTCCTTGATAAATGGTCTATTCAACACAAAAATATTTTTTCAATTCGAATCAGTAGTTCTTGAGATTAGCGCGTTCAAACAAACAAACTCTTCAGCTTTATAATATTAGTATAGATTTGAGATACAGGTAAACCTTTTAAGGATAATTAACAGAAGCGGAAAATAAAGTGCGAGTTGCGATACATTGCAGCCTATGATATACACCGCAACGTAATCCAACTGACAATATATCTCGCTCCATCTAAATAAGCCATAAAGCGAGAACATTTGACTAACCTTAGTTGGTGTTTTGGAACCGTAATTCTCTCTCGACCCAGCATTCCCGCCCGCTTGCGCTTGTGGTATTACGAGGTGTTTGCTGATAGCCATCGGAGTTCCTGATAAGAATAAACTTTAAACTTTGACAGATTGACAAGCAGAATGATAGAAAATTGAATATTTAGAAAACAAGAACATATTTTTTTTTTTTACTCACAGGTAGTTAACATGACATTTCCTGAGACTTTTACTTGACTTATTAGAAATTAATAGAAATCCACAAATAACGGTAAGGGTTTAAAAAGGTTCCACATTTACCAAGTTCTTGTTGTTGTAGAAATCCAATGACATGTAATTGATTGGCTAATGTGTACGTCGAGTCAACGCCCTCATGAGACACAGTCTGCGGCGCCGGGAACAATTGCACCCGTGTCTCCAACTGACCGCATTTCAGAGTGCACCAAAACTCTTGGTAATGCTGCTCGCAGAGGCGAGTAATTGCTGTTATAACCTGCAAGAATATTCAAGTTATTTATCTCAAATTTAAAATGCCTACTGGTTATTATCATCTGAAGTAAAAAAAAGGGTGGAATGATTCCATACACTTTTACAATAAGTATGTAAGTTTATTCTTTAAAAATAGTCTGTGACTTAGACTAAGCTCTCAATAAAAGATTTATTCATACTTACACCAGGAACAGTTAGTTGATCAGGACAGTAAATGGACCCTCGTGACATATTGCCATTGGAATTGCTAGTTGTATTATTGGCCAGGTCCACTATTTTCTGGTACAGCGGCATAGCTGGCAATAAATGATATAAGATACAAAAAAATTGCCATCAATTGCATAAGTATCATTATCTGAAGGTATCTCTAGGTTCCACCTTACATTAAAAGAATACTATATTTACTATTTAGAATATAAACTCACCATGTTGTAAGCTAGTATCATGTGGGGAAACTATAGGCAGTACATGTATTTTGGCTGGATATGAGGGTGGTAATGGTAGGGCCTGTACAATCCTGTTCCTACCAATAGTACCAACTCCACTACTGCCGTCTGTAATCTATATAAATAAGAATACATAAGTATAGTTTTTGTTTTTAATTTTTGTGATTTTTGTTCAGTCAATGGCCTACACAAGTATTAGAATCTTCTTGAATTAGCATATGTACTTAAATTGATAAGTACCAATATAATCTGCACTGGTGTTTGGCATCCCCACTCGTTAAGTACTATTTGGTTGACACCAAGGAGGGCAGTATCAATACAGGTTTTATCTCCTTCATCAAGCTGTAACAGCTTACCGCGAATGCTGTCAAAATCACGGGTGAAAGGGACGGCCACTGAAAACAATAATATTATTAAATGAGAGATCAGGTTTTGATTGTTAATAAAATACACAAGACTATATAGCTTTTTGTGAAATATAATGAAAGAATGTACAATTTGAATGTCTTACCTTCGTACATCGACGAAAAGGATACCAACGCAACATATTCTAGTTTAGCGTGAACACATAGGTAGTCCAAAAATGTGTTGATAGCAGCAGTGGCTATCGTAAATCTAGTATGAGTCTCTGTAGTGTCCGACGTCGGTACGGGACGCGACATCGATAGCGATACATCTAACATTAATACCGTAGGCATTTTTAATTATTAAAGCTTACAATATACAAACAACTAAAAGATATCATTCATCATTTGTTTTGTTTAAAGGGATTTGAAAAGACTGGTCTGGTTTGATATTGTACACTCTTTAAGTGGTTTATTGTTGATTATTTGACACTGGGTTAGGTTATTTAACAGATTATTTAGTAGATTTTACTCTCGTAATCAAGTTTATAAACCGGGAGTTTAAAAATCAACAAACATGACGTTGACTTGTCAACACATGAGGATAACGTGTGACATTTGTCTGATTTGTCAAAATGACCAACTTTGTTTCAAGTGGTAAACTAAACGCGAGAAATGACCTTTTATTATTTTAGCACCTGCTTTTGATACACTTTTGTGATTTATTTTAAACTTGGTTTGATTATTAAAAATATCTATATTATTAGTGTTTAATTCTTTGTCTAGTCGAAACGCTAATGACTGTTACCCACGCCAAAGGCATGGCGGTCGGCAAAGGTCGGATTTTCTGGACTCGCATCGATTAAAAACATTCCCTTTAACTGCCTGAGCTATAGACACGGAATTACCTGCATATGGTCTGCGCATCTCTAGCTGACCTTCTTCCTGTTGGACTTCTCGACAGACAGGAGCCCTAACCCCTCCCTCTTTGTTAAATAAAACCGAAGCACACGTTCCCTTCTTGGTAGCTGATTGGGTGACAGGCCGCCCTCCCTGCCGCAGCCTGTTGGTGCCTATTCAGAAGCCTTGAAATCTGACTATGGAGTTTTGTTGCAAAATTGATAGGCATAGGTACCCAACCGCGCGTTCAGTTTAATGTATACATAATTACATAGGTATACAAAGATTCGACCACCTAGATTTTAACAGTTTAGATACTTTGAATGTGTGAACCTGTTCAATTTTGCTTGTAGAAATGGAAGATAATGTAGATGATAATAAAATAATTGATAGTTCGTCACAATTTTTAGAGTTTCGTTATAATTTCATCAATACACCATGGGACGATCGATCGAACAAGAGCAAAGCAAGTGTTATAGCATTATTGGTCTCTATTTTTGTATTAACAATGGCGCTCGTCATAAACAGCTTTATAATGCACTATAGAGGCTTTATATCTGTTAGAAAATACAACAATAGTGAATTAAGTTGTTTTCGTGTAAAAATGGACGATTATAAGTTTGTTGCAAGAATCCACTCGGCCACTACACAACAGCTGTTGTGCGTTGCGGCTGTAGTCAGCTCCACGTCAGTTCTAGCTAACGGCGTATGCGTCAAGTCTGGGCCTGTGCGAATGTATCTGGGAAGCGTTACCAAGTGAGACGTTTGAGGTACTTTCGTAATTTTTGTAGATAGAAAACATTATTTGATCATTCAAGTGAAATACTTTAACATTTCAGTCCACGATGCAAAAAAGGTTTCTCTGTTGATGTAACAGAACCTATACCCCATGACGGAGTAGTTTCCAAAAGGCTAGTTCTTTTATCTAGTTACGAAAATATAGAGGGGTGTTCAGAAGTGATACCGATCGGTAAAAAGTTGGATTGGAGCGCAAAAGTCCATATACTTGGGCGTCCTACGAGTGTAGGAAGATCTTTATCGAGACAACACGTTAGCTTGAGCGACAAAGATGGAACGTCACAATCAAAAAATGTTAAATCAAATAGTAACAGTTCGATATGTGTAAAAGATCTAGCACGATGCCCTGTGAGAACTGGAGACCTCATGATGCAATATGGTCATCTGTTTGGATTGGCGGCAACAAGCGCACAGCGTTTTAAAGTGGCGTGCTTTGCTGATTTGAGCATAGTTAAACGAGAATTAAAAGAGCTCGACTCAGATATTGGAGTAGACTTACCGTAATTTAAGGTATCGTTTTGGAATCCAATTTTTATAACCTGCCTTTTATATGTTTTCTTAACATTGTTTCTATTTATTTGAAAAATAGCGTCTTAAATACTTGTAAATTTTTATATTTTACTGCTCCTTTCCGGAATAAATCATCAATCACATGAAATAAAAATATATTGCAGTGTATGATGTTTACTTCTTGTCACCTTAGATATTTATTTGCCGTATATTCTCGTCTAGATCAATTTATGAATGCCTGCGTAAATGCGCGTGTTTTCGCCTGCAGGCATGTGACGGTACTTGCACAGCTCCGAGGTCCACTTCTTCTGGACTAGTGTAGCCTTTCCAGTCTTTAGTTGCGACATATAAGATTAGCACCACGAAGAACGTAAGCACGGTATACGCCAGCATGTTGTTTTCTTGGTGGAATTTTGATATTTTCGCTGTATCCAGCGTTATCTTGATGTTTGACTTGCCTCTGGATTTGGTCGACATTTTGCTCAAGAGGTCTTGATAACTGTAGTAAATGGATAATTGTTAAATTTTAAAAGTGAAAAGCTTTATAAGCAGTGGGAAGAATGGGAAAGTTGAGTAGAGTTAGGCTTAAACACAAATCTGTAGCTGAAGAGATGATGCTGTATCCACCAATATGGTAACTTTTTCAACCCAAATAGTTTAGGAACCTATTTACTTTATACATAAGTTACCTATCACTTTGCGTATGCCTACTCATGTTATTGAACTGCAAATTGGGTTGTCAGTCTTACTAAGGCTCTGAACGGCAACATTGATGTGCGTCCAATTTAACCTATCGGATAGTGGGTCGTCGAAAATTATAATAACCCATTAAGTGCATGTCATACGCACGATTGGACGTCATTCGCCAAACAGTGATTTTCCGGAGGGTTGTCCCGACACCACAAGTCATGTACCAAAACGGGTACATGACGTTCACAATTAAAATGTTAATTTGCCGCTCACACACTGTCACGCGTCGGTGTTTTACTCGAACATGCTAGCTTGTCACTGACTACATAACATACTGTCGTCCCAAAAGTTATTCATAACATGTCATTCTTTATGATACAATGATATGATGATAGATTCTGAAACGTATCTGGAGAGGTCGTTAACTAAAATTTATGGGTTAAAAAAAAGGAATCTAGAATCAAGATGCATTGTCTGGTAACTAGTAGGCGGTAGTAGGCAAGTATTGAAATTTGAAGCAACGTGTAGTGCGGCACTGTTTTTACAATTTTAATGAGATTGCTTAGGCATAAGGGGAAATTTAAGAAATCACGAGTTAATGACTATCAGAGAAAAACGTGGACTTTGGCGAAAATATCTTACATTACCTACAGATCTAAACTGCGCGTTAGATAAGGACTCGTTTATTTTATCACTATTCTTTACACTAAGCCACTTTCAAGGGTCGGTAGCGATCGTATGCTAAGTGACTAAGTATTTTACTGAGTACAATCAAGCAAAGCCGCTGCTTACTCAGGTATAATTTAATCATCATACTCAAGGCAACCAATTTTCATTACGTAGAGGCGTATTTTCTTTAATAATACCTGTTATTAAATTTTAGGTTAAAGCAGTTCTTTTACTTTATTCCTGACTGCGGAAATATAGGTATATAATAAGGTAAATTTTAATGTATAATGTATCTTTACTACGGTAGCAAAAGTAATTCAACAAAAGATCTCAATAAGCATAAAAAAATAGTGATTTTCCGTTTAAGAATCTTAATTTATCTATTTCCCTACTAGTGAAAGGGAATATGGAACATTAGTATCACCGCAGTCACTCTAATTAATGCAAGTACCGTGATGAATGCCGACGGGACAGGTAATGAAAAACTAAAATTCGATTAAAAAAATACGTTATTTTGATAGAATATTGTTACTTTCAGAAAATCAACATGTCTCATTGAATTGTTTCAAAAAGAGTGCATGCGATGTAAATAATAAAACTTGATTCTTACCCTGTTTGCTGGTACAGTTGACAAGTTAAGAATTAGTTCCTAAATAATTTTTATTTACATTTTTGGTTACCAATACACTGCTTTGTGGATGTTTATGACATTTAATGACATCCTGATAAGTTTCAATCGGAGATTATAGGCAATGTACAAGCAATGTACAAACGAGTTTTGTTTAACTAACATAACCTTTTATGGAAGTATTGCAAAGAGGAACCTCATTACAGATTTGTTATAACAATCAATTTGTTTTAGTATTTTTGCAACGGCTTTAATCAAA
Organism: Trichoplusia ni; assembly: GCF_003590095.1. Classification (NCBI taxonomy): domain Eukaryota; kingdom Metazoa; phylum Arthropoda; class Insecta; order Lepidoptera; family Noctuidae; genus Trichoplusia; species Trichoplusia ni. Next base: position 5,736,193 of record NC_039481.1, read on the forward strand.
TAATTTGCGTGGTGAAGGGATGAGGAGTGAAAGTATGCGAAACACATGTAAGCTCAAAGTATACATCCAATAAATGGGGTCTCATTGAGGATGATCAGTTTACATCACACGTCAGCTATGTTATCCCTGAGTTTTACCTGCGTTCAAGTTAAAAGAGGTAACCAGAGCGTGATAATCACTTTACCAGCGAGGCTCCTATGTGGGCTTGGTTGGGAATAGACAATTGCATTATATTCTATTGCATTATTGGTCAACGTCACAGGTTACTGGGACACGGCTTCGGAAGTATGTATGCATCTACGATATTAATATAAGTTTAGTGGGTGGGAATAATCGCGTTTGTTATCGAGAGTGAAACTACGTGTAAATTTTTGATCACGGTAAGAACTCAACAAAATCAGGAATGAATTTAAAATTTTACTTTGTAACCTATTTACTGTCTGTGAGTGCAGTAAATTCACGATATATTGGCGCAGCTTCGGGAAATAGAAACTTTCAGATGTCGGAGGGCGTTTCTGGTATGAACGTGACGCAGACGGCAGACGATCAACATTGTACAGGATATTACTTGAGAATTTTCGTTAAAACCTCGCAAAATAAGTCGTATTTACAAATCTTAAAACTTTCAGAGAGGTGAAGTACTTATATGGCATATAAAACATCTTCTAGTTTTATATGAGGTTTTCAAAATGTTTTTAACTTTGACACTTGGGACATGTTGAAAGGATTAAACCCTCTTACATTTTTCGATGTAAGTACATAGGTATAGGTACGAAATATCGTTTAGAACGATTTTCCGAGCAACCGATTACGTCCAAAGCAAAATTTAAATCTCGTTTGCTAAAGTTCGAGGTAAGACGAATGGAGGGCTTAGCTTAATCCGCCAAAAAGAGACTTAAATCAAATAACACTAGTGGGTACTGAAGTTTTATGCCTATCTACTATTTGGAGTATAGCTTTGGATAGAGCCATTACATGCTTTAAAAGCTCGTTATCCTACTTAACTCGTAAATAAAACAATTAACTATTCGTAACACAATATAGTCAACTGATTTGTTGATTTTTTCAAAGTACCTTTGCTCAGCTGTGAATCTAAAAATATTAGGAAATATTCCACTAAGCTTAATTGCGATCAACAGATAATAATCTTAACATAAAGAAGATCTATTCGAAGGGTAGTTTAATATTGATGAGCCGACGACCGTCTATAAAAATATTAATTGCTGTCTTGTCCGCCTCGTAAACAATTCAGTGCACATGAAATATTTACTACCCATACACGTCATTTTTTTATTCCAAAACAATAATTGCCGCGCGACTTTGTCCGTTCTTTTTAATTCATTTTATCTGATTCACTTTAACATCTCAGTTGGCAGTTTATAAAAGAGACTTAAAAGAGCACAATACATTTCAAACTTTAAATGTATGCTTAACTGCTCCGAGACAAGGTTTAAAATGGCGACTTTAAGGCTTGTTTGAGTAGGACTTTGTTCCATACTTATATGAAACGGCGAGAGAGCGTATCATCTCGGTAATAACATTTCGGAAAGCTGCGGCGGCAATGCACTTGGGGCAAATATAAATATATTATCACAGAGCACATATGACGGCGAGCATAGTTAGAATTTCTGGAAAGCGTTTGGTCTGAGGTTAAAGAATTAAATTATAAGTGCATAAAGCGGAATAGTAGAGTTTAGATTGTGCACTTCATGTATTATTTTGCGGTGAATATTTGATACGGTTTATGGATTTCGAGTACCGCTAAAAGTGAATCGGCATAGCTTTTAGCAGTAGTTGCATTAAACATGAAGTGAAGCTGGTGGAGGTAAACAACACATAACATGTTTAGACCGATTTCCTATTTGTCATTAGTTTTAGTTTGCTCATTAAGAAGAAAAATTCAAAGTAAAGTAGAAAATAGGCTATGCATGTTAGAGTTCTCTTTGATAATTATATGGTTGGTGCTACATACCTACTTCGCGTGAGGTGGGTTTAGTTTCCTTACTTTGTGAGCTACGTTTGGTTTACAAACCACGTCTTGGCTGGTTTTAGCCGTCGGCACAGCGCCGCAAAGCGCGCCGTCTTGCATTCCACGCGGATGCGGTGGTGCGGTGCGCCGCCACACCGCTCGTTATACAACTTTGTCAAAGCATATTATATACCTTATAGTCGATTAATATCTAAGTTATTATCCCTATAATTGTGATAAATAACTCTTATACTCTTATCCTCACTCGGCCAGTCGGGAAAGTTTCGGTGCCTATTTATACTCGGCCAGAAGAACGGGTTTTGGTTATGTCGTTTTTGGTTCACAATATTCATTTTATATTGCAAAATTGCTTCTTATTTCTATCCACCACTTGTTTCTTTCATAGGTACCTGTGGGTACCATTTTCGTTATTTTTTTTTAATGAATAGATATAGACATACAGTATACTCTGTTTACATGTGAGCAATTTACCAAGGTCATACTAGACTTGTATTGTTTTGATAATTTGATTGCGGAACTCTAAAAATAAGACATGTACCTACATTTGTACTGGGGTGACAAGTTGATATTAAAAGACACAGCCAACAAAATCGTAATTGATGGTGTTAGTAGTTTCGTGTTCGTGATCATCGCCTAAAAATTACTCAACGAATTTTGGTGAAACTTGGAGCAGGGGATAGTCCTACTAATATTATAAATGCAAAAGTTTGTATGTTGTTCCTCTTTCAAGCAAAAAACACTGAACGGATTTAGACGAAACTTAGTACACAGATAGTTTATAAACTTGATTAATACATAGGTTTTTATCTCGATTTTCTGTTCTTGTAGGATCATTTGCGATATTACGCGGGCGGGCTCGCGGGCAACAGCCAGTGTCAAATAAAAGGGTAGGTTTGGGTATGAGCAGGATAATTCTTCTTTTTTATTTGAGTGTGAAGTGAAATAAAATCGAAAGTGTAGTTGCGGGTAGCAGTTAGCATCAGAATAAAACATTAAACACGGTATCTTCATCATTTTATATTACATACACTGTATTTGTCTTGTTTCTAGATACTTGTATGAATTTTGTGGTGTGCTTTTTATCTGTATTCAATATATGTAAAATAAAAGATTATTCCTCAAGAATGGGTAATGTAGAGTGACATGTAGTTTTATGCACATGATGGTATACTTCTGTTTTTATGTCTTATGAAAAGTGTGATTAATTTGACAATCAGCCTGACTATGGGATATAGTGTCGAGATCAGGTAACTGGGTAAGAAGACCGGGTAGGCAGGTATTCATTTTTCTTCTGCTCTGGCTCATTTAGACTGCCAGACCTCATCATCTGACGACCTCCGTGGTCGAGTGGCGTACGCACCGGTTTCAAGGTGTCGCTTACTCTGAGGTCCCGGGTTCGATCCCCGGTCGGGTCAATGTAAAAATCCACATTTCTACATTGTCTCGGGTCTGGGTGTTTGTGGTACCTTCGTTGTATCTGAATTCCATAACACAAGTGCTTTAACAACTTACTTTGGGTTCAGAACAATGTTTGTGATGTTGTCCGCATTTATTTTTATTTTATTATTTATCATGTTAGAGAAAAAGGCTCACGATAGTGAAAAGTATTAGGTATAAGTTAGTGAATGCGAGAATGCTGACAAAAGAAGTGATATAAGATATTTTCGTTACTTTCAAATAAAACCAGACATAAATAGATTAATGATTAGTTTGCCATGCAACGTAGATGTTGAAATTAGTTACGGAGACCTTGAGGGTTCATTGCCAGCTCTGACAATCGATATTTCGCCTAGCCGCATAAAAAAACACGTAAACACCGTTGCCGTGACACTGCACGTGTAATTTGTACCTCCGTATTGTATACATGTAAGCGAAGAGGACAATATTTCACTTTTTTTAAAAAAGGTTTCATTTTACTAGGGAAACAGACAATTAAAGTTGACTGGAAGAGCGTTCATCATAATATATGCAGTTTTGGCTTGCAAAGTGTTAAGAAAATGAGGTATTCAATAAAAAAAAATCATATGGCTATGGTCATCCTAAAAATGGTGATGATGGCTTAGATATAGTGATCACGATAATACATATAACTTTCCGTACTAAAAAGGCTGTTACCATTCAGAAAGCGAGACCACGGTCAAAGATAGAGCAATGTATCGTGCCGTCTCGTTTCTATAAAGTGTAATGTTTCTCTATTCTATTCGATTAGGTTCTAGACCCCGTGGGGCCACTTGTGGAGAGAACCAAGCTACGCATTATGCCTTAAGTATCCCAGTGTTGGACGTCATGATTCCTATTTTAATCTTTTATAATATTCACTCACTTATATCTTAAACAAATTACAAAAACGTTGGCGTAAAATTATAATTTTACCTTCACATGTAAGTTTCAGTTTAGCGTTTTCTTTTTTTCTAGTAACAAAGAACTTATAAAAGGTAGAAAATATACAAGCTGATAATTTGTAAAGGATCCTTTTCTTTGATTGAAGAGGCTGTTGGGGAAATGTGGCCCTCAGCCAAGGGTTTAGTATTAGTTCGGTTGAGTTGTCATCACTGTGGAGCACACAATTAGATCAGCACCGTTATATACGATTCTAACAAAAGTAAATCTATAATAGAATCTTGCAATTTATAGACACATCCACAAATAATAATCGCTTTAACATTTTCTTAATAATCATATATCTCGTTACAATAAACAGTTCAAATATTTTCAGCTTTAGCGAGTAGTCCGGTTTATTTCAAACAAGTGTTTTAGTTGGTGGATTATGGTCTGGTAGTATTTATTTTCAGCTGTTATGATTGCTGCGTTTGTGGTTCTTAGTCAAACCAGTCTTAATTCAATATGTGGTAATAGCTAGGCGGCTAACAATCGATTATTAAAGTAAGATTGCTGCAGAGTTTCTAGCTATCAGAAAACTGTGACACTTTTTTTTTTCTTTAAAAAAAACGACTCCCGCACTAAGGAATTTAATCCTTGTGTCGCGGGGGGCTTACAAACATACGACTCACATGCACAAAGACACCCAGACTCAGAACAAGCATTCCTGGATCACACAAATGCTTGTCCTACGCGGAGTTCGAACCCGCGACACGACGCGCACTGTCGGTTTGGCGTGGTGACCTCAACCACTCGGCTATCCGTGCAGTCAACTTTAGCTTTGATAGTACACTTTCAAATGTATAAAAATGACAGATCCAAGCTATATAACTTAACTGAAAAATCACTTCCATATATTTGACCGTTTTTAAATTCTAGAGTGCAGGAAAATAAATTACCTACAGGAGTAGGCGACAAAAGACTCCCTTTTCTGGCATAGAGAGTGTTCTGCAGAGGAAACTAGATATTAGTTAACAAACTAATAATAATCCCTCTTGGAAATATAAGGGAAAAAATATATGAACCATTTCTTAGAAAATCGCATATTATTTTTATTGTTGACTCCTTTTCTTGTTCAAAAACAAATGTTTATATATATAATCCTCATCAGAGGAATAATTAAGTTTAGATAAATAAAACTCAAGTAATTTAACTGTTACGTTTATGAAGGCTTTCATTTGCGCGAGCAGTCTATACTGAGCAGTAAACTTAAATACCGGTATTTATAATAAGCTCAGACAGAGAACACCGTTTCTGTTCCTTTCTCTCTTAGCTCGTTGTCGAAGGTTAGATAAGGACATCAGGTTAAATGCTCGTTACAATGCTGTAAATTTTACGAATACGGAGAAAATACATAGATGTCTTGTTTCCAGGACTTTTCATGTAAGAACGTTCCGTTTGTTTCGTACTAATAGTTTTGACAGAAAAGACAATTGATGATTCTTATAAGTTCCTTTGGGATATTGGGGTAGTCTGCTGATTTGAGTTGCGAAAATTTTATTGGTGGGTAGTCCATGAGGGATTCACTAGGAGAAGCAGAATTTAAGAATACTATTTCGGTCCTAGTTGCCGAAAACCTGCACATGCACACCTTAATTTCCTTAAATACAGAGCATTTCATTATAAGTATAAAGAAAAAGAAACTACCAAAATGTGTTCCGTTTCAAGTCATTTATTTTAAAACTACATTCTTTACAACAACTTAAAGAAACAGACTAACCTCTTTAAAATAAGCTCAGATGATTCATGTCAGTTCAGCTATTACCCTTGAATGTTGGAGTAAATCCCGCCTTACCAAGTGTTGGCTTATAAGTTTTATCGTCGGTCCGTAGGTAGCATAAATCACTTTTATCGCATCAGTTCGCGATACTCACATGCATCTCGCGCGAATTCATCCCTAACTTTATGTAATCGATGTTCAAGTCTGTTTCATATACGCTAAATAGATAGCCTGCTTTTTGGTTAAAACGGTTTTCACATCTTTCTTCTAAAGATGTTAATACAGTTACACGGGGCCCTCAGCACAGTTAGAAATGGTGAATCTATAAGCTTTCCTTTTGTTGCCATTCTGTTGTAAATCCCTCAAAACTTTTTTGGGACATGGTCTGCTTTTTTGTATTTATGTTTTTTCAGGAAGTCCACTGGGTGGTAAGGTTGATGATGAGGATGAATTGCAGTAATATTTGTATCTATTTTCATGCCCGGGATAACTTTATGTTTGGGGAGTCCTTTTTAAAAGCGTACACGGTATCAAAGTTGAAATATGCATTTTTATACCACTACTGCTAGCCTTTAATCGAGCCCTTTACCAAGAAGGAATCGTGTTTGTTTCGCCATCTCCTTCTAGTTCTACCAATTAAAAAAAAAACAGTTTCCAGCGGGAACAGTCTGGAATTTGAATGTAATTTGGATCCGTCGATAACATATACGGTCGGTAACGTCGGTAGGAAATAACCCAATATTTAAACGTGAACCATCAATTTTTAAACTATGCACTAAAATGGAGTAGGTACAAGTAATTATATTTCAATTGGGGTAATTGTTTTCTTCAAAAAGCTTCTTAAAGGAACTCCACGCTCCAGGAGAGGTAAACTTAAGAAAATGAATCATTTATCTCATCTTGAAATATCTAGTATTATTACTCAACTTACCAAATCATCCCACTTTAATTGTCGGAGTCTAACCACTTAAAGTAGGTAACTTTTCCACTTCAGGTGAGTCTATTTCAGGAATAGAACATTTTGCAGTAGGTTACCGCAGACTTCGAGAAGCCGACATCACTTGCGCTACTTATAATTGATTTTCAATATTACGAACACTTAGGAATAAAGATACTGTGTTTTGTAGTGAGCCTACCACCGTCCTAAGACTCATGTAAAAGATGCGCGATGCGATCAAGCAACTAACAATACATTGCCGGGTCGATCAAATCTTATGTCATACATTATATAAATTTGCTTTTTATCAGCATAATCATATTGCAGTTTTAGAAGTGAGACGATACGATGTCTAGTGCCATCTCTTTTCCAAAACCCGTCTTGATCTATTTGTATGGATAAACAAGTGTTTAAGAGTTATTTTGTTCTTCTTAAAACAAAAATTACTTTTTATGAGATTAAAGCAGTTTGGAGAAAAACGAAAATCTATTTTTACTTTTTATTGTTTGAACGATAACGGCCAATTGGGCTTGGGAGTACCACTTTCAGATTTAGGCGTCCCTGAAATTAAGGGACTAGCAATTTTTTCAAGGTATGTTAGTAGACTTCTTATAATCCTCTGAATATTCAATTATGTTCCTTCCTGATTACTTTACTGATCTTGCAATCTTGAATCTTGCCTAAATTCAAAGAGCAGTCATAACAGATAATATGATTAGCTAGCCATTAAGATGACTTCATTATGTGGAAAATTTTGTTAAGTGTACCTATTGTGAAAATACCGGAATTGTGTAATGTTTGCAATCAGACAAACATGAATCATTTTTATCAAGTGAAGTGTAAAAGTAGTCAGACTGTAAATATGCGTGTCATAAAACGTGGTATATAAAAATTATAATAATAATTAAGTACGATGATGACGTGTGTGGGGCGGTCATTGAGAGAGTGACATGAATGGTAGTCGCGCATGCGCGCAGGCTCCACTCTCAGAGAGATATAAGCGCGCCGCCCGAACCCATCGCCACACAACTTTGGCGCGCCCAAACGTTCCAACAGAGAAGTTGGCGACGGACAAATTATACTCTATACCATCTCTCCAACAATCCCATACAACTTCCATACATTAACTATCTAACAACGATATTCTCCAGTGAGTTGTGATTAAGTTTATTTAGTGAATTTTACTTTGTCTGAACATTATCCGCGAACTTTGACTTAGTTTTGAAGTTTTCGACGCCGCAACAACTCTGTTTGTCGAGGTAAGTGTCTCATTATATTGTACTCATGAAAAACTTTACTTGGTTTTATTGAAGTTAGTTTTTTTCACAAAAAATTAAAATAGTCACTCGCTTTGTTCTTATTGTTAATTATCTATTTAATACAGCTTTAAATATATTTTTTTTCATCCGATTTATAATCAAGTTTTTTTTTTAAATTATACGCCTTATTTACTTTTAATTATTTTGAATTTGCAAGTTGAATAAAAAGTAACTTCAAACCACTTCTTTAATAATAAAAATTATATTCTTGCATAGATTATATGTATAACCCGTAAGAAAATTTATAATCCCATGATCGAAAACATTAACAATGAAAGCCTTATAAAAAAAGAAACCCTTATATTTTAAGAACTAGGTAGATTAATTACAACATTTAAGCGTCACAGTTCTACTTGATTATCACATGTTTAAAGGATCAAACAATCATATACCGAGAATTTTGCGTACAGAAAGAGCAAAGCGTTATGTTAGAAATTTTCAGCAACTTTCCTCGTTAAATTCGTTAAAAACCATACATTGAAACGTGTGACTCAATTCGCAACCCGACGGATTCATCACCACCGCTTCTACTTAAAATGAATAATTATAAACTACTCTACAACTTACGATGTTGTAAAATGACATTTTATTTTGACCAAATGATAGATATTTACTGTCTACGTATAAAGAGCGGATATTTTGAAACCTCAGTCCGTAAAATTCTGTTACATAAAGCTATTAGGTACGCAATTAAACAAGACACCCGATACCCATTGATAGGAACAAAAAACGATGCTTCGTTAACTCGTAAATTAATAAAAACCGAGTGTAATTTGCCAGAACGAAAAAAACTCTACTTTTCTCGCTTGCGTCGAAAGCTTAATTGTTTTATGTTTCCCGGCGCAATAAATTAAGAATTTTTATTTAAATCAGAGCAATTTAAATGAAACTGGAGAAGTAGAAGTTAAACGGTTAAATAAACGTACATTAAAATGAAAATTGTAGAGTCAAGAATGTACTTTTCGAAGAGAGAGTTCTAGCGAACAGATCTCATGAAGCGTCGGTTCAACAATCTTCCGCTTCCTTTCTAAGGTTTGTTGTAATTAAAGATACACTTTCAGTATTAAATTGTATTTGGATAATCCCTACTAATATTATAAATGCGAAAGTAACTCTGTCTGTCTGTCTGTTAAGCTTTCACGTCTAAACCACTGAACTAATTTTAATGAAATTTGATACAGAGATAGAGTTGGCCTTGAGAAAGAACATAGGATATTTTTTATCCCGGACTTTTGAGGAGTTCTCTTGGAAACGCGATATAACCGACCTCGACGCGGGCGAAGCCGCGGGCGAAAAGCTAATGTAGATATTTGTTAAAATTTTTGGGAAACGTGACATTTGATATTTGCCTATGGAACAAAAAACCTTTTGTGAAGTGAATATGATCATCATAAATCTTAATATGATGATTTGCACAATTTTCACCTATAAACTTAGTACAATTCAATCAGTAAAGTCTAGATTTGTATCTGTTCACATTATAGCACTAAATAACATTTTGCTATAATTTAATTTAGCAAATCTAATTCGTTTTATCATCGTTCATTATTATGAGTAAATGCATCGTGGTATCAAAATATGATTACGAAATACTTATAACTTCAGCGTCAGCGTTAAGTTCAAATATTATTTAACAAAAATTACCAAAGAATACTTAATTCTTGCAGTTGTAATATAACATAACATTTGACGTTGCAGATAAAATTATTTGATTACACGAAATAATAAAATCATTCTTCATGTTGTGTTAAATGGGCCTTAGGCTAAATTAATTAATTTAGTAGTCATTTAATACTTGTATTTGTTTTCCGCCCAAAAAGTTGTTTTCGCATCCGAAACATTGTGATTATCGCCATTGGAAGCTGCTATCGCGAACACTTAAAACACATTTGTTATTAAAGGGCTTTGGTACCGCACTATCTAGTTTGTGTTCGATGTTATTTGAGTTTATCAAGATTTGATAGTTATTATTAGTTTCATATTAAAAATGGTACACTTTTGACAATTCCTACAAAAAGGTGTCAATGCATTGGACAAGAGCGTTATGAAAGTATTAGTACATTTAAAATTTCCAAATTAAAAAAAGGAAGTGTTATTGCTGAATTTGAATTCAACTTTGATGAGCTGTTATTGACTGTGGATACGACATTAGGTTCGTCACGTCACTGCATCCCAACAAATAACTATCATCGTACGCTGAGAGTGGCGCACGAGATCTGGGATCAAAGGGGAATCATTATCAACATTTCCGCGATTCGCAATCTTAAATTAAGGATCCACAAACTTGACAAGCTCTCTTATCTGCACTCCCACTGAAAGCGCTGAATACTACACGGACCACACAGGGCATTGTGCCTCCGCCGGTGTGTACACAATTTTATTTACTTTGCCTACTCTGTTTATAATATTCCAGAGTGTTTGTGCTCTCTAGTGTATACTATGTACATTGAAATTCGTACGTTCGAGTCTGTGTAACAATGACAAGAGACCGGCTAAAGTTTTCAGCAGAAATGCGGCGGAACAAACCACCGCTAAGTGGGATCGAGAGAAACAATAGCTAGACTCGGCCTTTGAATAATTACTGCAAGTCGTATGCCAGGCTATTTTCATTTGGATGTCAGATCATTTTTGTTTACGGACCCTTTCTGACTTAGTGATTTGGCTGGTTATCATGTTATAAAATCTTTAATGGATTTTGGAGTTTTCTTTATCATTTTGGAATGGATTTATAAAAGTGTCCAATTATTTCAACAATTTTTTATGGTTATCTTAAAATCATATATCGATCATAAATTCAGTGAGCATAACTTCAAATATTTATCATTCTAAACACAAAAGGAATTATTGAAGAAGTCTTACCAGGACACTTAATACTAAAAGTAGTTTATAATCGCGTTGCTCACAAGCGGAGCCAAAGGAATCACGGAGTTCCATGTGTGGCGGAACTTTTTGCAGGATTATGTCAACGCTTCTCGCGCGATCAGTTACCAGCCTTTGATACTTTGTAAGCCTTTAGCGTGTCTACATGACTTATGATGGATCTGAAGCTTAAGAGTTCAGACTTTGTCTTTTGTCACGAAGTTATTGTGATACCTATGTAATGCTATTACGGAGATATAAATCTAGGTGTATTAGAAAAGACGGATGTTATATGTATATTATATTGATTGAGCGTCAGGTATGTTTTCGTAAATTGATTACAATTGGGTTTAGTCACGCGTATTCAGTTTTTGATGCAACCGTAGTCTTTAACGATGTGCTGACGCGGCAGCTCCTAATATGTATGACGCTGTTCAAAAAAACAACTCATAGATAAAGTAGATGAAGGTATTGTTCAGTGTAAGACAGCGGATCTTCGAAACCCTGGTCGTATCTATACTAATATATAAAGCTGAAGAGTTTGTTTGTTTGTTTGAACGCGCTAGTAATAAATGTGTGCGCTGGTTACTGCCCAAAAAATCGCTATAATCAGTGTTAATGTAGGGAACATGGCCATGCATATGTAGGCAACCTCTTTTATTGTTATTATGTAACAAAAGACTGCTGCTGTCCATTCTTTCCTTCACACGCGAAGGTATATTCTATTATGTCTTAAGAATACGTTAAGGAAAGATTTCCATTTTCTATTTGTGAGATTATTGAGGTGGGTTTCGTGCATGCATACTTGAAGACCAAATGATTTATGACGTAAAGAAATAATATACTATATAGAAAATTTCTTCACTATCCTTAAAAAACCTTTCCTATAATTCTTTGAAATCCGTATACGGTTAACTCCGAATACGAAATTTTTACAAGTCACTTTTGAAAAGATTACAAGCTTGCAAGTTAAGCTATATATAGAGTTTTGCGAATGCAGAAAACAAGTGAGGATATCTATTTATCCTTGGTGAATATAACTTCTAGTTTTATCTGTCTGCCCAATCACAGATCATGGATTTCAGTTGCCGATATAACCGTTCGTAAGTTCCAACAAATGATGACAGTTTGAAGATGATTGTTTTCATCCCACTGATTCGTTTTCTTTGAGCCTATTTGTACGGGACCGGTGTCGCGATTCCAACTCGCACTTGGGTGGTTTTTATCATTGGATTGCATCAAAATAATGTTTTTACAGTACTGCTATCGATAATTATATTTACATATTTATCAGGTTATTACGTTTTTGTTTCTCATCACAGCAGTCGCAATCCATCATTGAATTGGCGCTGACATCTGGATAATATTTGACACTATCTGGCCTCGTGTTTTCAGCCGCGTGAATACGTAGGTCCCGTTCTCGATGGTTTTATATTGTTGGTTGCGGATCCAACAAATCACTATCGTAACAAAAGTCAGGATTACTTAATATGGTGGTTAATCATGATGTTTTCTGAAATTTTACAATTTTACATTTTTATTTGTTTCATGGGAACCGTGACAATAACAAATACAACAAACAATATTAGCGACCTGTAACCGAGGGAAATAGGGATTCATTTTTCTATGTATAGATGAAGATAGATAATATAATAGAAGACGTCTTTAACAAAATCAGATACAATTTACGCAAACATGTTACAGAAAAGTTTTACTAACTACACCATGTTATAACGTATCAAAGCACTTCATTTTGCAGTTATGAGAAATAATATACTCTGTGGTATATTAATTTCTGCGAAAACTTGAGAAATTAATATAGTTTCGTCACCTACTGGAACTGAACATTTAGTTTCAGAGGTAAAACATGAACGAATTATGTTTTGGTGTTCATCTACTTTCTATTTAACATCTAAATTGTCCTTTAAATGAAAAGCATAGCCTGGTCTCATAGGGAACATATTATTTCAATCCTAATTTCTTACGATTTTGTCCTTTAGAGTCATTTTGCGATAAACTTATTCAGTAATATAATGAAACTGTTGTCATAAATAAAAATTCTAATTATGTACAACATATTTTAATTGTACATACATAGATACATAAATTCTATCGATGAAATCCCTATAAATGAATTCTATCGAAAATTAGATAATCCATTTTAAATTTGAAATTCTGAATTCTAGTTACAAATACAAATGGCGTACATTAATATGAAAATGTATCAGTTTCAGAGCTAATTCTAATAGAACAATATTTTATTGTTGGTCACAAATTGGCAATTAAATTTAGATAGCGATTGTGGATTTAAACAACATTTGACTAGTTGTTGATTGTCCAGGGGGAGTACCGACATACATTGAAATGAGTCCGTTGCACTTGTTAAAGCGAGATATCGACACATGGTGTAGAGTGGCATCTCTTTTCCACGACTATGAAAACTTTGATAAATTGGTTGGAATTCAGGCTTCAATTAATAAATAAACAGAGTGGTAGGTAATAGTTGACGCACCGACTGTTAGTTTTTGTTTGTATAGGTTGATTAACGTGATTTAACGTAGCCTTTCAACCGACGTATTTGCATTGAATATTATTGGATGATAGAAACACAGACTGTGTTCATTAATATGTGCCAAACAAAATTTTAATTGTAGTTTTGTGTCAGTATACACAATTTAAATTCAACAAATCATATTAGCAGATGCTTCGATCGATTATTTTACGTTTTAAAACTATGCAACGGTAAGTAGTTTGTAGTCTGCGTCAAATTATGTATTGCGAAATACCTACTCGACTAATTAGTAAAACTACGCAAATTCGACAGAAATCTGTTCCAAATATCCGTATATTCGTCATACGTAAGTTAAATTAAAGTCACGCAGTGCTGACTTCCATTTGATACGTCTCTGTCACTTACGTAATTGGTTCCTGATTAAATTCAGGTCGTAAAGAGCGCGGTGCATGAGCACAGCTGTTGCATCTCGATATATCGCTCATAAATCCGTCATCACAACATACTGCTTCCGTAGCGATGTAAAATGGCCTAGTAAATGAGAATTTCAATACTTGACACTTCACTAGTGAGCTAGTGAAGGGATTCGATTAAACTTATCGATATTATTAGTTTAATAGTCTTCATTATTCATGGTTACATAACAGTGACAATATTAAAAACAAAAGAATTAAAACCTCCTTTGTTAATCTGCTGAATATTAAAATTATATTCGGTTGTGTTGACTGGCAGTCCACCACCATATCACATCAGTGCATCTCATGTAGTTTGGACGTGTTTACCGATATGTAAACACATTGTTGCCAGTATTACAATATAAGCCTTGTATTAAATATTTTATGAGGTCAACATGTTTATGATTAACCTATTTTATGTTGTCAAAGGATGGACCTAATTTCAACCTTATTTACACCTTCGTATTAGGACTGATATATCTAGTATCCAGACGGAGAGACCTAAATAAATTACTATTACATTGAGCATTTAATTATCGAACTCCATCAGTGCTTGTAATAATTTTTCAGAGTTCACTTATGAACAATACTTTAACTTAACAAAATATATAAATATCTAAAGGTTGTTGAACCATAAGTTCTTTTACTTAAATTGTATGAAAATGTATCTCTCTTATGTTGCGGTACGTCCAGGACGCTCTTAACTCGAGGGAAACTGATAAAATTACCTGAACGAAGTTAAGGACTGGTCTGCAATTACGTCCGGCAGCCAGTCTCCGCTACACGAAAACGCGCTGTTTTCGACAACATTCTAATGACCTGCAAACTTTGTACATAGCACAACATATGTAGGTACACCAACTTTAAATCTAGTTGATGGATACACAACAAAATACAACGTCATCACTACAGTCTCGAGATGTTTTAAAAGTTTTAATTAGAATCGTTTCATGAATTATTTCGATTCAAACCTGTTTGGAATATCGGCCTAATGAAATACCAAACTTTTCCCATTTCCTTTCTCTTCAAGATAAGGTAATACTGGATAAACGGAGAATATAGTGTACATTTCTTTCAGCTGAGATATTTTATTTTCCAAACCTATTTAAATGTTTGTTTCTTACTTTTAAATAAGCTGTTACTTTGTTTTAGATCTTATTTCTGTGATTGCAAAGTATTAAAATTCTTTCTTACTCACAGTTTTAGTTAAGGCGCGTTTCCCGGTGGATGAAATTTAAACAATTTTAACAATTTTGCTAGATATCATGCTATGTAACGTTTTATGTTTCTTGTATAATGATCGTTGGTTAAATAATTTGCTATGTAGTTATCTGATTACATGTGAATGTGTGATTCCCGACTAATCTATAACCGTTTTTCTGGCTACTAAATACGGAAACCCCAATTAATTTGAACTCTTTTTTAAAGTTGGATAGCATGAGTTATAAATGTGACGTAAAATATTTTTATGCGACGAATAGCCATCTAATAGTTGTAGCAAATAAAAGTCATGTGAGAGTAAAAATAAACGGTTGTGTTGTTACATGATTTTCTTTATCGTTTTCACAGTTGAATATGTGAGTATTTAATCGTCCTAGGTAGTTATTGTAGCGAGGGCGCCGGGCTTGCGTTTGATTTATAACTGTTTGTTCAGTCCAATAAATCAGCTCTATTGATTTATTCTAGCTTCCCGTTGGAGCTCTTCAAACGACTTTATTGACAGTTATGCCCATTCTCTATAACTATAAATAATCGCAAATCGCTCTAAAACTCAAAATGAAAGATATTTACCAAGATTAAATTATTGTATTAGATCATACATCGTTTTAATTACTATTTATGCAAAGAGTTTAAGTAATGACTCCTTCGTGAAAAATGTGTGCTATTAGCTTCGTCAAGCTTGTTAATAAAATAATTAAGACTTAAAACAATTATGTATGATCGTGTAGGTAAATAAACGCCCTGAATAATAAAGCACACACGGCACAGATAACAGACTGAAACATATTAAGACAATAACTTTTAAAAGAAACGAAAAGACGACTTACTCTATACCTGTAGGTATTATATAAGCAAATCCTTGCGGTTTTATTTCTAACAACAACTGACATTGTCCTGTCAGTTGGAGAAGTGGGTGGTTCTGCAGAAGGCAGTATTTCATTCCGACCGAGCACACATTTCGAAATATTGTCTCGTTTATGTGACCTTCCGCGATACTTTTTTCACTTCAGGAACACGCTGTTTAATGTATGATTGGCGAAATTTATCGTCCTTAATAGAAACACATGCCTCATCAGACTTGAAGACATTTGTATTACCTTGAATGGGCGTCCAAATTTGGAGTTAAGGAAACCCCTTCGAAACGGTCATGCCATCGTTTCCCCATTTCAATCTTAATCATAATGGCATTTGGCCAGCCTTTTACGTTTTTCCTTTCCCTTTTATTTCATTTTCATTTCGAATATTAAAAGCTGAATGTTTTTCATCAATTTAAAACGTCGAGCCTAAACAAATCATAACTTTCGTCATGTTTATTCCAGGATATAAAAATCGCAGTCTTGAACTTATAGGTTGTCAGAAAACCTTCATATTAATAAAAAAAAAAATTATCATTCAAAGTTCTTTTAAAGTTCTCTTTGATTTTGACTATTTCCTCTATCAGCCTTTTATACAAAAAACGTGTTCTTTTTCCTGCGGTTTTGTGTAGACTCAACGTACCTAATACTTACGAATGAATAGACACTAGTCTCATTTCTTGGGGGCTAATTAGGCGTTAATTCCACTTCATTCGGACTGCGCAATGCATGTGTGCTTGAAGTTAACCTGAATAGTTGAGCTGTGCCGGAATGTTTGGCAAGAGTATTTGAATTCCATTCCAATGAATTTTCTGCCTCCCTAAAAATCCCGCCAAATCGGAGTGCAACGTACATTTTTTATTCTTGTTTAACTAAGCACAGGTGGATCAAGTATGGGTACTTGATGTAGAGTTTGCCTCATTTAGGCTCCTTCTATCTCATTCCAGTACGATCCATTTTATGTGATGGGTAGGCGATAAGATATAAAATATTCAATTTGCTTGTGGGTGAACTGGCGGGGAAACCAGGTTTACAATTTTATAATTGCAGCTTGCAAAATTTTAGTACAAGGCAATATTATGAACCATAAAGTAGTATTGTTTGAATTTAAAGTTTATTTTCTATATCTCGTCGCAGTATCATTACCTGAGTAACTTGCCTAAGTTGAAAATGTTGTCCGTTTCGCGCCCATCCAATTTGGCTGATGTTTACCATTCCCGATTTGGCTCTCGCTCACAGCTTGGCCTCTTTGTAGCTCTGTTTTTTTACTCAGTGATTAATTTAATAGGTTCGTATTTTTGACAACATTCCAGGAATTGTCAAATACCAACAAAAAAATTACGAAAAGTCCCTTTTTACGTAAAATATTTGTCTCAAATGTTGCAATTTAAAATAAACCTTTGATTCATGAGTTTCCGTATTTAAATTATCATAATAGCTAGACCATAAAAAAGTGAACCTACGCTAAGAAATGCACGGCAACAGCATGCAACCTTATTCTACTGATGATTCAATTTGTCGATTGGCATAAACCATTGTCTTTGGTTGTCCACTTGTTGATCTGAATCATGAATCAAATACAGGCCATAGCTCAGTGGTTATTGTCGGATGTACATGACAATGATCATTGCAAAATTATTCGGTAAAGTGGTACATCATTTAATTAACGCGAGATTCATATCCATTGTGTAAATTAATTGTCATATTGATAGTATTTTCCTATAATGTGTTTCGTTAATCTGAAATAGTTTTGAAATGTTTTTTATCGTTGTGAAGTCGTGGTAGGATAGAACCGATTTACTCGAGCATTTAGCCTACTGTTCTTTTTTGATTCTATGAAAAAGGACCGTCTCTATTTGAATGACCATAATTTAATACGAAATGCTGTTATTAAATTCCTTTTAATAGTCATTCAAAACGTTTGTGGCTTTAATCTAATGCATGTCACAATAAAAGTTCGACCCATTTCTGCCCGTTGTAAGGAAAAGTATTGCGAGGAAAATGTGAAGAAACTTTAAATTTCAACGACTAGTTGGGGCTAAGAGGCTTTTATTTCTTTGAGCCTTTCTCTGAGCATATCAACTTCATTGTTGCTTATTATAAGCACTATCTTGGAGCCGGCCGATGGCTGAATGCGATATCAAACGGCTTTCGGGGGCACTGAAGCGTGGTTAAAGGAACATTTTATCATCTGCGTTTCATACTCGTGGGATGTATTTAGCTAACTTAATTATTTTAGCTGCCCACTATATTTGAACACTTTTAGCTGGACTTACCCACGTCTAATTTACCCTATAGGGCAATTTTACCTGAACGAAATTATCCGAAATTACTTAATAGTACCTTAATGTATTTTCAGCTTAAAGATATAAATATGTATGGGTTATGGATTATGTTGTTTCATAATCCTTTAATCACATTGATATGGAGTATTTTTGTGGTTTATATATTTAAAGGGGTGTATTTGGAATAAGCAGATGATTATTTTCGGCACACTTGTTTGCTATTTCTAGACTTCCTTCTATCTGAATTGTCGGTTTTGTACCTGTGCCAGGTTTTAAGTACAAAATGGGGCCAATAAATCGCCAAACAACGATATCGCCTATTTTTCTAGGGTTGCACAAGAGCGCTTTGCTACGTCTATTGTTTTCGTTGTATTGGATACAAAATCAGATTGTGGCCCAAAAAAAACACCCGCATCGGAAACTCATCTGAAGTTGTACCTACAGTATAATTTGAATGTATTGTTTTTTGTAATTGATACGGCGAAATAAATTGTAAAGCTGAAATCGTATCGAGAAAAACATTGTTATTTTTCTGGCACAGTTCTATCACGTGTCGTAGCTTTTGTTATTTCATTTCCATATCGAGAGATCGCACAGATTTGTAGGAGTATTGCGAGCGTGGGGAGGCATGAGAGCGAATTGTATTGTCTCTATTTACGGCGAATACCTAATAGAAGCGAGTGGAGTCGGACGCAAAAGCTATTGTCGCTATGAAATAGTGCTCCGGGGAGGTCTAGCGCAGTAAGTGTTCTTCGAAGGCCTCAAAGATTTTTACACAGTTTTAATCAAATTAAAACGTTTATATCCAGAAGTTCTTTGTGAACTCACTACTCACAGTTAGCCCACTCAGTCTTTAACTCTTGACCCTCTTTTTTGCAAGTTTTTATAACTAAAAGCTTTTCTTCAAGCCGCAGTACTTACTGTACAGTTGAGAAGTTCTTTTCCATTATTATTTCATGTGCTGCCTCTTAGGTAAAGTTGACGTATTCAATAAAGAAGTCCGGTTTTCATCAGTTTTATTGTGACATTTAATATCAGTAATTCAGTTACCAATAAATGTCGGCTAGTTGATTCTATAAATAAGAGTATGGCGGGCAATTCGTTATTTTGTATTTGTAAGTATTTCGTCAGTCGTGTGACGAACGTTATCAGCGGACGCAGGTGTTTAAATGCTTTTTGCCAGAACACGGTGCGGAACGCGGGTGCCCTATTAAAAACACAAACATTGAGTCAACGGGTACGTAATCCGAATATAAACGGAGGATAACTTTTTAAATTACGTACGTCGCCATGATTTTTGCTTAAAATCACACAAGAATTCTTCTTAATATAAAGCATATAGAAAATGTTAATATTGACAATGTTAAAAGGTCTTACGAAGTATTCCTTACACATAATATTCTGTTAAATTTTGTATGGCGCGAGAATTTCCGTGGAATTTTCAATGTTGGTTCAAGTGAGCTTTGAGTCACGAGTAAAGGAAGAACCGTTTCACCTAGATCTGCATTAAATTGCATTTGAAGAGCTAATAAAACTATGCAGATTTAAACCTGAAATTGCGAAAAGAATGAGCTTGGATTCAGTAGGATGTACTTCTAAAGCTTTATGAGGATTACTCTTAAGTAATTAATGTTAAATTGAAACTTTAGTTCGGTTTTTGAAAGTGAGTACAAGGTACAAGCACCTATAGAGTTTTATCTTCATTTTGAAAATGGAAGGATTGATTTAGACCATCAATAAATTTACGTCAATTGCAGATGTGTCGCTCGAAGACAATGACGTAGGGATATCTGCGTCGGGTCGGATCCCACTGCCCCTCTATTACACGCGATACCCCAAATTCAGTACAACGATACGAACAAATATAAGAATTCCAATGTTCAAAGAAAACTACAGAACGGAACATGAATACTGTGTGACGTGGCTCTGGTAATTGAATCCTAACGCTACGACACCCCGAAAATAGTTTTAGCGCAATACAATTTGTGCAAAGGCATGTTTAGTATTGCAAGCGTTTGTTTGAACGAATATGGTAGTTTATTTTGGAAGTAAATATGAAAGACCTCTTGAAAAAAAAACGATTTGAATCATGAATACTTTACAATATTTGGAGTTATCCGTATTATCGGTACCGTTACTCCTTCCAAACAAAACGAGGACTTTCAAAAATAGCGATTAATAACAATCCAACAACGAATAAGATGTCAATTTTGAGAATGAATCATCAAGGAATGTTAGATAGATATACGCGCAATCAAATCGTTTTATCGGCTCTTAAAAATTATATCGAAGATGTAAACCGTTACAGGTGATACTTAATCACTGTTGCCGGCAATTTGCTCGGTGAATTGCAGAGCAGACATTACTCCCTCCATTAATTTTTCTGACGACACCCATTTCAACTCTCATAAACATCATTCTTGTAAGAGCTCTGAACGTTCCAATGAGGCTTATAGGATCAAGTGCTGTGAATCGTTTGATGAATGCCTTTCCGACAGTGAATACTTACCACCATTTTGTCGAATTCCGGATGCCTTTGTGAACGTACGAGCCATAATGAGTTATGAAAGGACGAGTTAAAGTCGTGTTGGACGACTGAGTGCCTCGGAGTTATTATTAAGGAGGTTACATATGCGGTGCTATAGGCTTTAGGGAGCAGTGATTGTAATGTTTCCTTGATAGTCATTTTTCGTAGGTTTTTTTGTATGTGGCACAAGGGTCACACCTCTTCTCCTGAAGAGAAGGGTTGTGCATTGGTGTCATTACAATTCATAAAATGGTTAGTGATGAACCAGGATCGAGATATATGAGCGGATACTGAATTATCGTCTTGTTAGTAGATATTAACACACGACCTTACCAGGTGCCTAGTTATGTACAAGAAAGAAAAAATAATTTGTTTTCAGTATAACTTTTTCTTTGTCAATTAATCTCTTATCCCATCACCATTACCATTGAAACTAAGTGAATGCTTCACTGTAAATTTTATTTAATGTCTATTTTACTTCAAACATTAAAAGTACAGCGATGACGTCAGAGTAAAGGTGGGCTCATAAATCGTATAACATTGCCTTGTAAAGGAAACGAATTTTGACATTAAGGTAGGAATTACATTAAGTAAGAAAATGAACAATAAAACCTACTTGGTTTGCTAAATAGGTCTTGATTTATTGTAGTTAGTAATGGTTTTATTAAGGTAAGCAGGATTTGGATTTACGTAGACCTCACCTTACTGTAGATACATGAACACAGATCACTGAACAGAACTCCGAAAACTTTTAATGCGGGCACTCACTGGCGTAAATTGAAATGTTTGTTAAACAAAGTTAACATTCTGAAATATTATTAAGCGGATTGTTTTTAACACGAAAATGTTCTATAATTAACTAATACGCGTAAGGAAAATTGTTGCTTCTGTGATAATTTTGTAGTTTTGCAGATTATCATAGTCAGTCGTAATCTAAAAAACACTGCACTTTTACATTATTTTTTAAAACAACTTTGTTCAAAACAAACATAATACCAACGAGCTTATTACAAACTGTATTTTGAAATCAAAATACAGATAGAGTATTGAACGCGACTCAATAATATGAAAATCTAGTCGGCTCGAGAGATCCGCTGTACAGCAGTAGTCGGGTTCGCGACAAATTGCTCCTACATAAAAACAAAAAAAGATCAAGCATAAATGTTTTCCACTTTTATCGTGTCTTCCTCCGTTCGGCGCCGCTCGGGGGCTCGGGGGCTCGGGGTGACTCTTAGGCTGCCTACACAATAAAATACTGAATTTACTTATGACAAAATATTGTACAATTTTTCAGCGTATGACTTTTATTAAATCTAAAGTCAAGTTGACTTTATTCTAGACCCTAAATCTATATTTTTTAGCTTTGCTTATCAATTAAGAAGCGTGATTAGACTAATACTAATAATACGTGATATGAGTAGCCATGACGCCAAATTTTTACACGTTTCCATTTCATATTATCGCGCTAATAATATGGACGCTATATCGACTCGTTTGTTTACTTACCAAACTAACCCCGAATTGATGAACTAATAACTTTTCCCTCAAATTAATTACAGGCTTTAAGCTATTCAAGGGCTTTTAAAACAATCCTTAAAGTTCTGAGTCTTACTTAATAGTTCACATTGATGGTACACATACACATACTTACCCATAGTGCTTCAATTTGCTCAATAGTTTTCAATTTACCAGCGTACTTTACATGAGTAAACTGTCAATAAGGTAAAACTTCCTCCCAATAACATTAGGGAGGTAATTTTGTGCGTTTCCGTCCCTTCTACCGCTCAGACTTTTGTTTACAACTTGTGAGTCTATCACCAAGAGCTGTTTCTTTACGTAGCTTTTATCTTGCAATACGATGAAAGCTTAGCGCAGACGTGTAACATGACAGCCGGCTTCCATTTAATATTTCCTCCCCGCTATGAAATAAGTTGTAATCTATTATTTTATCAAGTTCTAGTCATTTTGACTTTCCTTTGTAATGAGTTGAAGATCTACGAATTAAGTTTAGTAGATAGTTAATGTCAAACTTATTTAGTTTCCCGATTGTTGAGTTGTTTGTTAGTTCTCTAACGTTTAATGTTACACAAAATATTGATTTCTGTATGTACCACCCTTTGGTCTTTCAAAAAGTATATAAGCTCTTTTGTTTTTATCGTCATTCATACATTTTAAATCGCCTAAGCTTGTGTACAACTTAAACTGTGCGTCATAAAAACGAGCTCACTCAGGGGTACGCAACAAGTAGTCGTGCTCGCAATAGTGAAAATGTTTACTGTCCCTACTCCAATGCTGGAATTATACAAATGACTACTCTGCGGTCGTAATACACATTCACTGCTATCATCGTTTGGTCCCTCGTTCCGATAATTTGCACTTTTATCCATCTTTTCGTTGGAGTTACAATAAAATTAACATACAAATGTTAGAAATGGTGACGCGAACTCAAATAAACATGTGTTAATAGTGTTAAGACAATGGTTAATGTATTTTTATCGATGTACTGACGACCCATAGCGTTTACTTTTTTAAAGTAATTTGTAATAGAGTAATAAGGAAAATGTAGATGATATTTGCCATAATATACCATATCTAACTTATTATTGTTTCTTTTTCTCAGGACAAGTGTTTGTAAAAGACCGATTATTCGCATTAGTTGCCGTTACTTAAATTAAAAAACGAAGTATTTTATTATAAATACTTGTACATACATTTAATTCTTTATATATTTCAGACATTTTCAGGATATTTAAGTATTTGTAGACTACTAATCTATTGCGTCAGATTAAAAAAAAATCTTGTTACGGACATACAAATTATATTTTACATTAAAAAAATAAGCTTTTGTGCATTACATAAATTCTCGAACACGTTCATTAAAAGTACATAACTAACCCAAACACAGTATAGTAAATACATAAATGTTTAAGTTAATTTAATTGAAGCACAAAGGCTTTATCGCGAATCATAGTGAGTACCAAGTTACGAAGCCGCTATTAATCTTGAGTGCTGCACCGTCACGGGACCCCAATCAATCGTGTCCAGGTATTCATTTGTAACGCAATGAGCCGAAAATTCTAACTCCTGTTCAGATCTTAGCTTTATATAAATATTTAAATCGCTCAATCAAAGATAAACACACAATGTGAGGAAAAATGGGTATTAAATATTGGAGTCTGCAATCACAATCTCGCTGTGAGCTAGCGTAATTCTCAAACCTTTTCTACTGAGGCCTGTATACAGTACAGAGAAAAAACATCTATTGATTTGTATTATTATGAATTGTAAAACTTGCACGGATAGTCGAGCGATTGTGTGATCCACGAGTGCTTGTTCTGAGTCTGGGTGTCTTTGTGCATGTGACTTGTACGTCTTTGAAACTCCCCGTGACACAAGAGTTAAATTCCTTAATGCAGGAGTCAACTTTTAAGTGCCGCGTGATTTTGTCTCGGTACCATGAAAGAATTCCGTTTGGTGTTGACTTATTTTTGTAAAGAACATTGTGAAGCGGAACAAATGCGATAGTAACGTTTGAATGATTTGTTTTGTTTTTTTAAAAAGCTGTAAAGGTTTCAATCAGATTGGGGAATGTAAACGGCCCTTATATTATGAAAACAACAATTTTAAGGTCTCATAAATAATTAGATTCTCAGAAATGTATTTTCTATAGAGTTTTGGAAATGTATTAAACATACTGCCTTTTCTTTCGAAACTAGTCGGGACAGCATATTATTATGAATATACCTACATAATACGTAACTTACTACCTTTAACTATTGTACGTACATTTTTGTTAATAATAATAATTTCTAATTTACATACTTCGCCGATGCGTTGGCTGATGACTTTTCAAACTAGTTTGTGAGAAATTCATGATTGTGTGTATGTGTGTGTAATTATACGTATGAGTATCTATTTGTTATGACACGTGCAAACTTTATAATGTATGTACATCCTATAAAACATTGGACAGAGACATTGGAAAGATATAGATTGTCTTCAATAGTTTATCGCTCTGTTAAAATATAAACTAATAGGCATGTTTAAGTTTATTGATGAGAGCCAATCAGCCAAGCTCAGATTTATCGTACCGATTTGAACAATTAAACAATCCCTTCTGTTATTAAACGGTTTAAGTTATTAACATCTCAATATACCTAAGTGGGTGTCATTAAGACGTTTGTTGAATTTCTTGAATAAATGTGAAATTAACTAAAATTATTATTTGCTTTCTCTATTATTCTAAGTAACTGACAAACTGTAATTATAAACGTCCTGAGAAAAATAACACGTCTGGTCTTATTTTTGAATCGAAAACTAACCTAAAAACGATTGTTTTACATAATCGAAGCGTTACTGGTTGTTTAAGTGTCCATGGCTTTTCTTTATCTCCCAGTTAAAGTTGTATAGAAATCGTAAGTTGTAGAATGTTACATCCAAATTCATTAATCTTTGAATAAATATGAACTTTAGTAATTCCTATTCCCCTTATATATCCTTTGTCTTAGATATACCAATTTACTCAGAACACATAACATTATGTCACCTGAGCAAATGGTGCAGAATAATAAAAGCTCATTACTCTCTGATGAATTGTACCGAAACTATGCAAACAGACTTAAACACGAATTTAAATATTCATACTTTAAGATTAAGAAGATTGCCAACTTGTTTTGCTTTTTCATTTTATTTTGAACACGTTGCTGACTGCTATCACACTAAAACTTACTTAATTGCACACATATAAAGTTAGGAGAGTCTTTATGCATTCGTTACGGTGTTGTAAGACATGGCAATTTTATTTCATCATTCTGAATACTGAAACATTGCTTACCTAGCTTACGTTTAGATGTTTTGCGCCCTCTAAACTTATCACACATGCCTCTGTATAACTTCAGCTTAAGGTGCAAAAACAAAGATCAAAATAATTGTATTTGTGGCCACTGGAATGCATTGATCACTTTGAAATTAACGTTAAAAGTAAACTGAGAAGAAAGTAAAGATTTAATTATTTACACAATCAAACATTAGACTTTGAAATATAACTTTTGATTTAACCAATATTGTATTTCGAATGAACATAATTTAATTGTGCGAAAGCATAACAATTACATTAAAAGAAACCCGATAAAAGTGAAACGATTCGTTTCGAAACTCTTACGTTGGAAACATGAGAAAATAATTTCGCTTGTTCATTAACAACGTACAACGAATATTCCATAAATTATCGGTTTGTTGGTCCGTACTTATGAGTTAAGTAAGGTATAAATAATAACTTTGAGTGTGCGCTGACTTGTACTTATTACGGGCGATTGCATCAATAACATTGTGGTATATTTTCCAATCATTTCAAAAAGCTACAAACATCGTTTGATTGACGGACTGGCGACCAATGGGCAATATTTAAGAAAAAAAAGTAACTAGTTCATTACGTTCCAACCACAGGTTAAAAACTTTTTAGTCGGCTGGGGTGTGATTGTGCCAAAGAAATAGAAATGCACACATATTCTGACAACGTTAACCTCCTTCGGTATAGTATAGCAATGAGGTGACATTAACGGTTATACGTTAGTACATCTTGTCGTGGGATTATTGTGTTCAGCACCTCTTTGTGTAATCCCAGCTTTTTAAAGCCAACAATGTTAGGAGCAACCCTTGAAGCGTTTATTAAAGAACCGGTCGGTCTCGTTAAGAGTTATTGAATAAATTGCTTCGGGGTGATTAATTGAGTATTAATTACGATATCGTTTAGCGCCACCTCTGTTCATTAAGATCGATACAAAGGTAATGTTAATTTGATTTTGGTAATAACAAATTAATATTACACACTATATACGGTACAATTAGTTTACAATTGATTGATTTTGGCAAACACTGGTATGTCGTGTAGATTTAATAAAACGAGAACGTGTTTCTCACTAAGATACTGCTTGTGATAAATAATTAAAAGGGTTTTAATATGTTGCTAAATTTAATATGGTGTATTCATATGTTACAAAATTTTAAGCTCCATATTAAATGTCGTCAGATTTGGTCTACAAATTAATTATAAAAACACGTAAAGATATGAAAATTAATTTAGATTTCATTTAGTTATTATTATCAGGTCGGAGATCTTTATTAGATGCAAGAGTCTTATGTGTTATTCAATTGCTTCAAATAGTCGATTCAAATACATATCATCAAAAGTCTTGTGTTCAGCATTCTGTGGAACACTCTCTTGGGGCAATCAATCTAACTAGCCCAGTCTGTAGTCAGCAGAAATACGAGTAGATATATATGGCTTGCAGTTAATACGGTACTTACTTTAATGATACCTTAGTTACAGCTAATGAAACGTTTGCTTCTAATAACTGTTAAGACTTGAAATAAAAACCGGTCAGTGCAAATGAAAAACCATTTCGAAGCAAATATTGGTCACTTATCAAGTTTATGGTTCTAGCGATCATTGCATATCCTGGACGTTTAATGTTTTGTTATAACGGTAACAGAAACAAATAATTTGTGAAAAAATTATCAATTTACCTATCACGGTTTATGAGATACAACCTGGTGGCAGACGAACAAATACAGATTGACAGATAAACACGCAGTGGAGGCACGCAGTTTTTCCATAGCCAAAAAAAATGATGAGTGTTTACGTAGGTTTTTATCTGTGTTAAGCCAAAATCGAAGTGCAATACCAACTTATTACAAAATCTTATAAAGGTTTATCTTAAAAGTAACGTACTGTTACGTGTTTAGCTAAGCTGAAAAATTACAATCTTCATCAGCCTCAATACTGACTTTCCAAAATCAATAACGATTTCTTTATAAACATCACTTGATAAGTACAACTGCGTAAAACAACGTTCAAAATATCTCTTTTACAATTGGAGATAAAGCTTGTCCAAAACAGACCACATTTAAACGCTCGTGAGTGTGTCATGTCGAAGGCATTTCTCTTGTATTGTGGATGCGTTTCACGGACATAATATTTCTCAAGCACGAGTGCTCACACTCTCGAAGCTTAGAACCTCCTTTTTAAGTAAGACTGATGCAGTTGTAGAGCGAGATGGGCACCTTGCAGGATGTATAGCTCTATCTCTCTTACACTACCTAATACGGCGTTAGTCTTATTTAAGGATGTGGTGGTAGGCCCCCTGTACTAACACCTGCCGATCGAAAATGTTTCTCAGTTGGTTTTAGTTTTATATATGTATACATATGTTATACACGTGTAGCAGTTTAACGGTAACATATCTTGAAGGATAAGTGAGTTTTTCAATGTATTTTGTTTCTACTTATGTTTATGTATGTCAGACATTCCGGTTTCGTTAGATCCATAATATATTTGAAAGAGTTTGTGTTAAATTTATTTCACGAAGTTAAATTCAAATCATACAAATGTTTTCTAATATTTTTAACGAAGTAACCATCCAAAACCCACAACAAAATCAAGGCTGTAAAAAATATAATGTTTTCTCGATAGAGCGCATTATTTAACTTGAGCTTATTATTTCCTCTGAAATATGAAGTGTATTAAGAACAAATTGATTCCGCAGCTTTCCGCAGTTTTCCGCAGCTTTCCGCGGCACTCCTCCGACTTTACACCGAACTATAATTACGCGGCGCTCCGCTGACGGGACAGCTCCAACACTCCCATTACAAAGTTCAATCAGCTATTGGAAACTACCGCACGGAACTGACTTGTACACAAAAATGAGTGCTCAAGCTTCAGAGATAAAACTTAAAGCGGATAAGCAATACAAGGTTAAGATTTCTGTTATGATAAGTTACTTGATAGTCGTAATATAGACTACACTTTATAACTTACGAAGATAGGCCTGATAGGCATGTTTCAAAATGAAACAGCGCATCTTAGACCTCAAAGATGTTTGAGTTTCAAGATCTTCCTCAAACTCGTTTTTTTTACATGTAGAGCCGACCTCATACACGGATTGCTCCAAAGAGGTTGACGAAACACAAAGCGAGCGCGAGAGGTAGCAAACGTGAGGAGAAAAACGTACTTAAGTAATTTCGTTGCGTACTTAGCGTGCATACCTAAGTACAAAAGGGGACTTACTACTATTGCTACAAAAAGTTCCTTCAAATGAAAATTAGTAATGTAAAACATTTAATAAGGTCTCGCACGATACCATGATTTTTTGTAACTTGGCTTCATTAGAAGAGACCTTTTCCTGTATTAAAAGCGATACCTATGGGACTTCTCTGAGGCAAACAACTCAAGTATTGATGTCTAACCAATAGCCCCGAAACAAAAGGTCTGATTTTCTTTGTTAAAAATTTATGAACAGCAACAACTTTGTATTGATGAAAGTCGATGTATATACTCTTGAAGAATTGTTAGAACGCAAATTTCAGTTAGGCAAATAGATTTTTTAGCAATAATTCTAAAGCGTATTGTACAAGACCGTACCATTAAATATAAAGACTTCATCTAGTAAAAAGTCATCGTAATATTTTCTGCGCAATATGACAAGCATCAACAGTTTAAATTCTATATTCAAAAATATTAAAATTACTGAATAAATATCTAGTTTACTTTTTTAGGTTGTTTGAAATCCTAAGTAACCTAATTTGGAATTACGTTTTCAAGAAAACGCTATTATATGAACGACTTAATTTCGAACCGGAGTGAGTTTCACAAACTAAAGTATTATTTACATATTTACTTACAAAAGAGCAGATGACGACTAAAACAGTTTAAAAGGTAATGTTCTTGTAGCTAGCATAAGTCACTGCTATCACTTTAGTCAGAATGGGTTCATTAAAACTCTTAACTGTAATGAGCTAGCGCTTTAAGACGACGAACTTTAACTTATTACTTAGAGTACTTACATTAGTGGGCACTTCATTGTTCACCTACTATATTTTTAATACTTGCTTGACGTAATTTATGATCCTATCAGCAAACGTAATCCGATAGAATGATATTTTCTTTGATGTAATATTAATTTATCATTCAAGATAGTCAATCAAATAATACTTATGATTTGTTCGATAAATCGAAAAATAATTGTAACAAGTACGGCTTCTCGGTAAACTGCTACGATTTCTACGATATGTGCTACGATACTGCTACGTGGCTACGGAGATACGTGCTTACTAAAATTAGTTATTTTAAAATGCATGGCCTTACACATTACGCATATATTTAAGACTACTACACGTTTTGAACGTGCCGTGTTTCGTAAAGTGTAAGATTTACAACCTTTTTTCTTGACTCAATCACCAATCAATTTACGGGATATGGTGATTAAAGTGATTTTCGTAAGATCGTATACACGCCTGAAGGCTCATGTTTAGCAGTAGACGGTTCAGATTACATCGTGTTTTATGTGTTTGTGTTTCATAACGAAATCGGCTTAGCTATACCCATCGTGGATAGACAAACAATTCTCGAACACGTTTATAAAGCACATGTTATTTCTTGTAACACAAGCGGTTCTATCACACGCACAATTTTAATTTTCATCCCAAATGTAAAATAACTATCTGAAAGTGTTAACACGGCAGGCAAAACTCACAATTTATGTTTCCATTTTATGTACCTATGTGTAATTTTAAGACAACAGTTTGGACTCTTGTTCTCCTTGTCAAAAATAATCAAAATATTGCTTGTATGACATATTTTTTTCGAAACAACTAACTTGGATGCAAACTAACAAATATGCATAAACAAACAGAAGAACTTACTTGAGTATAAATAACAACACCAACAATAATTACAATACGCGTATCGTAAACGCATTATTTCGTATCAGTTAACGGTATCGAACGTAACATTGCTTCTGATCCATTATATTTAAAAAACACCCTTCGCGTGTAATTACGTGTCTAGAACACGTTCACACGCACGCAGTCATTTGTTTTAATAAATTTACAAAGCATTACTTCGGTATATAAGATAATACTCTTGTTAGTCATACTCCTTAAAGGAGGTTGTTTTGTCCGTAACGCTTAAGGTGAAGCTAACATGATTGATTACTATGGCTCTTACAGAATATCGAAGTATAAAGGCTCGTTATAATGGATAGGTTTTTATTGTGTTCTATAGTGTGTGTGCCATGAGTAAACAAGTACGTTAAATTTATTTATTTATTGTCATGTAAATAACGGTTCCTGCCCACGATGGATGGTTATTTAGTAATAGACCGTTATTGACTGATGGAGGTAGATTTAATCTGTAGGACTAAAATACTATTAAATCTATGAAGTTTAGTAAAAAGCGTATGTAAGTATTTATGGAGAGAATCTAGACCTTAGGAAACGTCCTAATGACTTTCATATTGCTATAAATAAGTTCATTTAAATTATTTAAAAACATCTTTCTTTGCTTAAATAAATGTTATATAATAAAAGAATTTATGCAGGCAATGTTTATCATTCCGTACAATAATGCCATAGGCCACCTATTCGTCTTCCTACTGCAGGTCATCACAGAACACATTTGGTCTAGCGTGTCCACTCCGCCTTTAGTTTGATTATAATACATAACCATTTGCGGTTTACCGGTACTTTCGTTGATAGAAGCATCCTCATCACAAGATGATAATAAGTATACCATCTTAGCTGGCTTCGGTTTATATGAGACGAGAGTAAGGGGTCCGTCAAAACAAAACATCGATGTTCCCACTGGCCTGGAGCGACTGTTTTTCAGTACTTCCGGTATCTCGCGTTTGTTTGATCGCACGGTTCCCACAATGGTTAACTTATACGGTTCTTGTAGTAAGTTTTTTGCCAAAGGGATTGAGGTGAACCAATTGTCACACGTAATATTACGACAACTACCGTGCACAGGCTTTGATAACTCCTTCACGTAGTATTCACCGAGTGGTACTCCGTTGGTCTGTGTTCCTCTTCCCAAATAAGGCATTCCATTTATCATATACTTTGTACCACTGTCACACATCATGAGGATTTTTATTCCATACTTACTTGGCTTGTTTGGGATATACATCCTAAACGGACACCGTCCTCTAAAACCAAGTAACTGTTCATCTATGGTCAAATGAGCCCCTGGAGTGTAATTTTGTATGCACTGATGGATAAAGAGATCCCATATTTTTCTAACAGGAGTAAATACATCGTTTTCTCGAAGTGTGGGCCGTATACTTTTGTCATCCATTCTAAGACATCGTATCAAAAAATCAAAACGATCACGACTCATTACAGAGACGTACACCATTGACAAAGATCGATCAAAGAGGTCATCTGTGGACATGTGGTTATCTTTTCTCACTGCTGTCATTACCAGAATACCAAAGAAAGCATAGATTTCATCTTCATTCGTGTCACGAAATGTAGCACCTGTCATAGATTCCCGACGTTTCAATGATATCTCAGCATTTGTCCATTTTACAATTTCCGAAATTATCTCATCAGTAAAAAATAGTTTGAAGCATAAAAGTGGGTCATATATATTGCGGCACATACGCGTCGGACCTCTTTGAGATCTGACAATGTTCAGTGCAGAGACTCGGCTACGCCTCGTGGACTTTGAAGTTGACCAACAATGTTTATTCTTACCTCTAATAGTCCTCTGTGGCAAGGTCAAGATTTTGTTAGAAGCCAATGAAGAACCTGGTTGTTCAATAACATTTTGTTCGTCTAATATTTCACTACCGCTTGACGTTGGCTGCACTTCATGTACCTCATCTATAAACGCTTCTTCTGTATCGCTCTGGACGTCATCTTCACTTACGTGATCTGATATTTCACTGTCAGAATCCTCACCAACAAGCTCGTCATCGCTTTGCAGAAGAGCAGAGAGGATATGCTCATCGTCTAAAGAACTACCCATTTTATTATATATTAGTCACGATATCTATAACAAGAAAATATATATATAATAAGTTATCACGTAAGTAGAACATGAAATAACAATATAATTATCGTATGAGTTAAATCTTAAAAGTCACGTAAAAGATAATCATGCGTCATTTTGACTCACGCGGTCGTTATAGTTCAAAATCAGTGACACTTACCGCATTGACAAGCACGCCTCACGGGAGCTCCAAGCGGCGACTGAGATGTCCTAAACGCACAGCGACGGATTCGCGCTATTTAGAAAGAGAGAGCAATATTTCAGAATGCATGCGTCAATTTTACGCAGACTATCTTTCTAGGTTAAACTCGAAGACTTAATATCCGATTTAATTGAAGTTTAGTTACACAATATAAGGGAGTTCCCGTGGACCCTGTAATTAAAATGTTGTATGACCCTTATCGGGCTTATGATGCTGACATGGCGTCGTTATAATATGAACGGCAGGTTAGTTCGGAGGTCCATTAAATTCAGAAATTGATATCGTTCACGTAACATTCGGAGTGATATTTCATCATTCAATTAAAAATCAGAACAAATTTAATCAAGTTGTGAAATAAGTCAGTAATACTTTAATGGTATATTAACATGAATATATTCTGTTTACATAGTGATAGTGTGATTTAAATAATACCCGTGTTATCAGCTATTAAACTTAATAACATTATGAAGTACTTGAGAGCCGTAGATAACGTTACATCTAATGAGTAAATTATCCTTCCCACGCGTTAACAATCCCATGTAGTAATGTCCAAACGGGGGATATTATAATTTAATACCTCTGAGTCCGGTTACATTAGTTAACAACGTAAATAATCAAGGGATTGGCCGCACAAGGAGAGAAGCGCCGAAGTTAAGCTGAGGGATCAGAACCAGCGCAACAATGTTACGAATGCTGACTTTTGCAAACTTTCCTTTTTCCTTTTCCCAAACCCCGAAGTTTGAAAGCAACGAAAGAATTTACCAACAATAATTTCAACGCAAGCCAGAATATTAAGAGTCAACATTTTAATTCGGACCATGAATTTCCCGAGTTATATAAATACGAGTGGTATTCTACAATAGAGTTGCATTCATACGATGCCACATGCACGTCACACAGCGCTTGAATGCTTGTGAACATGACGAGCAACAAAACATGGAAAAGTGTAGGGTTGGAACTGATATAACAAAAAGTACACGACGCGCAAAGCGAGTTACGTGTATCGCAAGTGCTCGTGCGGCTGCGGCTGTGGGCGTATCAATACTACTCTCCCAATGATACGTGAACTAATTTTACAAGTGATCCCACGGTGCTTCTAAACTTATTCACTTGTATTCTTTTAAGTCTCCGTCTGTTTTATTCGCATTGTTATTCCTATGCACGATGTGAACAACTGCACTGTTTATAAAGACTCAGTTCCATAAATTATCATTTAATTACGATTTAGATATCTACCAAAGAAAGAAAAAAGAAAAGATGTCTGCGAAATTACGATAATATTTTAAAAGAAACGTATTTGGAGAATTATGTAATGACAAAATGATATTATTCTCTCTCCTTTACGTTATTACCGTGCAGACTTGTTCATTTTCCATCTGGCCACATTAAGCGAGTATAACTGATTACGCTTCATCTAACAAAATTTTATTTCATAGACAATCCAAGTACTAAGTGTATCTCGTTTAGAAAATATTCTTCGTATTTCGTTCTTATTCACCGAACTTTAGTCCCCGAGGACAAAGTGTGACCATAAACTCACTTTCTTTAATGTCATTTTTATTTTTTGAAGTCGAATATTTTATAAATAATGATAGAGTCACAGAGTATTCAAAAATAGTTATTTGATCTTAATTTAAGTCGGGTTGTACCTATCAGACCAAAAACGTTTTAAAATTAATTTTGATTCGACGAAACAGTTCTGCAAAGAGTCTCTATCGCTTCAATTTAGTTCCCGAAATAATTGTAATTAGATTATGAAAATTGAATTTTCGGACCAGGAGACCGTTTCGGGATCAATTATATTATTTAAGCAGTCTTGTTAGGTTTACATTTTGATTACTAAAGATGTGCTGAAGTCATTGGGCAAAAAATGCAATAAAAAACAAAATTCGTTTTTGCAAGCAATTCGTTGATGGCACAATATATGCTTATAGAGTTTCAAAACTTATCTATGTACGGGAAACAATAGATGCGACGAGAAAAACAAAAAACATTAAATGTTTTCAGAATAAATTACATTGTCTTGGATCGCGTGACGAATCCCATTGTCACAGTATTAAGGAAACTCAAGAAAAGCATCGTGTTAATACATTGTCTCGTAAGCTTTCTAAAGCACACGAAACATGAAACAGGAACGAATTGCTTATAACTGCATGACATTTCAAGTATTACAAGTATACATAATGATCATCACGCGGCAGATATTATCATATTCATGTTTATGTAATAGATCAAACGAAGCAGACAGGAGTTGGGATTGCAAGTTTGTTACCTAGCCTGTGGGCGGATCGGTCTCTGGCTTAAAGTCTCTGATAGATAATTCTCTTCTAAGCTAGAATTTGCATTGGGAGCATGCCTGTTGTTAAATGTAAAAACAGTATCGGTAAATAGGAATAGGGGTTTTAAATTTTGACGATTAATTGTGCAGTATTTTAGAATAGTATAGTAGTAGACTCATGGGAATGAGGTATTATGTTTTTATTTAATAGATAATTTCTATATAAATTCAGTTAACGAGCTGACTTCTTACGACCATAACGATGTCCAAAATGTTTACCTACAACGAACACAGGTATTCAATAATTAAATGTCCAACTTCCTTGTTTGTGATAAAGGTTGGATAACTGCCGGGTGGCTGGTTAGTGGGTCGCTTTTGCTGGCTGACTATCCGTAATTACACCATTAACAAACAGCTACACGAGTTGTGGCGAGCGCCGGGTCATTTGGCCCGCCGTCGTCGCCGCCTCTAAGACTTCAGCGAGCAAGATTTCCCAAACGAGATATTTAGATGTCAAGACACAACTGCCTCAATTTAAAACTTGAGTAATTGTTGACTGTCTATTAGTCTTACTTGTACTCTTGCGTTCAGATTTGGGTAAAGATTTTCCCTTCAAATAAACATAACAAGTCATAAAGATAATTCAGATTTTGTCGTCATGATAGAATATTTCAACTTACTAATCCGAGGGCTATCCAGATAACGCAATCTAATCTAACAAAGCTCCAAATTTGTCAATAGACACTAATCTAGGATAATTGACGGTAATTGACGCAGTAATAGTTCGATACTGTGATTATCGCCGGAGTCCACTTAGCTAAACCGTCACGTACACTACAATAGAACGCTTCATACTTGACGCGGGACACGTACGTTTTATCCAATAATTATTATGTTATTATCCACAATAATTCCATTATTCTGTAGTTTATATTGTGCTATAACCACCAATTATTGTCTTGTAATTGACTATTGATTAAATGGGACAATAGTTGGGTGTTGATGACGGTAAAGGGTTGGCTCACCTTTCAAGGTTTGAACTGTTGATTTCGGTTGGTTTCGAATTTAATAAAATTAATGTGGGCTTTCCTAAAGTGTCGTGTGTGTAGTGAGTAGATGACAACGCCAAAGTATTTTTTCAAGTACTACAATCGTTCAAACAATTTCCATTACTATTACGTCATTTGTCATTTCGCAGTATTCTCTAGCCTCTAAGCATCAGCTGTAGTTGTGTTTGTGTCAAGTTCCAGTCATGATTAACTCGTACAACCCTCGGAACAACTGTTGACTTCCCATTTCATTGAGTCTAAGTCCCCTTCAGAGTTGCCAGCTCAATATTTTGTCAGACTCGGTAAGTTTTATCGAGGGAAATCAATTTCTGTCTTTAAAAGTTTCACCTTCCAACTGTGAGAACACTTTGAAAACTGTTGTGGATATTTACATACACAATTTAAGTTTTATCGCCTCGTCAACGTTGTTGCAAGTTTATTTTTAGACTGTACTTTAATTTAAATAGGATGTATCTATAGTGAAATTTAACGCATTAAGTAATCAAGGCCATGGAAGATTGACAGTGAAACTTAAAGCTTGATGAAACTTTTGACTTTAAACAATATGATGAAAAAAGATGGCGAGGCGAGTTTTAGTATATTTTGTAATTTTCCCTCGAACACAAAATGTACTCAGTTAAAAGGTTAGGGTAATACAGCATGTTCTAGAAGTTATCAAAATACCACCATCCATTATAATGATATCAATCATCCGAATGAGGAACTATTGAGCTGCTTGCATAGGTGTAATTTGGCAAGTTAATTACGGCTCAAGTGTTGATCTGCTATGATCGATTATCTCACGGTGCTATTGTTTTGGCTCTTGACGTGACCTAGAAGGGCAACAAGCGCCTATAACCTGTTATGTAGCATCTAGAATGATCTAAATTCAAATCAAGTTCAGTTTTTTTTATATTTTTAACATAATTTTATCTGGATGGTACTTAATATTGAACTATATTGTTAATTCCCATTTTAAAAGTGTTGTATTTTCTTTAAATGCAACGAAATAATATTCAAACGTATATTGTGATATAAAATAAGAAAAGATTGTGACGTTAACATAACTGGCAGTGTATATTTAAATAACGTGTGTCGGGTGCTGCGTTCACCTTACGTGACGGTATTCTCCACCGCAAAATGTTATGTAGGAATATAAAGGTTCGCCACCTGCAACCTTTTTATTGTTACACAAACAAAATATCTTTGATTTCTGTATGATGATACTGGCTTGCTGTATTAACTTTTTGTTTCACGAAGGTTTGAGTTAGACGTCTACAAAAAAACAATAAATTTCTACAATAAATTTGAATAAGGAATATATTTAAAATTATGTATTCGTAAAGTCGACTTTTATCATTTAGCAACAAATTCATTTTACCCATAAATACAAAATGCCTTTCTGCCTTCCATCAGAAATTGTATTACGTATAATAGCAGGCAAGAGTAACAATGTATTCCAGAAACAAGTTTATCAAACTATCTCGATTCCGTCTACACGACAAAGGTGTTATTCGCGGAGTTATTCCTTTGGGGAACTTATATCAATAATACGGTATCTTAAATACACTTAAGGTTAAACCGCCTACAAGAAAAGATGACGCTTTAGATATATTTAGACGTACCTACTTACACTAAAATATTATATTCAGCGGAAACGTTTATAGGGATTATTATAATATGTGATACGATAATTATTGTAATACAAATCTTTAATGATTATATAAATACACACGATTACGGTTTCTGTGCTTCTTCGAGTATTTTGAAACCATAAACCGAAAAATACAAATTATGCTGAAAGGAACATGAAAAGAAAATGTAAAAGCAAATTTTTTACGTGTCTATGCAGTGCGGGAATAAACTTCATCGCATCCTATTGCTACAAACTACAATTCTTTTATCGTAATAAGTTCTGTCAAGTTATATTTGGATAGTAGTACTGCGATAGGTCACAGCATCGGGTACATCTGCCGTTTAATCTAATATTCTTCATCTGCCTCCATTGATACCCGACGTCCTCATGCGACTGACATTTCATTTTTTTTTCAAACTATCATGTCGACAGTCGTTTCGGCCAGTGAAGCTGAATTGGGTCATGCCGATCATTTTCACTTACTCGATGAAACATGATATCGAATATTGCATTATCGATGACCGAATTGTAACTTATAACCTGCCAGTCATTAATTATGGAAATAATTTGATCGTAATAGTATGTCATTCAATTATGTAACCAGTCTTTATTTCAAGCTGTGTATTTTTTTTTATTATTCTACAAACGTTTCTGGTATATTTTTTGTATTAACGAAACAATTTCTTTGTTACAGATTCATTTAGGATTCAGATCTCACACTCCTAAAGTAAACATGGTGAGTTTTTGCTTTGTTCCAAATTCAAACGTTAAATAAATACGACGACATTTTGTTTTTTTAAATCATGAGGTAATTTAGCTGTTTGTTTTTTGTATTTAGAACGTTTCTGTTATTTAACTGTTAATACATAAACATGATAGAAGCGTTATATTTTTAATTGTTTGAGCAAAGGATTCACGCCTGCTCATATAGCAAGATTTACAAATAGCTTAACCAATTTTGTTTTGATTACTTTTCATACATAATATTGTGTTGATTTTTTGTGTGGCCATTACTAAGATATTTAGATAATTACACTCTATTTATAGGTCACACCTAAGCTCAATTTTCTTTGTTTACGTACATAAGATTCTTTGTTGATCTTTTGAAAGCAGCCTGTAACAATAGCTTGTATTTGTTCCATTATATTCATCCATATTCTTTTGTGCAAAGTATTTATATATGTGGATACAGTGGATTTTGTTCGCCGACTTTTGTTACTTAAAACAATGGTGGGATCACCTACAAAATATTATAATTCGATTGAGAAACATCGACTGTTTTGTGGCGGGATCATTTCCTTAAACATTTCATTTTCGAACTTTGGATAAAGTTACACTAAATCACAATACTTGAAACACGATCAATTGCTATTCATTACTAATGTGGTTGTATCGACTCTTGAAGACCAAATCAAATCAATTGCAACTTCGCAACAAAACAAAACTATCACTCCATAAAATATTGACCAATCGAATCCTCATCCGTTTCTCTATCCCAATTGAATTGTTTCTTCGTGGAGATAGTCTCGTGAATATAAAAAAGGGTATTTATGAGGCAATCCCTACGAATGGATTGAAGACGAGAGGAAACGCCATTCGCTGCGGAGTTCCGGTCCGGAGCGACGATGTCAATATTTGCCCGCTCGGATGTCTGCGATACTTGTTGCATTCCGTTTTATTCACGGCATTTACATTTGACATCGGATTGCATACGATTTTGGGGACAATAATGTAGGCTTACTGCTACATTGCAAAAACATTTACAGAGTACGTTCTTAGTAACTTTTGTGATGTCCTTTTATTTTAATTGTTACCGTTTTGTTTTGTTTCGTATTTTTTAATTGTTTTTTATGTCAAAAGATGCATAGTTGTGTCTATAAATGTTGTTGGTAGCGAGCTTTCCTCAAAATTCTTCCAATAATTGAGAAGTTATGCGTGACTTCGATACAGTTACTGTAATAGTGCGTGGGAAAGCAACTCAAGTCGCATTTGTTACATAAAATTGGGGCTCATTTTTATCGCGTAGATACTTTGCATAAAACTTACGACATCTAGATAATATCAAAGAAAGTCACATGGGACGTATATCTCAACGTATGTAATCAAAAGGGACTCTGTTTGTGTAAGAGAGAGGGACAACCAACTACACCGACACCGACTTATTTCACGAGATATATTACGGCCCACAGGCCATTCAGGATTGTGACTAAGCGGGGTATTTGTGAGTTTTCATTGGCACAGCTTAACCTTACGGATAAAAAGACAGCGGTCATATTTTCTATTACGTGGCTTATTTATAGACCCTTAAAAGCAGTGTTTTGAAGTTCCCTTTTATTTCAATAGTCGTTTTATTTTTATAAATGAGTTTATATTTATTTTGACTGAAGAAAGTCTCTAAAGACCGAATCATAATAGCGACGTCTTTTTTTTCATACGATTTTCTCTTAAAGTGTTTTATATTATATAACTACTTTTGTGGATTATGTGATTGATGGATACATCGTCAAAATTTATGAGTGCCGAAAATATTATGAAAGTATCACTCTGCCCCATGTTCAATATATGGACACCTGGGAAAAGATACCTACGTTACAAAAAATACTTAACACTTAAGGTGCTTATTTTAATTTTAGCTTAACACATCTTATCCTGTTAGTTCACACGTAAAAAGGTAATAATAAGGTTTTATTTTCTTTTTTGTAAACGCCGATCTGTCCTAACCCTAATTTTACTTTGTCATTTGCGTACGAAAAAAAGAAAAAGAAATATTAAATCTGGCCAGGCATACGGTGACAAACAAATAAGGTCTTGTTGAACACTGAGAGGTCTATATATTATCTGTAATGGATGCGTCTTTCATGATGCGAGATATTTCCACTTGAGTTTGGAATTAAAATGTTATGGTATCTGCTAACGCTATTAATATTACCTTTACTGAGATTTAAGGCGTCGTAACGTTAATACGTTTAAGGATGTGACACTTAAGTTTCTCCAAATTTTATGAGGTGAAAAAAAAGACGGTGTTATTTATTTGAAATGACTATTGCAATTATAACACTGCTAAAGTAAATGCTTGTAGGCCAAACAAAAATATCTCAAAGGGTAAAGTAGAATACTTATTCGTATACAAAGTGGTCTGTATATCTCCATTCGAAGTTAACTCTAATTCAGTATTATCGGAAATTGGTAGCTACGGGCGACAGGCAGCCCTGGGAAAGTTGTGGCCGTCATTCCATAATACAGGCCCGGATAGCAATCTTCATGGGCGCGTTCAGTTCAACCGTCACACAATAGCTCTCGAAGCTATTCTACGCCCTGATGGCGTGAAACAAACCCTCTTTGTTCTCAAACTATCACTTCGCTTTACGTTTCTAATTTTAGTATTAATCGAGGCACATCGCCGACTCAATGTTGCGTCGTTATATTGCTCTACATTCTGTAGAATTTAGATGCATTTTTTAAGTATATTTTGTTACATATATTTGTAATGTTTGGGATAGTCGAAACGTGCTCCGATTTGTCGTTAGTATGGTACTATGGTATGATAGATCAGATCAGTCGGTCATCAGACACTCGTCCTATGTAAAATTCTGGTATTCAAACTTAAAGCCATATACAAAATATTTAGATATAGTACTTAATTACTTATCACGTTATCCGTTTTCTGTAATATTTTCTGTAATATTTCTGTAATATTTCCAACACAGTCTTAGTAATTTCCGTAAAAGCACATAGTGTCAAAAATGTGTAACAAGATTTTGCTCTAAGCCTCCTTGGTGCTAAACAGGAATTAACGGTTAACAACAGGTAAACCTACTTACTGTGCTACCAAGTTCTGAACAAGTTGAGTAAAAGAGAAATTATTCCAAAATTGTTTGGTGCATTCTCCAAGTAGAACTTCAACCTTTAAACTTTCACATTTTTAATAAGAACTGGACGGGATGGGCTAATCTCATGGCGGACAAATATCCGACGCAACCAAAGCCGATAAGTCACGCTGACTAGTGCGACTCTGCGCGCTTGCAATCACAAATAGAACTCGTAAAGCTAAAGCCTTTTTATTTACAACATAAAACATTTTACTCGTCCTATACTTTGCTTAGATTTTTTGCACGTGTTACTTTAATTGATGAAATTTTCTTAAGTTATTTCATGGGTAGACCAAAAGTACTTGAATGTACGCTTGAAGGTTTGCTCCTATAAAGAACTTTTTTCTTGACCTTTTTGTTTTCAAGAAGTTGGTTATTAAAAAAAACATCAAGTAATAATAAACTTGTATCCGCAGCTATTGCAAGTGTTCTATTATTAGTTTTGTGCAAGAATTTCCCAAATAACTTTAAAGAATAAAATACCACGGAGATACTGAAACGAACGCACCTTTGTATTCCATTCTGATAGGCTTGTCTTTGTTACAAATGAATAACTTGGATTCCATCAATGTTGTGGAAAAGGCCTCCAAAAGTTGAAATCACAAGCAAAAAACGAGTATTCTTTACAAATAAAGCTGATTTCAATTAAATCTAAGAAATGCCCAACAGAGAAAAGGAAATAAAAACGGACTTAAGACTTTCCTGATGACATTCAACCATTAGAATAAAAGAAAAACGACACAATTGATAGATTTTGTTATTAGATATAAGCTCAGATACCCAATACAATACTAGGTTCTGGAACTGTGTAAACGAAAGACTTTTCTGTTAAACAGGTATCATTTTATTTACCTTGTCTCTTACAAGTAAAAGGATTAATGTTAACATTACTGGAGTTTCATTATGCAAATCAGTAGTTGTACTGACTTGTACTCATTTGTACCTCAAAACTGAAGGTTCTTGTATTTTGTTAAAAAGACTTATTTCGACAAACGTGGCCG
Source organism: Trichoplusia ni (assembly GCF_003590095.1). Lineage (NCBI taxonomy): Eukaryota > Metazoa > Arthropoda > Insecta > Lepidoptera > Noctuidae > Trichoplusia > Trichoplusia ni. Next base: position 5,779,116 of record NC_039481.1, read on the forward strand.
GAATTAGAGAAGTAACGTTTACTCAAATACTGAGCAAATAGGTTCTATTATCGTAGGAAAAGGTAAAATAAGACAGTGGTTTTAAAACAAAGTCACGTGACAAGAATAAATGTGCAAACTTGTGAATATTTATGAAGTACACTTTCCGAAAATGCAGACGATGTAGCGAGCGGTGTTCCATAGCTGAGGGAAACTGATCGCTGAAGCTAGTGCGGTTTACATTTTAATATTCATACCATATAAAGGGTTCGGGCTTGGAAACTTTTATTCTGATCCTCAATTTTGGTATTTGAGGCATTTCGTGTATTTCATGTGGTTTTGTTGTGGATCTAAACTTTTTAAATTTCGTTTGAGTTGCTTTTAGATCGTTAAATATCAATTTTTAGAATGCCATCTGGAGAAAGACATTTTTGCTCCAAATTCTACCCTTTCAAGAGGTTGTGTTTTATTCGACTAAAAGTCTAATAAGTTGAAGTAGTTTTTAAAATAAGAGACGTTTTTACCACGTTAAAACTTTATATTTCTTACTATAACCTTTTTAAATTTCTAAAAATTATGTTGGCGCAGATGTGGTGGGCCCTGTGGTGCGCTATGGTGGTGGCCGGAGTCGCGGGCGCGGCGGCAGCGCCAGCACCTGACTCCCTGTCTCCCCTCGACATGGTACAAATGGACTCCTCTGCACCCGATGACGTAAGTTACCTCTTCAAGTGTTAAAATGAGCAAAACATCATTTGGAGAATTTTTGACACATTGCATTTATGACATCACCCGCGGCGACTGGGTCAGCCGCGTTGTCAGGGCAAAACGCCAATTACTAGGAACATGTTACTGGTCGGAACAAAAAAAATGCTTTTTAAAAGCCTGTGAATGATTAGTATAATTATTATGTTGTGTTTATAAATCTGCTGTGACGCTGAGAGCGTTCGGTATCATACGACAGACTAAATTAATTAAAAATTAATAAAAAAAGATCATGAATAATTCGGCTTGCAAAGTAATCAAAACAAAAACATTTCTTTCAGCCTAATAGTTACAATAAACAACAATCACCATAATCCTATAAAGCCTCGTCATCACAATTTGCTTCGGACTATTGTAATGCAGTAATGTTTACCGGCAAAAACAATTAGCAGATGAATTAGTTCCAGTGAGACCGCACATTTGTCTTGACTTTTAAGCTTGAACACCATGACTGTTTGGCTCAAAAGCAGCGCAACTCAGCCATTATAAAGTTCTTTGATTTTTTTTAGCGATTGTTAAACTCAGGTATTATGTGAGTAAAACAAGAAGGATCACGATTTTTTTATGACTTGTATGTCGTGCCCGCATAGTGGAAAATTGTCGAATCCGCAGGGAACGAACGGTGAATACAAATAAAATATCCATATTGCGAATTTATGCGATATTCGATTGTGTCAACAAGTTCTAGTAAAAGCTTGTTTAGGCAGGATTATAATAACAATCCCGAGTTTGTTGATGATATTGCTTTTCTAGCAGTTCAAATCTAACTTAAAGACAAATTAATTTTGATTGATATCCTCAGAGTTTAGTCGATTGTTTCAGATTACATCTGGGGTAAATCTTTGAAATATTTTAGATTTTTAGAAATGACTGCCTAAAACTTACACAATTTTCAGAAAATGATTAATCTACTCAGTCGGGTATTCCCAAATCCCGTAAACGTATTTGCGTACGTTATGTAGCCTAATATAATAGCTACACCAACCAAAACAGTATTTACAATCCACGCGGACAAAACCGTGAACCTCCGTTTAAGAGAAAACTGTACACGTGATCTTAGAAAACAATTCGGGAAATTATTCAACTATCTGAGACTATTCCAGGTTTAAATTTGTTTGTGCGTCGTTCGATAAAAAGGCGGGCAGTAAATATGTGAGTGAAGGTGTTGTAATGAGGGTGTGTTTGTGCAGGAGACTCTTGGCTACGCGATGTCGCCGATGGCTGCGCGCTACTCCGGCGGCGCACCCTGGCTGTACCTACTCGCCGACGTACCCCGAGACTCTCAGGTAATCAACCTCCTTCATATACTATATTAAAGTTCCAGAAATAGCCTTGAATTATATCAAAAAAATCGGCAAATTAAACTCACTAAAAAACTTTAACTTTGAAATTAAAAAAATCCAATTTCAGCCTATAATTCGCTTGACAAAACAACCAGTTCATATTAACATGGTTCTCCGAACATAATCTTTGTCACTCTATCTGACCCGCGTGATTTTTTCGCCACCCAAGGGTAAAGGTCACTTTGTCAAGGCAAGGTCCCTGTAATTAGTAAAACAAATTACTGCGTCAATTAAAATTGTCCCGACGCGGCACCCGTGTCCGTTCGCGATCGATAGGCAATCGTTAGAGGTGTAAATTATTCGTTGTATACTGTGGTAAGCGAAAAAATACTCTATAAAAATCCAGCCGGTAATTGAACTCCGAATCTTATGTAGTTACGAATGTAAAGCAATAATTGCGCTTAAAAAAGCTGACTCAACACTCCTAGCATGAACACACAAACACAAATAAGCTGCTAGTAATAACTATTTGCGGTTAAAACTTTTCTATGTCAGTTGTCCAGACGATTAAATAGTCCCGGCGGGCAGTGCTCCCAGCCTTACACACACCCTGAGCATACAGTATGCACCGAGCTTTACAGTCGTAACGTTAAACGATGCATACTCTTTAATCAGCTACACCTGAACGTTAACTTTTATGTTTCCGTTACGTAAAAAGTACTCACTAGTGTTGTAAAATAATTGCATGTGTATTAAAGACACGACTAATTTTAAAATTCACATTTAGCTGTAAATATAATAAACTACGGTATGAAAACTTATTTGCTAAAGGTTGTCAATGAAATTGATTGGTAAAGCTAAGTAATACATTTAAATGAACGATTGTGTAAATGTTAGAGTTTTATAGATCTCTGCATACATACATTTTTCACGACACATTATTTCATTCTACATGGTAATTAATTCATTCAGAAATTCGCAAGTGTATCGATTTAAGAGTAGACAATAATTTTACGTTTCTGTGGCTACAGATATTTCACCGATCTCGAAGGCCGTATATCTTTATATTTTATTGACATCAAACCATTTCTGTGTTCATATTTCGGATTAACTTATTAAACTATATCATTCACAATACTGGGTCATCAGTAGGTACTATAATTCTTCGCGATGTATAAAACTGAGTGTTACGAAGGTGGCAAGTAGCGAGGGGATGCGCACGCGGCGCTCTTTCACCGTGAACCCCGCGATCGAGTTGTTACAGCGAGGTGCCTACAACAACTACATGGAAAAGATTGCGCAGAACAACAGGAGTTTCCTCAACCGGGTCGGAAAACGAGGTATATATATACTCATTTAAAAACATGAAATATGCACGTCTGTAGAATCCATTTGAACTATGTAGATAGGTTTATAGATGTGAAAAACTAAAGGAGTTGCCACACCTGCGGCGCAGGAACGCTGCGCCTTTTGTACGATTCAAATCCATGTACAGCACAGCGTCGTGTGTCATCTCCTTTATCTGTATATACTATGCCTAATTGATACATATTCTTATCTTGAATGTGCCCGCATGCTGCATGCATGCTACGATCTAACTGACAACTTATAATGCATGAATCCTGTACAACTATTTTCTGTGTATATAATACATTTTTCTCTCATTGTAGGTTCCTGGCTTAGTCAAATCTGAAGCGCCAGGCGAAGTCCCCAGCTGCCTTATGATCACACTGTGATCGATTTGTTACCACACCCAAGTTAGCCTACCAATTTAGAATGTACAAATTTTACCCTTGTTATGAAACATAAGATATGTATGTAAAATTATTGTGTGCAAAATAAAGATAAATCTTTTGTAAACTGATAGTTTCATTTATATTCAAAACATACTACTTATTTAATATCTTAATATATATAAATCTCGTGTCACAATGTTTGTCCTCAATGGACTCCTAAACCACTAAACCGATTATAATAAAATTCGCACACCATGTGCAGTTCGATCCAACTTGAGAGATAGGATAGTTTAAATCTCAAGTTAGTCGCAATTTCTTCTAACCACGCGGATGAAGTCGCGGGCAACAGCTAGTTAATTTGTAATGGGCTATATGACTATTTTTGGGTAAAAATTTAGTTTTATAAACCGACAAACTTTTAGTTTCTATTCAGAAATAAGAGTTCTATTTAAGATCCTCATGCAAAATTTTATTTCCAAATCAACACTGCAACTGAAACTAATCACCGCCATAGCAAAATTCAGTGCAATAGGTAATCGAAATATCCAAATTAACCACTTAGTAGTCATGATATTATGGTCATTGTGTAATTATAACGTTTGGGGAATTCAAATTGATAGATAATTAAATGGCTACTGACCTGGAATAAATCATTCAAAGTAGCTTAGTGCTTGACTCAATTATGAATTTGATCCCTTTAGTAATAGTCATGAACGATTGAAATTGTTAAATTTATGTTGGGTCAAGAAATATTCTTGTAAAAGCATCTAGATCCATCGAACCAAAACCTGTCCAAAATGATTTGTTATTTATTTTTGGCTACTGCCTGTACTTGTTACCTTGAACAGAACTTTTGCATTGTGGAAGCGAGCAAGCGAGATCTTGAACAGCTTAGTAAAGTGGAGAGGCATTTTGCACCACACTTATACCAACCTACTTGGAATGACATAGACCTTTCAAACCTGTAGCCCTAAAAAATAAAATTAAGTTAGGCATCGCGAGAGACAGTAGCTAATGTGATTGCGTGGTGCGCGAAGACCGGCAGTGGTCGGGTGAAGCGGCGCATGCCATCGCTGTCCATCGACCTGCCGATGTCGGTGCTGCGCCAGAAGCTGAACCTCGAGAAGGAGAGGAAGAATCACGCACTCCGCGCAGCTGCCAACAGGAACATCTTGAACGATATCGGGAAACGAGGTGGGTTGCATCCGAGTCTATTTGTATACACGTGCCTTTTTACTTTATTAGGACTGATTTTTGTAGAGTTACCGGCAGCAAATTCTACAAAACCAATTGAAATTCGTTTCCGTCCCCTAGGCATCATGGAGGTTGCCTGGCTTAGAGGAAACGGATAGGTTTACCACACTCATGCATCCTAAAGATTCATGCTTTTCTCTTTTCTTTGCAAATGACCGGAATATCCTGAAGAGAAGATACTATCTTGTGTTTATTTAAAGACATAATCTGATTCTTCTGCCGAAACCTCTTAAGAACAGGCCATTTAACAACGAATGAGGTATTGAAAACCTTCGTGAATATTTTTAGTTAACCTTGTAATATTATACTATTTAGGTCCTCTAAATTTTATGAAATTTCACTATCTCTATTTCGAATCGGTCTAAAAGTCCCTTCATTTTCTTTGTTCTCAAGGTTTTTACGCCAGATCGTGGTCCTAGATATCGTTGAGCGATATTGTCTAGATTAAATTAGTGCTTTGAATGAGTTTACACAATGTTTAGATAAAAAAGGAAATTATTATGGTGCATAGCTTCACGGCTGATTTAAATGAAACTTAATAAATCCGTGCAAACAGAAAAAAAATGTATTTTTTGGATTGGATTTGGACTCGCGAATGTTTGGCGGAAACGCCGCTTTTGCGTTGGAAAGCAAACAGGCTTCTTCATATTTTCCCGACTGTTTTTGTAATTCAAATAATGTCATATTCGTATCGGAATAGTAATATTATTTTATCAAACAAGTCGTTACCGTTTTGCTCATACATATCTGGTTATTGACGGAATTTGCATTAAAGCTCGTTTCATGAGTATTGGGTAGAAAACCGTCTTATAAGAAATATCATTGTATCGTTTTTACTAATATTAGTAGTAAGTATAATAACCATTTGTTTTTGTACATTTGCAGGTTTCCAGTGGTCCCCGTCGATGCAAGCGATCAGATACTTCTAAAAGCTAAATTTCGCCAACCAAGAAATGCCTCCCTGCATAGACGATTCCCGAATCCTACGGTTCTGTATACTCTTAAGCCACATTGAAGTATTCTACATAGCATGTTACATGTTGCGTACAAGTAGTATCGTAGAAACGTCATAGAATATGTTTAAACAGTAGACTATCGTAAAAATATTAAAGCAGTTTTTCTGAAGCAATTTCCAAGAAAATTAGGTTCAATTATTTGTACGAACAAGTATTTTGTTCGTTCAGACAATTAAAAGAACGGAAGAAAAAAGACTACTCTCAAATTCAGCTTAAATATTTTTACGATTATAGAAAAATCATATTGTAATCTATGTATTCGCTATCATAATTATATTCTGTGTAAAGTACAAATTATAATATTGTTTCCTAGATTAAATTGTGTTCTAATGTAATTAATTTATTCTATAGAATTTAGATGTTAAACCTATTGTGAAAGATACCTATGACCTTTAATCGCATTGTGGATTCATTTAAGCTGTTACTGCAAACGTTTACAATTAGTAAATCTAATTTGCATCTCAATTGTGTTATAGAAGCATTAAATTATGCAATAAAAGTCTTAAAGGCCTCCAGTTGTTTCATTTACACAATCATCCCCACTAAGACCTAATTTATATATTAATTAATAAGTGTAACTCTATATTTTAATCATTTTTCAAAAGCCTTTTCTAACTTTGTGTTGCAATTAGCAATAATTCCTGCTTTTAAGAGACTTCACACGCTGTTACCCTGTCTCATATTTAATAAAGACCCGACCTATTTTGGTACAACTTACAAGGCTTTACAACGATACAATATATTTTACAGTAGTACGTGGTAATTGGTACATTAATATCTAGGACGTAAAACGTTTTATATTTGCCACAAATTTGCCGCTGTGCTGTTAACATATATCGTTTCAAAATGTAGTGAGATTACAGTAACAATTTGGGCACAAGAGTTACAACAAGGACTTAGAGGTGTACAAACATGAAACATTGACATTATTTCTCATCTCTACGCAAATATCTACATAAAATATTTTTACAAGAAAATAAAATATTTTATTTTTAATTTAGTGTATATCTTCAAATTACGAAATTTGCTAGCCAGTTATTTTATTTTCTCATAATTATCCAACGACTCCCGCACTAAGGAATTTAATCCTTGTGTCGCGGGGTTTGACATGCACAAAGACACTCAGACTTACAGCAAGCTTTCCTGGATTACACTAATACACCGAATCCACGGCACGTCGCTCACTTTGGTTTTGATGAGGTGACCGATATCACTTGGCTATCCAGGCAGTCATTGCATTTTATTATTTTACACAAAAGTTCATTCAAGCATTAACCTTGAATAAGCTCAATTTAAAAATAATAATTCAACATTATTTCCAATAGATATCTACAATGTTTTAAATCCCAAAGCGAACATTCCCTAAATCACCCCTAAACGTGTTTAGCTATAATCGGAATTATACTAAACGACCAATCGATTAGAGTTAAAAAAATTACTCGATCCTGAAACCGCAATAAGGTCTAAATTATATCGTAAGGTAATCGGTAATTGCCTCCCACCTGTACAAGCGCAAAATTTATTTACATCACATTTAAATAAATGCGATTAAAAGCTACGTTGCCGTTTACTTGAAATACGCATTTGAACTTGAATACATTATTGGTTGAACGAAGAAAAAAATACTCTTTGGAAGCCAATTAATAAAGAAGAGAGGTAAAAAGATGCTAATAAAAAACTCGTAACGAAAACCATGGTTTGTTGAATAACAAAACAGATCTTCTATTAAATCTTCACACAATAGATTTCATATGCAGGCATAACAAATATTACAACAATAGAACTAGCTAATATGTAATAGCAGTGATGAGTGCGCGGAACCCTGCGCTCCTTAGTCCACGTAAACATTACAACCCTTTATCGCAAAATCAATCGCTCTCGTTCTATCGACTCGTGAGATGAGGAAAGTAATTCAATATACATAATAGCCTACCGTGAGAAAAAGCAACCCCGTCATCGCTTAAATCGGACACTTTTCAAATTGGTACAGCTGTTGATTCTAAATTTAGGTTCAATTTTCCAAATTTTGTTAAAAAATTAACGATCCACTGAACCTGTAGATTCATGATATACTTCTTGCAGTCCGCTTCTCAGACTGCCATTAATTAGCTACATAAAAAACGATATTAGCCTATGACGTCATTTAAATTATATCTGTATCCTTTATGTGTAGGTGTACGAAGCGCCTTAATCATTTCGTTAAGCAATGTTCTTTCAGAAAACGTTGCTCATATAAATTAAAAATTGATACTGGCTACATTATGTACTGCTCGCAAGGCTTTTAAGGCATGCTCGCTCCTGTTTTGGGTTTGATGTCATATTGTGTGGGGTTGGTGCAGAGGCTGGCGGAGCTGCAGGAGGGGCGCGCGCGGCCGAAGCGCAAGATGCCGTCGCTTTCCATCAACAACCCCATGGAGGTCCTGCGCCAGCGGCTGCTGCTGGAGGTGGCCCGCAAGCAGATGCGCGAGGCTAACCAGCGGCAGGCCGTCGCCAACAGGCTGTTCCTGCAGAACGTCGGCAAACGAGGTATACTGCCCAATTATACTAGCTGTAGCGGGCACAACCGCTGAAAATTATCCCCCGAAAAAACTTTTTTAATTTTTAATCCAGGTAATAAAATATCTGTGTACCAAGTTTTGTCTCAATCGTTTCAGTATTTTTTTGCGTGAAAGAGTAACAAATATTCATACATCCGTGCAGACAAACTTTCGCCTTTAAAATATTAGTAAGACAATATAACGACTTTAAACATCTAAATATATATTTCTGAATACATTTTAAAGAAAGAAAAATAGTGCCATTTAGTTTAATGTCAGTGAAACTTATGCTCTTGAATGCGGGAAATGTAAAGCTGACTGGGAACAAATATCTGTGGGTTGTATTTGTCCCCCGCGGTAAACGCACCAGCAGGCATATTCTGATATATTTGTTTGTGGACAAACGCCCATTGCTAAGCCCCCACGCCAATCCAGTGGTCTAAATTGTACCAATGTAAACATACATTTATTGTTCCACGAACGAAACATAAATGTCACTTTTTCAGAGTGTTGCTATTAAATACCGTTGAACGGAATCCGTTGAAAAATTGTATGGCGGGTTACCGATAGATTTAAAGACTATTGAACTGTGAATGAATACGGAATAATGGTGGACATTCATCATTATTATGTATTAATCCTTTTTTGTTCCAAAAAATTTGACTTAAAATCTATAATTTTTATGTTCAGGATTCTGGGCTAACTCCGCTCCGACCCGCTACGACAACTAGAGACTTCAGCTACTGATTCCTTTCTGTTTCTCACGAGCTGTCGCCCGGCACTGGAAACAAGATGTTACGCCAACACTGCATTCAAACTTCATTCGACTTTATAAATGTTATAATTATTTAACTACTCACACTTTGATATTACATTTTTTTATTAAAATGTTAATTTTCATGCAACTTGTGTCTGTATTCTGTAGGTGTCCGATATAGGATATTATAAATGTATCCACTCAAGTCGTCTTTTGTCTTTGTCATCGTTAGCTTGCGTTAATAGGTACGTAAATGATTTATTGATAACTACACCGAAATAGGATTTAGTACGCTACTAATGACGAGGTAATTAGAGCTAGTAATATATGTAGGTCTTTCTCTTTGTTGGATGTCGGATGACGGTAAATGGAATGGTGGATGTCAACCAGCTCGACAAACACCCGTGATGTTCGTAATGCCTTGTTTGTGGTGAACATAGCTGTCCCAACTCTCTATTGTATTTCCATAATAGTATTTTTCTACGCTTGTTACTTGTTGTTACCTAGAATGTTACTCAACCAGCAAGTTACCACGACATAGCTCGTGTTTCTTCATAGATGTATCTCCGTCACTTAGATTTCATTTGTGCCAAACTATTAATACTGGATAGTCTCCATCGATAGCGTCATAGAGCTCATACCCATTACCTTAATAATTTACATTATCCTTATTACATGTAAGCGTGCTAGACGTTTGCTGTTAGCCTCTACGTAATTTATATGTACAGAGTAGTTTAATGTATATGTATGTTTATGTTAAAAATCGATCTCTTATAGCATATAAATGGTAGGAAAAATGTAATAGTTCGTACATTATAAATTACGTTCAATAAAAACGTTAACTTATTAGCTGTTGTTTGTAATTATGTAGAGTAGCTACCCCCGTGACGTTCCATAACTGTCTTTGTAACTAAGTTCCATTGAAATTCCTAGATCGTAATTATTTTAGGAAATTACGTAACGTGTATCAAAGGGCACTTTGATATTGTATCTGCGCGCCGATGAAGGAAGAATGTATTATTAATTCTGGATACGAAGTAGGGCGGTGCATGTAAAAGAGAATTTCATACAACAATTACGTTGTGTGTCGCTTCGAGCGTGCACCGAACTAAACCTGCTGACGGAAGCCATAATAAAAAACGCCGATGTACTTCCGCGCCTCCGAAACCGTCCTCCTAAACCCCTTTGACAACCATTAATTAGTTTTTAGAATTTTGTGCCAGAACGAGAAACCTCGCCAAGGTTAATTACAGTTAACTAAATCACGTTTTTTATCACAACGCCAATTTTGTTATTTATACCTGCGTAGGTGACCTGAAGCTACACCTTACTAAAAATAACGTTACGTAATGTTAAAATGCATGTGATATAAGGAAATTCTGTTTTAAAAATAGGACTTTTTATACTTAATAACCCAAAACTTTTGACTTAAAAATAATGATAAAATTCTAGTATCAAGACATTTAGCCATCTATATTTCAAAAACTATAGATATTTTCTAAAAGTGGTGGCAAAGGAAAACATGAGCTACTCTTATTATTTCTATAAAGAAATTCCAAGAATAGAATGCTTTTCATTAGGTACAAGTTATTAATATACTATGTATGTAGAGTGTACATGTTTAAACATCCGGTTCTCTAATTTAAGTTTAAATTAAAATCCACGGTTTCATTTTACCCGTGTCCCCACGTCAGCCTTGCAAAAACTGGGATCCCTGCGAGTGTTTATAATTGAGCTCTTTACAACAATGACTTACTCTTTTAGTTTATATAGACATACACATTTATGTTGTCTGAACCTTAACTACTAACAACTTTCGATAAGTCAAATACAGTACCTAAGGATAAGGTATAAGACTGGAAATAAATAAAATGTTTATCTCCAATGTAATATTTAGTAGTATGTCGTATACTCTCTAGGGCTAAATAAATTGCTGATTAAATAAATTTGAACAATATCTAGTGCCGAACTAGGCTGGATCCCTGTGTCAAATACGTAACTATTTTTTATAACTTCAGATAAATATGTTAACAATCCCAGAGCTAAACAGACTCCTCAACTTTAAATTACTAATCTATGTTTACAAATTTTAATTGCCTATTGCCAACTCTACAACAACAATAGGTGTTGAGTATGGATGTGGATGTAGATAGGGGAAGAGGACGACCAAGTAAACGATGGATGGACTGTGTAAAAGACGATATAGCTGCAAAGAGTGTTTCTTGTGAGATGACGTCGGATAGAAAAGTATGGAAGAAGAAGACATTGTGCGCCGACCCCAAATAATAAATATTTGGGATAAGGGCATGGGAATGGTGATATTGCTGCAACAATCTATCAACTAGCTAGAGCTGATATAGGCTCTTCATTTCGAGTTCCCGCACACAGAGACTTGGATATACCTAATACTAATGTAGGTAAGTACTTACAGCTCTGAAATGCAAGCCACATTAAATATGACCTCTATAGTTAATATCATAGAGGTAACACGATACTTCGCCAGAGAGCCGGGGGCTCCGTCTACGAGCGATAATTAACATGATTTAATTTAAACCGACGTCTCGAGAGCCACGTGATTTCATTACTCTTCAACACATTTTCGGCACCGTGAGAGAACGAACCTTAGTAACGACGCTAAAATCATTCAACGCATGTAAATGTGGTGAAATTATGTAAGAAAGAGCATTCCTTGGAACTGGTACACTTTTTAATATTATGTTCTGATTAGAAAATTGCTGGCTGTTTTTTAAGTATGGGTAATCATATTATTTAAGAACAAAACCCTACAACCAGCTCCAAATGAAAGTACTGAGATGAACTTAATGATTTTTTAATTTGAGACCTCTTTCTTATTTTCTTATCCTATCTGAAGTCGGTTGAAATGAAAACTCGAAAAAGCCTAAAAGTGCTTGTCTCATTGAGACCTATACGAACTTTTTATATTCGTAACAGCATCTTTTGTTTTTTCTATTTCGATTTTGCCAGCAGGTGTTTAATAGCAACTAGTACTAGGTTCCTTAAGCCTCATTAACGACGTTATAAAAATGGCGATATCAAACCAACCCTCGTTAGACTAGTTGCCGATAATAATGAACGAAACTGATCCTTAAGCTTTCATCTTTTTTATTGCAGTTGTAAGAGTTATCAGATTTTATTACAGTTCTTCGTTTTTGTGTTATTTTTAATTTTTATTTATCACACGTTATTTATAACATTTTTTAACTTGTTACGTATTAATAACTTACCGATAGACGCCTGTTAGCACAGTAGGTACAATTCCAAATATGACTATTCAAAATATATCGCTAAGTTAAAATACATTTAATACTATTAATTTAATGGCTTTTTCTAAAGTAAACGTGTAAACAAAGCGATGAACCTTACATCCAAATTACTTGCCCGAATAAGGTGACCCCATCCAAAAATACTTCGAACCTTCCGAAAGCGATCCAAGTTTCTTTATTATGATAACGTTTTACACAGAACAGGATATAAGAAAAATATTTTGCAATTAAAGACGCGATGTTTGTGTTCCAAATTTTGAGTAAGATGAGTTAATAATCAAAGTTCTCTTTACTCTTATCCAAGTTTCATTCAAGTGTCTTTTAAACTGGGTTAAATATTACAGGTTTAGGATACAATTATAATTATAAATGATATACATTGTTTTTGTTTTATTAATTTACCACGATTTCTTGCATTCACATCATACGAGTACACTAAATTCTATTCCATATTAACTAGATACAAAAATTTCAATTTTTTTTGTTAAAACCGTTTCAGTCCGTCAGCTAAATTATTAAAAATATTATTTTATTATTCAAATAAATATAGCAAGTTGTAAGAAATTGGATTTAATAAAACTGAATTCTGATCATATAATTATTTATGCTAAATGTAAGTAGGTACTGAAGCATTTACTTAACTTTCACATTATTTAAGGTTTTTAAACATGATAAACAGATTGATGCAAATCTTAAAGAAAAATATCTCAAGCTAAATAAATAAGAATTATCAAAAGAAAACGCCTAAATGACGGGTATCTCATTAACTTTTCACTGCCTGAGTCTTAATTATGACTGCCTCTAAATACCAACTTAAAAAGAATTTATGTCCGTTGATTATACTCCTTTCTCACAAGCCTTGGTTTGGCGGAAACCCGACGATGCGAACCATGCATCTGCCATATTAAAAACTAAAACAAACAACTGCTAAAAGAACACTCTCGAATTTTAATATAAAACCTCTTTACTCTTGTTTTGCAAATAACCAGCTCCCGAGAACACTGCAGTGCCTTTTTCTTGTGAATATTATTGCACTATGTTACTATTATTTTTTATAATGTCACTGAACGAACGGCTTGGTTCTAATCTTATAAAATAAAGAAATGAACTGCTAGTACAAGAGATATCGCCCTGGGACAGACAGAAAGACCTGTCTGATGAATTTTAAAAGTCAGACGACAAAAAAGACTGACAGACGGCCTGATAGCGGAACCCTAGTAAAGGATTCCGTTTTTATTATTTGGGTACAAAACCCAAAAAATGAAGATCGACAAAACCTTATTGCCAGAGCTTGATATCACCAGAGCCTTATGAAACTACGGTACTCTAGATGATTAGATACGCTACAAGACGACACGAGGCGAATGGTGATACGTTATTCTAAGCTACATGCCTTTAAATGGCAACTTTAAACTTAACCATAAGTCCAGCTTCCTGATATTAAAGTGCAAGTCTAAATTCCTTTCGCAAATCATGCTAAAGCAATAAATGTCGGTTTAAAATGTTCAGTCACGCCCCATTCTGTGAACGTTCTGCTTCAAGAATGGGAAGCAGCTGGCACTGTCTGTCTGCTTTTTTAATTTCTAGACCAGCGTGAGAATGGCTAATAATGGCGGAAACTTATAGTAATAAGTTCTGGCGATGCGATTAGTTCCGGCAACCGTCTTCGTATGAAATCGAGGCCTAGAACTTTTTGCACACGCCCGCATGCTAATGCATTTCATGCAAAAAAATGTCTAGACTGATCTGTATTCACATATTCCATTCACGGAACTTATTTTAAAATTTCTCAGACATGTATCGTGTTTTTTGAACTGCTATAAATAAACAATTGCAAGTTTAAATACAAATCACGCGCCTTTCAAATACTGTCGTTGTGATATGTCAATTGATATTTCGTACACACGCAACATATTTATTGTTTTAAATTCAAGAACTGAGGCCTTAGTACGAGCACAAACGAAAAAGTATATTCATATGTAAGGGAAAAATGTTCTTAATGCAAATACTAGTAGTTACGATACACATACTTTGTTAGGATAAATTCAGTGACTCTGTTTAATTATCGATGCAACAGTAGATCGAATGTGGTTGCCAGGAGACCTTGTTTGATAACTTGCTGAACTACGATACCACGTCGCTAGAGTAACGCGGTCTCTGTTATTTTAAGGACATGTTATTCTTTCTGTAGTGAATAAAGTACACTTGAACACATAAAATGGAGGAAGAGCAAGCTGGAAGGTATTTATTTAACTATTTTTCGCACCATTGACTAAGTACGTACTGCACTTTTTCTAGTCATGTGATTTAAAAAGGCTGTTTTGCGAAGTTACAACGCTGCAAATTTAACTTTGCAATTATTTATAATGTAATTAATAATGTTGACCCATTTCATAGCAATCAAATTCAACCAAATTCTCGAAGACCTCGGATTTACTTTCATAAATAGATAAGTTAATGAAATGATTAAAGTTCACTAAAAAAAAATCTTGGAAAAGCCACCAACAGTAGGTACTCAAAATATGCATCCTGCCATTATTGCTGAAAATGTGAGAAATAATTGTGGATGTAGATTCAGAGATGTGGATTCCATGCAGCAAAACTCTTGTTATTTTAAGATCTTAAGGATGTACCATTAAACTGTTTGATAAACAGCTTTTTCTCACAGTCATAGCTTTAAATAAGTTCAATATATTTGTTGTAAATAACTCAATGCCTTGTGACTGTCGCCACGGCGGAGCAACAGCTCGTTAGCCCGTCCCGGCATATTCCTTGATATTCTATTGTGCGCCGAACGATTGACGTTCGCAGACAATATCATGGTTGATATTGCCTTCGTTATAACTTCCCATAGTTCTCGTAATGGGCTCCACAGACATGCCCGAAGCTAATCAGAGTTCCGAATGACCTCATACCTACCTACCCGCCGTTCTTGAATTCATTTCGGCCTATAGCAATGTAAATATTGGTTTACTTATTCCTACATAAATTGAAAAAGTCCTTGTGTACCTAATTAAAAGTACCTGCCCAAAATATTAACTTTGCATTAATTTCAAGAGATCCACTTATCAATATTTAAACGATTTTAATAAAACGAAAAGAAAGGGTTATTTTGTAAGTCCTAAATATACAAGCATATTCCGTTTTCTTGTCTTAAAAACGACAGTAAGGCAAAATTATTGGAGATTGGATCACGTGGGCTGCCGGTAAGCGTTTGGTTTGAATTATATTTTTATCGTAATTTAACACGTGCCAAACAGTATAAATAAAGAAATGTTAACTAGAATTGACCAATCACATTCTCCCAAATTTGATTGGGTCCATTTTTGCTTACTTTCAATTTGACTAGAAAGTTATTCAATAATTCTTTGAAGTTAGGTTTTACAAAATGCTCTCATAATTTTCGTTTCTTATAATTCAACATTTTACAGTTTGAAATAAACATTTTTTTTTCTTCATAATTTGTAGTCACTCGTGTCAACGTGCTTAAAAATATATTTCAATGCATAAAATAGCATTCTTTGTAGCCTAAATGTAGGTAAGAAGTATATATTAAATATCACTTGGATGAGTCCATAACACAATAAAACATTATAAAAAGAATGTTATAAAAATCTGCATTTAATGTAACGTTTCTTTTACAACAGGATTACTAAAATGGACGCCATTCTCTTCGCGTTGTCATTAGAGGTGGTTTTATTGCAAATGAGAATTTTAGGTGAGTACCTACTTACAATATTTTTCAGACAAACTAATTATAAAGTTACAATGATACTCTTGTAAAAGTAAGAAATACCAAGCGCTGTTATAGAGTAATAGAGTTTCAGTAGATTGAAAAAGAAGATTCATACAAGAGAACATTAAAAATTACTAAAATCATTTTTGAAAATAATAGTAGAGACGATGAAAATTAAAAAAAAGAAAAGCATCAGGTGGCTGACCGAAAATCGTAAAATAACTTTATAGAGCAGCTTTTAATTTTGGAAATATAATAATTCAGAAAAATATTCGTTTTTTATTTTGGACTTCACTAAGGTTGTTTTTATAGGTATGCCTCTTGGAACCGTGCACCTAGAGTCATTACTGTAACATTTTAAAACGCCTGATACAAGGGTACAACAGCCAACTTGAAATAAAATCGTTTGGTTTTGATTTTGAGTTAAACTTTAAAGTTACACGCCTGTATTTAGGCAGACTTGTAAAACCTTTCAAAGCCATAATGATTAATGTTCGTACTTAATTTCAATTACAATATTTCTAGAAATCTCAACATTCAACATCAACGTTCCTGCTATAAAAGGTCTCTTTTAAAATTGGTTGTGTTGTTGATCCTGGATAACAAGAGTTTAAATAACGAGCATATGTGGCGGGCTTGTCCCATTTCAAAAGGACCTAATTTCCTCACCAACATGTACACTAACGCCACCTGTCGCTATTTCCCACCTCGGTTGCAGAGGGCAGCTTGGAGCTGCGACTGGCAGACTGGCAACCAGAGAGCAAGATAGAACAGCTACAATATGAAAAGCTAGCGGCAGACCGGTAAGTGGAGTAAAAGTACCGCTAGATGGCGCTTTAAGTGCCTTGTCCTAATTGTTATTAACCGACTTTTAGAATAGTTTATAACATTTTCAGTATGCAATTGATCTAGTTACAATTAAAATGCCGCGTACATTCATAATAAAGTACTTGGGAACGCGCAAACTGATTCATTAAAATCTGCTATTTAAGTATGTAAAGTAACACTTTGATGACCAGAAAAACGCCTAAAATGAATGGTCCTTACTCATGTTTTTAAGTTTTGACCAAAGGTATATAAGAACGTCTATTTCTGTAACAAGTGTAATTCAACACTAACAATGTTTACCTTCAGGGAAATGGTAAACAACGTGATAAGACGTACCCTTATTGAAGTGGCCGAGAGCGGGGCGTGGAGCGCCGTTAAGAAAGGCGTGGAGCAACTCGGACAACAGGACTGTGACGTGGCGTCTCTACGTCTTACCAATAAACAACTCAGAGCGTGTGTATTGATAGCTATTAAAGCTTTTGTAATTTCAATTATCTTACCACGTATGGCTACCTTGAAAGGCAAGGTTTTTTAACAGCCGTAGGGTTAGAAATGTATCGGACTGTCAGCAAAAGTACCATTTTTTCTTTTAATTTTCTTCATTCGAGATACGAACTGAGGAAACTTTGTAGAATCAAAGAAAATTACCTATCCTTAGGAAGATCACATCACAATGGACCTTAGTGTCCCTTCACAGCTTTTGAATAACGTAATCGTTCGATGACCGTAAAGAGAGCATTGACAACGCCCTGCATGTCAAAGCAGGTCAAGTGAGAAAAAATTGATTGGGCACTTGAGTTTTTTGTTGGGTAACAAACAACCCAACTACAAGCGTCGCTTAGCCTCAGTATTTCAATTTTAATAGTTGTCTTTATAACGGCAAAAGTTTAGTTCCTTACACGGTACATGAGATACAGTTTGGCGACATGCGTACGAGAGATACATGAGACGGAGAGATAGCGGCGCCACAGTAACTCAGTAATGTAAAT
This sequence comes from Trichoplusia ni, assembly GCF_003590095.1. Taxonomy (NCBI): domain Eukaryota; kingdom Metazoa; phylum Arthropoda; class Insecta; order Lepidoptera; family Noctuidae; genus Trichoplusia; species Trichoplusia ni. The sequence continues at coordinate 5,797,277 of NC_039481.1, forward strand.
AAAATTTAAAAGTACATATTTTAGATCTCGAGATGCTATTGTTAACGAGCTCGATGCCAAGAGAAACCTCTGGGTTACTGAGCTAAGGAACGCTGATGAGAAAATAGCTGCTCTACGTGATAAAACCTCTGTAAGTACCGACTTGTACACTTTATTTTTTTTAAATATCTCATATTTTGTAAATCAAAATTAACGGATAAATTTATACATTATAATAATATGCGAATTTCGTAAACTGGGCAACGCTTAATATTCGAAGTTTTCGACGACTTTAGTACCCAACAAGTAAGTACTTTACAAAGTTTAATGCGTGGTCTAAAGTCATAAGTAGTTATAATATCATGCACAAAAAACGTATAATGTAAAAAATATTAACGAATGCTTCCCATTTACCACAAGACATTAATATTAGTTCCTGGATATTACTTTCTATTTTTTCCTATTTACTCCATAATCATATTACAATATTACCGGAACTGGATAAGGAAAATAAATTCAATATTAACGATGTTTTTTTTCTATATAAGTGACGGCTCATTGGCCGGCAATTGACGTCACATTATCGCATAAATTTTGCGTTTGCCGCGCCCTCAGCAACTTGTGGTTTGTGGTAAAGGAAGCATACCGTGGCATAGTGGAGCTAGGGCACAGTAAAAACTTGCAGCTTGAGGTGTGGTTGTTGTAGGCGCGATTATTGTCGCATTACCGCTTAATATTCCTTTTTACTTATACTTATTTCAAATTAGTGTCATTGTTGCATAGCCAAGTGTGGGAAACCATAAAATACTGTACATTCGTGTTGCTAACTTTATTTTTTCGCTTACCGAAAATAACAGTCATCACGGATAGCTGAGTGGTTGAGCTCAATAAGGCAAAGCCACTAAGCGCGATGTGTTGCGGGTTCGATCCCCGCGTAGGATAAGCGTTTGTGTGATCCATGAATGTTTGTCCTGAATCTGGGTGTCTTTGTGCATGTGACATGAATGTTGTCAAACCCCCGCAATACAAGGATTTAAATCTAGAAATATGTCGAAGAATCTGACGTAGATAACCGCTCTCCATTAGTGGCAAATCTTGGTTTATCAACTTACCACGTAAGCAGTACTATAATTATTTATTGATTTGGTTAAAATCGCATACGATTTTTCTATCTAAATCCATAAGTTGCGAAATAGCCATGAATATTCCACTATTCTCAAAAGCTTGAAAGCGCACACATCAAAATACAGCACGCATACCGCTGAACGCTCAACAAGGCAGATAATTAAATGATTTGATTAACGATTATCTTGTAATACACCCCGTTGTCACTCTAACCGAACCCCGCGTAAGAAATAGAAACAAGCTGATCCAGCTAATTCCTAGTACTGCGCTGTTTGCGATGCAACAATTATGAGAGCATCGATGCGTTACGGAGAGCGTAAAATGTGTTGCTTTTTTGTCATAACTTGTGAGAATAAGTTGTTATAGCTAACCAGATTGGTTTCCGAAAATCCTCGCCTTGTGGGAAGTGTTGCTCACAATTAGTAGCATTAGCATAAACATTATACTGACAGCCCCAGCTAGTCAGTAACCTCACTGCCATTGTTCGGATACACCAGTGTTGTCTAAACTTGTCCGTCTATAATAATGCAGATATTCCACATTCCTATACAAATACTTAAATATTATTGGCGGTAATGTTTCTGAATCACGTGAGAGTCTTATTGCAGGATTATTGTGTACTGTGTTTATACATATTTGGACACATTGACTGTCAAATTGACAGAGTATCACAGTGACTCCACTAATGTAAATATCAGGCTCTATGATCTGTGTACATGTTGTACGTCGATGTTTAACGTAAATATAACGAAACACGCGATAATATTCACCTAGTAATTAAATCCTAGCTACAGGCGATGACGTAGGGCCATAAGGTAGGACATTCTCATAATACTTAAGTAGGTCATCGGCGACAAGGTTCAGCGAATTTCTGAACCTTGGCTTGGATGACCCACATTTTAATTGCATTTTACATGCGCCGCATCGATCTGCTTCATCCAGAAACTAACTACCACCTCGGGCTATTTCTTCGTATTTAGAGTTAATATCATAATCAGTGACGCTCTTTATAGCAAACTAGCTGTTGCCCACGACTTCGTCTCTGTGGGTAGAAGATATAAGTTATGATTTATACCTGCCCTGTTTTTTTCACATTTTTCATTGTATCTTTGCTCCTATTAGTCGCAGCGTGATGGTTTATAGCCTAAAGCCTTCCTCGATGAATGGTCTATTCAACACAAAAATATTTTTTCAAATTGGACCAGTAGTTCCCGAGATTAGCGCGTTCAAACAAACAAACAAATAAACTCTTCAGCTTTATATATTAGTATATAGATAGATATATAGATTATGACTTATGAGAGAGTCAAATTGTGATTTGAATTTGCCCTAATAAAAACTCAATTCATGATTTCGTAGCTAGTCTTTTTTAACCTTTTTACTACTCCTTAGAATGTATCTACCTTAAGCTGATCTCGTACGTGATAAAATCACTTACAAAATGTTTTACAACCTTCTTTCTAAGCCGCTAAACAAGTACTCCATATCCAGTTTCCTATGCATTTATTAAAAACTTTTTATAGAAGCTCAAGTTCAACGAAAGTAACTGTTGTCTCCATACATGGTTGTTACAGGATGATCTTCTGAACGCAAACACGCGGCTGTGTTACGCGGAAAAGTGGTTGTTCGCACGTTTCGAAGCGCTGGAGTTGCGGCTCAATGTGCCGCGTGCGCCTGCGCCGCGCTTCGACCACGAGCAGCGCGTCCACGAAGAGCTGCTCAAAGCTTTTGAACTGCAAATACAAGTATTGTAACACTATCAACTAAAACTGAGTAGTGTAATTGGTCGGTACTGTTTTAGTTAAGTGTAATATTAATATACTTAATAACACGGAGCCCAAAAGCACCTTTTGAAGTAGAGTTGTAGATCTGAACAAAGCCGCTCTATGCTGCGTAGTGTGCTGCCTCTCTTGCTCTACTATGATAAACGGTTTATTTTCGCTACCTATTGCGGTTATTAACTTCAATAATTGATTATTTATAGTTTTGTACTTATTAGTGATTTTCTGATTGTCAATTTTCGTGGAAATTAAACTGAAATACCTACATTAGATTCTATTCCGACAACTTGCTCTATAATGATTTCTCTCTGGAATGTCTTTGTACAACTTCAAAGTTACTTCAATACCTTAGCTATTCGACGGAATATGCGTTTCTAAGAACCGTATCAAGATCAAAATCAGGTTTAGGTACAGAAAATTGTAATTAAAGTATAACTACACAAAACGTTTCAAACAGTAGGTACTAGGAAATACTAAGAATGATGCAAACATTCCACTAAAGCTAAATACTTTTTATCAATGGACGCTCGCTATCTTTGTTTTATAAGCTTAGATTTTGACTATACTTATACTTATATGATCGAACATAAATATGTGATCGAAGACAATAGTCTCCACTTTATGTTTACAGGAACGTGAGAAGGCCTTAGAGTATTGGCGCCAGCGTTACGACGTCGATATAGCAGAAATAAGCAAGAGGGGGCATAAGAAATGCGAAGAGATGAAGACGGCAAGCGCCAAACGAATGGAACTTCAGAAATTGGTACAGTACGGGGCTGCTACTACTACTCTTCTACTTCTACTCTAGACCGCATAGCGTTTCATCTCGCTTTTAATACTGCATCTCTATCTTAGGTACCTTAAAATGCAATGCTAAGCCACCAAACATTTTTTTTTCTATTAACTTTTCCTCGAATTGAGTACCTAATGTTAGTCATTAGGTACTCATTATTACCTATGAAGAGATCTTTCGGGAACCGTAACTTTCTGCTTTCTGCTAGAACCTTCTGCTTTCCACAAAATTTCCCACTACAGAATACAAATGATTTCTGGCGTGACCAGCGGACATAGAGATCCATTTTACTTTTTATTTAATAAGAACTCATGCCTGCATAAAGATTTACATACATATTTATCGGTAGTTATACTTGAACGCATTCGCAAACTACTACCACAGTCAGCGACTGCTCACCGAAGCAAGTTTGTATGAGGTCTCAAGAGTAAATACTGAATATGAAGTATCCATTTACCAGTAGCATAACAAACTATTGGTCAAGCATAGTAATTACTTACTTCCCATTTCTCCTAATTCACTTACACGGTAGAACATAATTGTGCGAATTGTAAGAAAAACTACAAGTTTTTGCTCTCTCTGATCAACTCAATTACCTGGCTACTTTGGTTTCTAGTAATTCATACATACATAATATGGACAGACATCCCCGTGGCTGCTTGGGAAAGGCGAGACGATACATATCAATGCATATGTATTTATTAAATCATTTTGATAGATTGTTAGCAGATAAGAGTAGATATTTTACATCATAATTATGATGATTTGATAGTTTACCGTTTAGAATTGACAAAGTAAGTGACCTGTCATTGTTAAATGTTTTACTTTGGTATGTTTATCATTTCGACACTTCCTTTCAATAAAATTTAATTTCATTGGTGTCTATAATCTATATTGTCCTGTAGCAACCGGAAGCCATTAGTCCTAGCTCAGTAAACAAGTTTTACATCTAAGAAAACTAACGCTGACACATACCGCGACTGATAAGCAAGAGTTATACTCATAGATTTACGGTTTGCTATTTTATTTTGCTCTCAGTAATAAATGGCTTTCTGCCTCAACTATAAAACATATGAAATCTATAAAAACGAACCGATATAAAAGATACCTTCTTAAATGCTAACTTAAAACCTTGTTATAGTTTGACCTACATGCGGGTGAAATTCGTGGTTGGTTGACATTCAAACGGGAGCGTGCAGCTCGTCTCGCTCGTGAACAAAAGTTGAGAGCCTCTGCTACGAACATCCAGGCGTGGTGGCGCGGCATCATGGTGCGCAAAGCTCTCGGACAGTTCCGGTATCTGAGGCATACTAAGGGGAAAGGCAAAAAGAAATAAGGGACAAATTGCTATTGTATCCTTTGTCTCCCGCTTGCTATGGAGGGAAGTGCAACATTTTTTCTTATTCCTCCTTTTTACTATTTCTGATTAATTTCGTTGCGGGTTCCAAGGCAGTTAATTGTTCCCCCTGGGACACACCGAACTTAAGTGTTTCGGTGGTTTTCGTTGGTTTCATTGTAGATCCTGGCTTACAGGAGTTGCAATGACGGGCATGTGTGGCGGGCTAGACCCATTAAAAAAAAACTTGCTATTGTAACCAATAAGTGTGTAATAACGCTTATTGGTTGCTTGATGATTAATAAAAATAAATGCATTAAATAATCAACTGCTTTTGCATTTTATTTCTTCCTACTTTTCTCTCTCTTCTTGAAAGCAGTGTTTGAATAAAAATATTTAATTAGTCCATCTGGTATTCTGGTTAGTCGAATTACAAAAATAAAACAATAGTGGGCTAATAACAGTGGTAAGAAGAATAAGAATATACTAATTTGAGTTTTCAACTTGGTTAAATTAGTATTGTTTCAGAGCCGTTTACATAAGGGTAAACCAAAAGTTTTTTAGTTCTGCCCAAATAATTTCGATACAGAGCAACTAAAGCTGGAGAAGGGTCCATATTTTTTTCACAAAAAAATTTAATAGCTTCAGTAGCTCATGCTTTTTGTTTCTCAGTTTATAATAGCAAAAATTATATGCTAAAATAAATAATTCATCTCAAACATTTTGCAACAGTAATTATTTTATTTAATAGTTACCTTGAAACGAAACGTAAAAGCCGGTACTACAGTTTGACAGATGTCAAATTATCTGTCAGGAGCACGGAACGCCGCCGCTATGCTGTCATCGCTGTCAGTCGCATGCGTTTGCTCGTTGAGAACGGAGAGATTTGTGTTGTTATTTTAATTAATGGAAAGTAAAGTTACCGATGTAGATATTATTGTAACACAAGTTAATTTATTAAATTATAATAGGAGCAGTTTATTGAGTATAGTGTGATATTGAACTGTGATAAATAGACACCATATTTGAGTTTGCGGTATTTTCAATTCTTGGAAAGTTGGACTGTCATCCAGCAGATTCGGTGAGTAATACCATATTTTTTATTTGAAAAGCTTTAGATTACAAGCATTGTGTGAAATATAAATGACACATGACTGTGTTACGACGAATTATGTATGATTTCTTTATTTTACTTTTATTGTGAAAAGCCGGTTAGTACGTGCGGTAAGTACAACTCAATTTGTTCATTTCGCTTAGATTTGTGCAATACACTTTCACTTGCAATAATTATATAGTAAGTTGTGTAGAATAAGGCCGTCGAAATCACAGTTAGCTTAGCATCGAAACTATTTGCTTCGTTAATATTCCTGTTTCGCTTTTTTTTGTTTCTAATATATTCTTTTATTCAGCCTGCAATAACTCATTGCAAATAATATTACGACAGTGACGTTTCCTTAACAGTTACTTATCTGAATACATGCAATGCAATTATGCTAAAAGACGATTATCTACAATAAATATTAGCTTTCCCAACTACAATACAATATGTTAGGCAAAAAACCTGAAGCCTCCAAAAATTAACTCCTGTAGATGATGGTCTGCGAACGTTAATTTTGTAATGTATTTACTATAATCATGAATAAGATCAAACAGTAGCTGTAGTAGAAAAGTCTGTATTTCTCATTATTCAAATGTCTAGAGTGTCTAATAGCTTGAATACAAATGTTGTTAGTAAGGTAAACTCATGAATGAGAAGTGAAGATTCGAACCTATTTAGATTCTTCTCACAACAGAGCAGTAGCCTTGGTTAAAAGACTGATTTTATAATAATTAGGTCTACTACCTATGAAATAAATGCGTATTTGACGTAAGAAAATCATTTCAATATACGAGAGTAAACTGAACATGTACATTATATCCGTGAGGGTATAATAAAACAGTTAAACTCGCCTTCAGCAATTAAAAAACAAGTCAATTAAAAACAAGACGCTTGACTTTTTGCGCGTTCTGACAAATGTCACCGACAGTGGTGGTATATGCCGGCGCGCGGTGCGGCGGCTCACGGAGGCGGTTCGGAGCGCAACAATTAGTGCGTTAATCGCACCAACCGGGCACACGGTTGATGCAAGTGCGTTTCTGAGAAACCGATCACCGGAGCTCGCGGGAGGAGCGGCAAATTGCCGACAGATATGTGTGCCGCCTGTCGGTAATTGCAAAAATCACTCGCCTCACCGCGGAACGAGCTTGTGGTCCTTGTAATACAAGTACAACTCGTGTGCAACTACTGTACATCTAAATAGATGTAAGTACGGTATAGCTCACCTGCGGACCCGCTCTCGGATGCTGCCGACTGCTCACATTCGTCGGAATTGAGTACGTAACCTAAACATGTTTCGTATATCGCGATATTATCGATTCCATGTTATTGCCCATCCCATTCTCCGTAAACTCCAGTGGTTTTTAGGTCTTACGAGCGATTTTAAGTTATATTTTTTCGCGATTGAGTAATATCTAACTGTTTAGGCAAACCGCAATAGTATAACGTTCCAAGAAAATGTTGAACCAACCTTAAAAGTTGGATTAAAATTTAAATGATATTCCTTATCTGAACGATATCAATATTTCAACCGTTATATCATTGTACCGGATTTCTTTCACGAAACGCCAAAATATATTTTGAGGTTTGTTTTCCACGTCAGAATGTACCTAAGTACTGTAAAGCAATTCAAACAATATTAAGTAAAATGTATGCTAAATATAATATTAATTATTGCGAGGAATAACAATTAACACGGCATTATAAGATATCTTAAAACGTAGATGATAGGATCATTTAACACTATCGAGTAAATTATTCGTCTACTCAATACCAAGCCGCTGAGTCGGAGGCTGCAAGGCTAAAGTTTATAATAATTCCAACGCCTTAGAACGCAAAGATGTAATATGATACACCGAGTCACCATTTTTCAACAGAACACGCAGCGCCAATTCGTTCGACGAAGGCTGCAAATTAAAATTCCGTGGAATTATTGACTTCTACAAAATATATCTATTTGTATATCCAAACTCTTTGCTTTGTAACTAGATCCGACAATCGAGTAGCCGAGTATTATTAGGTAAACATTATTGTAATCACGGCTTGATTGCTAGCCAATGATTTTACATAATCAACAGTTATAACGTAGTATTGTACCGAAAAAAAAAACTAGTGACTGCATTGCCATTAAGTACCTATTGCTTTTCTCAGAACGAGTCTAGGTCCTAGTCACTCGTGCAACTGCCAATTCCTAGAATTAGAATGGGTAGCTAGGTCGTTTTATTTGAAATCCATTCGATAAGTGTAATTATTTGATATTCAGAATCTAAGATGATTGCATGAATTTATTGTAGGTAACTGTACTAGATATCGATTTGCGATGAAAAGACATGTCTATAATGTTTTCAAGATAAGCCATTTTAAGAGGAAAATATGCTTTCAGGTAGTGAAGTAGGTGCTACTTAAGTTATTTAAGACAGTGCTTTAAAATACTTGTCACTTAGACTCCAAAACAAATACTTCATTCTTTCGTGTCTGAGGATTAACGTGGTAATAAATGTTTTCAACATTTCGCTATCTTGTTCTTTACACTCCAATTTGTGTTTCTATTTGTTCCATTGTTTTCAAAGTGTGCACTACACAGCTTAGCGCCCGTTACTAAGATAATATGAGCAGTGTTAAGACAGAAGCGCGGCTAACAGTTTAAGGTGCATTGTTTCAGTATAATCCTTGGACTTTCTACTGAGGCCGCTCATATTATTATTCCGTGTCCTTGTTTCTAAACCCGTTCCATTTTCTAACTAAATGTAATTATGTATATTTAATTTCTTTTGTATTTCGGGAAACTGTGCAAACAACAGTTAGTCGCTACTTAATGCCGACTTATGACTTACGTAGTTACTGTTTGTTTTAACGTTCCGAGAATTTACATAAAGGTTTTTACGTGACTTTCAAGTTGCTGCTTCGATTAGGTGTTCCCGTATTACGTATTTCAATATTAAGTATTGATGATTACCCAAAACTTGCAAGAAAAATATAAGTAATATAATTTCAATATGTTAAAGTTTATACTTTCTTGCCTGATTAATCGTCTAATAGCCTTATCTCGAGGCAATACTCGTCCTTCACATTAAGCCGGTATGGCTTAAGTAAATAGCAAAAAATACCTCATAACCATCATTAAGAAAGGAAATATAAAAACGAAAAATATATATTTTATCAACTGTCAACAAAGTTTCGGATATTAGCACGCGAACAAACAAATTGTTCTGATTTATTGAATTAATGCTTTTCCTCATGCAAGAAGAACAAATAAGGAATGTTTATTACTGAATGAGTGATCTCATAGCACCGTCATATTTTTTTAATCGTCTATTTCTTTCTACGGTATTGATAACTAAAATATATAAGAAACTGGAACTGGAACTGTTCCATGTTAAATAACAGTTCCATGTATGTTATTTAACATGGAACAGGTATTTGTCATGCAATTGTTTACTCTGAGATTTCAGCGAACCTTGTGTTAGATTATAAGTGGTGTTCGTATCGTTTACATAGAACCTATTTTATCTAGTACGAACGACTATAGTTACGTGGAAACAATAAATTGTGAATATCCACTCAACTCTACCATGTAGATTCTAGAAAATCGCTTTAAAAAAGTTACAAACGTACATGTGAACTGTCCAAAAATCTATTCATGCGGTACAATAAACCCATGCTGAAAAATGAAATGGAAAACGTTTGTACAGAGCGACCTAATCAAATAAAATTTCGATCATAATGTACTTGCATACTAGCTACCTTATTGAATGCGATAGATATGAAACAATCACGGTCTAAACGATTTTCGATAAGAGATTACAAAGGGATTATTCATATGGAGTACGCCTAAATATTGTTATTTGTTTTACACACGAAGTTGGGATAAGAACGTGTTTCCCTATGATTCACAATTGTTAATATTAACGCCGGCCAACCATTTTGTTAAGCGATAAGATATTATGTTGTTTCCTTTTTAATTGCTTTTATCTACTCTTTCGATTTTATTCATAGAGCCAATTTAGATTCTAGTTTATTATGATTATCTTCATATGCTGAGCAATACCATAACCGTTAAAAATAGGTCTGTCACCGTTGTGAAAGCAATATGGCGTACTATTCCCTGCTGCGCGTTAAGAGCTTATAGAAATCGTTACTTAATAGTTCATGTTGGATTTGCCCTTGTCGCGTAGACTAAAACATAGTATGTCAGCCTATATCGGTCTTGTCCTAAAGAACCTCCAGAATCCCAAGACATGTTTAATTTTTTGAGCTCAGTTGTCTAATAAGGACGAAATGGAAGAGTCTAATACAGGTTTTGTTTGTTTCAGGATGATATAACAAGTCAGGATGTGTGTGCGGACTGTGTGGTGTGGCCTGGTCGGCCTGCTCGCGGTCTCGAGCGCGGCGCTTGCGCAAGGCGCCAGCTACTGCTCTGTAAACACGTTCCCTACCAACTCCTCGTTTATGCAGTTCACGAAGGAGCCTGTCCCCATAGAATTCGGCTTCGAAGACAAGTTTAAAAGCATCCATTGCTGCGTGAAAGGATACAGGAGCATAGAATGGTGAGTCTTAGTCTTTTAAAGTATTTTTGCACATTGACACATATCCATAATTATGGCTTTTTGTTGTTATCCTTCTTAAAATATCTCTGGAAAAATCCGTCGGTGATAACGTGCATACTTAGTAATTTATTTAGCTGCGCTTATATACTTATTAATCTTCGTACTCCACCCATTCACGGTCTTATACACTCGTTTACAAATTCAAAAGCCATTATTTTATCAATAAAAGTTAAATATAGCAAAAAAGGTATCCACTAAACGCACAAAATAAATTATTGATCGTGTTGTTTAAAGAAACCAAGATAAGCAGCCATGTTTATTAATGAAGGTCTCTCTGGATCTACCCTTTAGCGATAAAAACAGTAAATAGAGGTCAACATTTAAAAGGTATAAAATGATCAAGTTTCCGATATAAACGCTCCCAGCTTAATTTAGACAACCTAAGTTTTATTCGACCGGAAACCTGACAAAATCCCGCTGCGATGTTAATAATTTATCAATGAAATTGAAAACCGGTATCTGTTATACCTTCAAAAATTTTATGCACGCTTTAGTAAATAACATTTTAATGGTTTAACATCTTCATTTAGAGTAGGTGCTTAAGATGCTACAAACAAAATATGAATGGCAAGCTTAGCTAAGGGACGCGCGAACAGGCAGGTGTGCGCCACCTCCGGCGATAAGCACAAAGCTTCTAGGAAATAATGTCCATTGTGTGCGAAAATAATTGATAATCGCCTAGTGTGACAATGGGCATTGCCCCCGCGCTCGCTACTGCGTCCATATGCGCCGTCGACATCGTCCTCAAAATAATAATGACATAGCACTCCAACTGTGAGAAAAAACATTACCAATCGTAGTCGTATCCTGCTTTATATATAGATACTTAATTAAAATGTTCAATACATTTCACAATATTGTCTATTCATTCATTTATTTGGTATTAGGAACTACTTGCGTTATAGGATGTTACACGTATTAATATTTTTAAGAATTGAACTGGAAACTTTCCATTCCATAGGCTTGACTTAGTGCCGGCTTAACAATATTGGTACTAACCAAAATATTCGATATCGATTACGGGAGGCACCATAGTAACAGCAAAAGAAAAAGTTACATTCTTTCCTCCATTTCTTTTTTAAACACACTAATGCAAACTGTGCTTTTTTTGGGTATTTTATTTAAATTTAAATTATTTAACTAAACAGGCCTAGTTCGGTGCATCTTTTTGATAAATGTACCTGAATACATATGTAATAATGACTAACAAAATTCTGCACGTATAATATAATACGTATATAAAGAGCCATTCATGAAGTACGTGGGAAATCCAGTATTATCAGAAGTTTGTAAATTCCCCCGGCATTAGTACTAAATCTCAGGAAAACAATAGAATACTGTCGGAGCGCGTTGGGCGTTGTCCTGCTAATACTGCAAGTGTATAATATATAATAAGTATGTTCCGTACTTGTGTATTGCGTATCGTATTCAATCTTGGTAAAATGTGCTACAAATAAGGAAAAAGTATAGAGACTAAAATTTTATGTCGGGAAACTTATTTTGTTGCGGTCGTTAATCAAGCAAAAAGGATTAAAAATAGTTTTGCGGAAGATTAACATCTTGCAAAAGTAGAGCGATAGACAAAACGCACGATTATTGCCGTCAAATGTATAAGATTCTATAATTTAACAATTTGATTGTAATAATTGTATAGGTCTTGCTTTACTATTGCAATATATTAAAGATACGTAGTAAGGCCCAACGAGTTATTATTGAAATGATACGATCACGCGCGTCGTTTTCATAACGCGTACCGGCAATTTGAAGACATTTTCCAAATTAGTGGTTATCGCTGTAACAGTTTATCAATAATTTCAACCTAATGTAACCTTATTTCGATACATAAGTATAATAACATTAATTTAACAAAATTGTATTCAAAATCCTTCACAATATTTTGTAAATTCGCGTCGTACTCTGACGTCATCGTTATTATCAACTAGGATACTAGACTTGATTAGAAATTATTTCTTCAATGACTCAATACTGAGATAAGTTAGTGGTATCTAAAGTATAGCATGTGCCACAGTACTTAAATATCCGAAGCATGATGACAGAGTGAAAAAGGTAAAAAGTTGTTCAGTGAAAAATATTGCAAATCAAGATTCAATCGAATTTAGTGAGCTCGACTTTTTGTCGAAATCTGAACAGTCCTTGAAGTTACACTCAAATCAGTGACTTATACTAATTCTATATACATATATTGTTTAAAATATACTAGGATTAAAGCGCAGTAGGTCGATATCAGCCGATATTTTACTTCGATAACTTTCCAATCTCAACATATTTGAAATCTTTCATATCGCTAGAAATTGTTGGCATCGCTTCCATATTATCGTTTTCCCGAACGTTCCGATGGTTCGATTGAATAACTGAAAAAATTGCGGCGACTTCTATGAATCACCTTCCATTGCTTGGTATAAAGAAACGAGTCGTGTTGACCTTCCTTAGAATACCACTTCCTTGAGCAAGGCGGACTTCGCAAAACGTCATGGAAACAGAAAACAGAATAGAGAAAGAATAGAAAAGAAAGAACCCGTGACAAGGAACTGTAAGACGGACTTAGCAATGTTCAGACAAAGAAAACTCCTACATTTTCCTTAAATAAAAGTATCTTTCCGCAAAGCTTTGTGAACGAAATCCTTTTGATTCTTTGGACGGAATCATCCCCTTATTGTGTTTAGTGCCGCGTGTCACGAAACTTGACGAAACCGTCTTCGAATAAAGAGGAATATTATAAAACCAGTATGTTTATAGCCTCAATGTATGAATCATGCTAAAAGATTGTAAAAGAGTGGATCAGAATAATAGATTGATCGGATTAATATATTAAAGTTATAAAAAAAAATCACATTGTTTTCAAAATTAAGTAGTGTAGAACACTTTCATTGAGCCAAAATCAATACTCAATAATGAATGTAGTCAGAAATTACATTTTATCTCTTTCTAGATAATTGCGTGTCGTACTAATTTAATCGATTCATTTCATTTGACTGGTACCTTGAAGAATTATCAGAATTGTAGCACTAATTACTCTATTATAGTGTATTGACTATTATAATATTAGTAATGAGGAAAGCCAATTAAATTCATTCGGTGTGCAGTAATATTGTCCTTTTTATTTCTCGGTACAGGTAACAATTATGCCCTTGATGAACAATTTTATTATTCCAGCAACCGCGTTTCCCGTTAGGCAAGGTAAAAAAATCAATTTGTTGTGCTATTTCATCGAATTGCTGCGCCCAACGTGTGGGCTATTCAAAGTAACTGTTTGTTGCATTGTTTGTTCACTCTCTGCTCTATTTTATACGGCTTTTAGTCAAATTACTTCAGATTCAATAAAACAATGAATGAGCAAATCACAAAGCGAGACAGTCGACGTTGTTCGGTGAAATCGATGAACTTGTAAGTGGTATCGCCGATTAATCAACTTGTTTGATTAGTTCATATTAATGGAACATATTTACTTTAAAATTCACATCATAATCGATCCTACAACTGTACCCGGATGTTTAACACACGTTCGACTTATATCAACATTTTACGTTTTCGAGTAAACGATTGCCGAATATTATTTATGTCAGTTCGCACTTATCTTAATATTGTTTGGAATAGAATGATTTGACGGAGTATACGTTAACAGAGGTATTATTTATCAATATGTACGGCATGAGTGCACCTGGTGCGAAAACAAGTACGGTTCCGAGAAGTAGTGATTGCCACTCGTTACTCCGCCCGCCACCCGTCGCCTGTCCGCCGCGCACCGCGCCCTCACTGCCAGCATCCATCTTTGATACATCTGACGCGCACATAACGCAAGAAAAAATATTTCAAATAATATCAATATTCATTTACAAGGTTAACGCTGTTATTTCAATGATTTAGCTTTCACTTATGACTTTACTAGGAAAGATAAGATGTTGATACTATCATACACATTTATTTCTCTCAATTATTTAATAATCATATGTAAATAACTCCAAGATACTGTCATAGGTCTGATATAATCTCAACAATGACCGAATGGAGTGAATTTATTTGCGTGACTCACATCGCTTGTGATATGTTACTCTAGGCCGGCAGACCAATGGATTATGTCATTATCCACTTGTTACAACTTGTTAAATTGTATGGGTATCATAACATCATCACGCACTCTATGAAAATGCGCGAAAATGTTTTGTTTTATTACTTTTATACACTTTTTAACGCGGCCACACCCGTGAGACATCTGTCAATACATAAATAACAAAAATCTTGCGAAAAAAGTGTCAGATGTCCTTAATACGATAAGCGTGGGTAGCCTAGACGTATTGAATCCTGATAACGTGACCTTTATCGCGGTTTCCTTTAAACCCAAATCTGTGATTTATCCTTGAAACTATAATTCAACCACAATTACCTTGCTCTTATAATATTGAACATTTCGATAAGTATACTTGATTGGCAACAATATTTGATAAGATCTTTTACGACCCTAATCACTTGCCGAGTGCCTACTTATTTCAATTAGTTGCTATCCTCCTAATTGAAAAGCCCTTACGAACTTACCTATTTGAGCTACGTCGTAACAACAATTTTTCTTTATAGAATGAAATATACGTTGAATTACATTCTCAACTCATAAAATAATTAAGTTAAATGCGTTTTTTTAATGCAGAGTCATATCGCAAGTTGCATAGATATGTTGCAATAAGCCATAGTAAATTATTGCACTTCTATCGGCGTTTTCTATGAATCACGTTCTAATCAAATTAGCGATTACTAGTGATTGATATCGAACCGCTGTTTGTCATCCAGCACAAAGTCCGATAACAATAGCCGAACCTCTTTGTTTTCAACTTGAATGAACATTTTTGAGGTGTGCGCTAAGATAAGAGGGACATTTGTTTCGATGTAACAAGTAATCGTGAAACTACTTACGGGACTCTAATTAAAAATGTCAGTAGCAAAAATACTGTTGTTTGCTGAGTGCAGGTCAATTAACAAAATGCAAAACCAAGCATTCCAAAAAAAATATGAGATACCACAGCGCAACGCCGTCTTCAGGTATCTAATCTAAATGTTCCCTTTAAGATAAAGGAATTTGTATCAAACCTTTTTGGAAACATTACGCTAATTGCATCAATTCACAAACATTTTATATCGGACATTGATGTAAGTTAGATATATTATGGAAGCAGTAGAGCGACATTAAATCATGTTACCTGTAGTTAACGCCCACGCTCGTCGTAAACTCGAACACGTCGCGATTACTCTCGGGCTTGTTACTAGCATAAGCCTTGACAACCTGTTGTCCTATGACTCTACATAAAATAGTTACGACCCCATTGAAGAAACGCGAACACTCAGGTCGGTCCCGAAACGAATATTTGTTTGACCTACCGATATTTGTATTGTCCGGTTCCAATCTAGGTGGTAGGCTGTTCACAGTAAAGTAACACTGTCATACAAAATATCTGTTTCAAAATGTCGCTCATTTTGGGAGTTCAATGTTTTTCCGACAGCTGCCTAGCTGTCGATAGCGGGCAGGAATTATGTCAACAACCAATTTGTTAAGCAATATGAGTGAGCTTAAATTTAACCAGAAAACTCAATTTGTAATGAGTACTTTATTATTTCAAAAATTAATTAACAAAATGTGGTTTTCGTCGAAATTAGCTACTGTTGTACCCACTTATATCGCGTTTTAACATACATGTGTTTGTGAAAATAAAACGTTTAAGCACACATTCATGCACACGACTGTAGTTACTTGTGTACTTGCGGTTTGGCGTAGTTCTGCCAACGTCACTGTAATTTCGCCATAAAATAGCGACACGACTACGCACGTGGTATGTTGTTGCTTACTGGAGACAATTCCAAGAAATTAACAAGTACATTGTTTTATAACAATATTGCAACACTTCTACAAGCGTTAGAATCAATAAATTGTCATGTCTATGTTAAGCAAACGGTTTATAAACAGTACCGTACTTTTAGAATAGTTTCAAGGACTGTTCGCTGTTATTTTAACTAAGGGTATTCATTACAGCTTTATTTTATCGTTAGTTACCTGCTAAACAATAACTGCCGCGCTGAGCGTTTTATGAAAGCAGATACTCTATCAGCAGAATCCCTAGACACTGTGGCGTGACAACTGGACGTTAATTCAAGATTACAAAATGCAATCGCAGACGTCTATGCACAAACATTAACCATTCCACTGACAAGGTAATGAGTTAGCAGTTAGCAGGAATTAATGCGTGAAATTAGTTAGCAGGACATTAGCCAATTACTGTAATCATGTATCTTGTTAGTACTAAGTATCAATGAATGAGCGACATCAGTTTTTACTGGTTTTTACACGTGGATCGTGCCCCCCGTAGTACTCGCATTAGTTAGGCGGAGGATCGAGAGTGACATGCGCATGTCAGCCTGCTGTAATAAATCCACCGCCGGCGGCGCACACGCCGGAACGGGTTGCCGGTTTGCTGCCAGGCAATTTTATTTTATTACCCCACTTTTACTTTTATGTTAAACCGCTTCCCTGCTTTGTAATCCTTCATTCAATTCAATATAATGTACGTCAGAATTAAGAGCTCAAATATGTCGACTCTACCTGAGCTAAATTACCCTTTTTCAAAATTGTATTCTACCTTAACAAATGTAAAGGTTACAGTAGGTATACAAATTTCATTTAGAATGCTTCTTGAAAGATTTCATGCATCTCTAACAAACGTTCATCAATACGAGTGGGAAAAATGTAGAGTATGCTTGCATTCACACGATACGTGTGCCTACATGTTGGGCTGTGCAGCACTGAACCTTATCAATATTCGTGTCATACGTACAAAAATTCCTGGTATAGCAGCGTGCTAAGTCAATGTTGGCGATTTTTTGTCACGTTTGATCACTATCAGAGAGATAATGATTAGCGAGAACGCACAATCTTGGCTGTTGTAATGTATAGGTAATGTGTGGATGTGTCTGTTGACAAGCAGGGTGCGAAGACTGCGAGGTGTGGCTGGTACCGTTGGCTCCTCATTCTTATTAAGTTGACAAAGCGAGTGTCGTGAATAGCGCGGGTGTAGCTGGTCGGGCGGCGGTCGCCGGTCGCGGCCGGTATCTGCGAAGGTATCGCACGTCGCCGCAAACCTGTATTGTGGCGGTTCCCGGAAGGCTCTTTGTTGCGAGCCGCTGCCCCGCGCCCCCGAGCCCCGCGCCCCTCCCGCCGTGCATCGCCCGCACCGCTGCTGGCTGCACCGTGCACCGTGCGCAGCGCTGTGGGAACGATGAGAGATCTCTCCTGCTCTTTACCCCACTCGAAGCTTGTTTATCACCGTTAATATTTAAATGTCACGCATCTCAGTCCTAAACACAGCTATTCTACTACAAATCCATTATTTCACTCGGAAACGTCCATTGTTTCAAAAAATACCTTAGCTGCTTATGTTTTTCGTTGGGAAAGTCAACATATCATTAAAACGCTCGTTAACAGTTAAACTTGCGTGGAAAAGAAATGATACAGCACATTTACACTATTTGCACAGTGCACCGTAAGCGGGCAATTATCTGAACGGTTCTAACACTTTCTTCTCGTTTCAAATAAATTAATGTTCGATATGAGTGGATTAATTAACTTGCTCTCTTTTATTCATATCGGCTATTTGCAAAAGCGTATAACAGCGCAACATTATTGCAAATAAAAATATTTAACACTACGTCACATTGCATCAGTTGATATGTCAATAGGGATACTCAAAATAATCGGATGCCGTTAATGAAGTGGCCATAAAATACACAAAACAACTATGGACGACCCACTGGGCCCAAATAAAAACCGACAGCATGTCCTGACACGTTTGAATGACTCGATTTGTTGGACCGATTATTTTAAAGCATGCCTTTATAACCGCTCTTCAGGTAGTAGGCTTTACTTTGTTTTACAAATTCGGTCAATGTGTTATCTGCTTAACATCTTGTTAAGGCTTATTTGTAATAGATAATGTGTATTTATTTTTTGAAACATCATTATTAGCTACCTCACCTTTGCCAGTAGGTAATATGTACATAATTTTCTTACATTCAGGGAGCGGAAATATAATAAATAAGAAAGCTAACAATTTCCTTAGCGATGAGATCAAGTTAACGGATACTCTATTTATAGACTTCTTGTTATTGAGAAAATACTGGCATGGATTGTTATTATTTGTACCTTTTACCTCATAAGGTATATTTTTTGCTTCGAATAAAACTATAAGTTGAAGACGTCATCAAAATTCTTCAAACGGATAGTGGTCATTATGTAGAGCTGCGTGAATTCTCAATTTAAAATTCCCAGACAAACGGTTCGCGATCGGCGTGTGTTGATGATTCAGCCCGGCCAGGGCATTTCGTTTTGCTCGGCGTTGCTCTAGCGCAGCGCGCGAGAGGTCGAGGGTGCGCGCATGCGCACGCCAGCGCAGCCTTCACAATGGACCGTTTTATTTATCTACAATATTGATCTTCAAGTTATTCTAATTTTTTTCACTGTTCCAAAGAAGGTAACAATTCCTTTGTAAATATTTTTTGTTAACATATTTCACTGTAGTTGTTATAGCCAGACAAGGAGGTGTTCCTTGTGAATAGAACCCTCAATTATATTCCATTGTCCTCGGAGATTGCTCCCATAGTAACCGTATCCAAGGTGTTTGCGTAACGTTCCCCAATCGAAAATCCAATAAACCAATTTATGAAGAAATTTATTTCAACAAACTCTCAAGATATCAATGTACAATTATTTGTTCGGCTTCTTATTTTGATGATAAATTTTATTATTTTGTTGTT
The DNA here is from genome assembly GCF_003590095.1 of Trichoplusia ni. Taxonomy (NCBI): domain Eukaryota; kingdom Metazoa; phylum Arthropoda; class Insecta; order Lepidoptera; family Noctuidae; genus Trichoplusia; species Trichoplusia ni. Next base: position 5,816,802 of record NC_039481.1, read on the forward strand.
CCCATTCCTGTAAATAAAATATAATGATAATGTACATGAAAGGTTTTACTTCTCTGTATTTTTGAAATATAAGCAGCTTGCGTATAAATTCTAGATTTTCTAGTTTGTAGAAATGCCTTCGGGGCAGTATCGCGTTAGCATTTTGAGACGGCCGTCGAATACCACACAAATTAGATATGATGAGCGGCTACCTGGACGTCGCCGGCTATCTCACGATCATTAAATGTCTCTCCACGTCTGTTGTGACACACGAGTGTCACGTTGATGGCACACAGTTTTTACCATTACAGTACACTCAGTTTTTACCAGTGCAACTTGCTTCAAACAACATAATGAAATACGTTAAATTATAATTTGTAATATGATCGATGCGACCGTCCGAACATATGACACTATCGCGTCCATTTTCTCGGAACAAATAGTCAAAGACCCCAACGACGACGTGTAAAACAGAAACGCGTGACTTTACCAGTGTGCGTAATATAAGCGACTTCATTCTTTGGAAAGCTGGTGAACGGTAATGATTTCAAACGGAAATGTCAGTTTGCTGAGATCGGATGGTCGGAGCTCGCCACCACCGGCATGCGGCCCCGGTCCGTTCACACGCCGGTGTTTTTACTTAACAAATACATTCTATTCGAATAGCCAATATTGACATGACATGGATCGTCGAGTGCGTCCCCCATTCTTTATTTTTTGTCTCTCATTCAACCGTTTAATAACCGTGTAATGTTCTGAAATTCCACCCCACGGTTGGGTTACTGATTGATATCCTAACCTCAATTTTATTGCATGGTACCAATTAGTTAGGTATCCAAAACAATTTAACTTTATTGAGTTCCAAATCTATTAGACTCGTTATACATCTATGAACGAATATACAAAAATGTGTTACAAGTTTGGTTCTTTTCTATCTAATTTAACTTTAGGGCCTTTATTTTAAGTTCGATTTCTAATTATAAGATCTACTTATATAATATCAAATATAGAAACGCAATACCCTTCTGTTGCTTCCAGTCGACCTCATCCTGCGCTTGTTTTTGTTACGTCTACGTCAAGTAGCCATGAAGTGTTACAGCTAAAAAAGTTCGTTATCCTGCACAAAGACCACCGTGATGAACATTAGCGAGGAATGTCGCATGGGAAACCCGACACTGAACCTCGGGAGCTCCGCACGGGCAGATACATATTAAACGTTATATTGTGAACGCGGCGTCATGATAAAAATTAATGTCACATAATATCTTCTTGAGTGAGAATATTAAACGTAAGGAATGTCATTTTTTGCTGCATCAATACGCACGTTGAATCTGTGATGTGAATCGATCGCTGGTGTCAAAGCACCGAGCGTGAGCTTGCGTCGGAACACTAATTCTTGCTCGCATAATTCATGCAACAATAGACATTGCACAGTCGTCGAATCGTATGGGTTTCGAGAAATGTAGCGCGGACTCGTTATGACGCCGATGCACGTCCGACAAATGGCTTCATCGTGAAAATTAACATTCGGCCAGCATCTCGGCTGGCGCGGTCGCCGCCCCTCGCGCCTCCTCCGCCAGCAAATATTGAATCGTCGCCGCGCGCCCGCCTGGGACCTCCGCGGAGGTGTCGCCTTCCTTATACCTAGAAATGCACACGTCTACGATTTTTTTTCTTATTATTAATGAGAATCCATTCATGCTTCATACATCGTCGCTATCCTAGAGTAATTGTAATTGAAGATATGATATTTGATCACCTTTAAGCATCACATGTTATGTTCAACATTTTTCAGATTCAGCGAAAATGAAATCACAACTCCTTTCCTCATTTATTATTCTTTGATAAATAAAATATATTTCGCAATACTCAAATTACGGCTTTACTTAAAAGGAAAAAGTGGAAATTGGAATCAACAAAAACGAATAAATGAACCTTTTCCTAAGTGGATTTTCTTTGTAAATTGGAGAAACAGAAATAACGTATTTCCCTAATGCTTGTGTCCCCTACAAAATGTGATTATACGATCGCAAAGGTTAGGCCGATTTAATGAATGTTATTTACATTTCGGATCGCAGTGTGGCCTTTCGTGATTGCTATATTTTGTATCCGAATTGTGGTGTTTTCTGATTAGGCCTTATGTGATTGCCAGAAACTAACGGAAATAGGTTAAAAAAAAAACAAGGCTTCTACAAAATTTCTAGTCATTAATTTTATGGTGTTTGAATTGCATGCATTTAATTCATGTGCTATCATAAATGTCAAGTTACTACCTTTTAAATAAGGCTAGTACTAAATAGACAACGGGTATTTCAATTACTTTAAGTAATGTTTTCTCTAGAATATAATCGTACTGGATGTCTTAACCAGAGCTGTAACTAATAACTGGGTAAGTGCCACTCGAATGTCTGGTTTACAAGCAATTAGTGACAGGCGAGCAACACACGTTGTCAACGCTAAGATATGACTACTACACTTTACATAAACACGTTTACATTTTACAAGTTGGAGTTGTAGTTCACATTTGTATCCATTCCGTTCCTATGCTTCAAATATTGCTGCGTAATCATTCAACGGATAGGCAACTGCAACTGACGAACAGTCTTACTAAGGTGTGCAGTAGAAAGGGCCCGGGGTGTTTTTAGTCTGTTGAAGGTATTTGCGTTTCACCCCAGAAAAGGTTACTAGATTGAGGAGGTCAGATAAGCAGTCGTTTCTTGTAAGTACTGGTACTTAGCTACCGACCACAAAATATAGGCAAAGATTAGGCTGATATTAAATCAGTCATCGTATAGCTATGCTTTTAGCTTAGTTCACGTCTCGATGATTAAGAAATCCAATCAGTAAATACGAATGCACCACAACGTATCTAAATCCATAATTCCACACGGACCGCGGGCAAATGGAATATGATAATACGAAACGCAATCAAACGTATTGTGCTTCAATTAGTTCCGAAGGTATAACTGGAAACACAACATTATATCAGTATGGTTTCATTAATTATCTATTAATATACGAAGCACGTCACAGTTCTGTGGAAATCCTTTTATGAAACGTATGTTATTCTTGCGGTTTTACAGATAAATATCCTTGGAGATACAAATTCTTATCGAATTGTTCCTATAATTACTATATTTCATTAGATCAATAAAAAAGGAATGACAATCTTGCTTTCAGTACAATGTTTTCTTAAGTCTAAGTGTTATACAGTAGAAATCATGGACATTAATTTTTCGTTAATGGTCATTTATGTTTAGATTTGTCAAGTTATGAAAGATTTTCTGTAATTTGTCTGCAAGGAACAATGTTCATAACGACTGACATGCGAAGCTGAGTTTTCCTTATCTTATATTAAGTTTGACTAAAATTTTCCTACTGGGACTGGTTCGATGATGCCCAAAACAGAGAGTCGTGGAAGGATTTGGTTGAGGCCTTTGCCCAGCTGTGGGGCAGTGTCTAGATAAAAAAATCCTACGACACATCGCGTTTTCAGACCAGTGTTTGTTTCTTTAATGGTATATCATTGTATCCAGTTCTTTCCTTTTTAACGTATTTTTTAAGGTTAACGTGAGTGAGGCCCTTTTTAACTATACTCGGAGGTTAATCACTTTCATGGACAGGAGCCGTTAAGGTCCAATTATATCTTTCACATTTCCTCGATAGGTATTAATTTGAGTACAGTTGTATACAAGAAATATAGTGTAGCTAAGAAGAAAAAAGTATGAATTTATCAGTTTTTGTCAAATGACATTTTTCTCAAAATTTATACTACTCTACTTGGCACACCATTTTATTTGATCCTTACATTTAAATAACAATAATAAACGGATTAAAGTGGATGACTTTAATCCGTTTTTTATTGTTAGTTCGTTAGTGCGTTCAAGAGCCAAGGTGGCACAGGCAGCCACATACACAGACACGTCGAACTTATAACACCCCTTCGCTTTCCCGTCGGGGCTTAATAAGCCATTTTCTGTACTTGACTTTGGAGTGCAGCTCAGCTTTATCCTATTTCGAAAGCCTGTTTCAGCCAGTCTGCATTTGTTTGTATGACGTTTTCCTATTTTCACAATCTGATGTGATGTTTCTCTATCCATCGCACTGCATAGCGCTCCATTACAATAATAATATCTTTAAAATATTAGCATTATAACGATTATAACATTTGGCTGCCTTCAGTTGTCGGTATTATACATTACTACAATCATAACTGATGTATAACTAGTGTACTAACAATATAGAGCTCAGAATCGTGTTAGTCAGATCGCGTACGTACTCACTCTTAAAACATTGTGTTACTTCTAAGTCAATCTAATGTCTATAAAAAAATAATACGGCAATAAGTAAGCAGGTCCTTGCGACTTTGTCTATGTATGGCTCACAATAGACGGATATGGATAGACGTTTCTAATCATTATCGGATAGCCGACAGTTCTATTTCAATCTATAAACCTCTTGAGTGATGATTTCTAATCAACAGTACATAATATAACTGACGTTAGAACCTTCTTTTAATAATTACAACAAATTATTACCAACGTTTGTTTTTAGGAAAGAACGGTATTTAAATATTTTACTTATAATTTGACGTTAAAATCACCTTTATTAAAATACAGTTAGGTTGATTTTCCTTAAACGTTATTACCATGTACGTGTGGTTGACCGTACAACGCAAATGTCATGAGTATTTAAAGTAATTCGCATAGGTTACTACTTCTTAGTATTTCACTTAATTGTTTCTTGGTTATTTAATAACACTCACAATGTCATGCGCGCAATTTACATAAGCTTTTTGCCGGAGATATAATTGTTCATTATAATGTCCGTGTAACTCGAGCCTGTTCTCTAGTGCTAGGGAATTATCCTAATTCAAGGTTACACTCTGCATGCAAGCCTTTTGCTTATTACAATGTTTTTAAATGGGGTTTCGCTCAGTATTGCGTTGTTTGCGTAGCTATGTTACCTTACCAGTATATATTAGTTAAATGCAGACTCATAAATAATTCTACGTCTGATGCCCGATGTATCGGATGATAGGTCGAGGTGCGCTGGACGTCCTTATGTATGTAAAGAATTATCTCGAGTCGCGTAACGCTTGGCGCATGCTAGTTGATAGGATTATTAGGCATCACTGGCCCTGGCTACCAGGAAGACTAATTGCACGAGTGTTTCTGTCGATATATGGGCCGATTAGCGAGAAGATGCTTGCGTGCGAGTAAGATCCGCCGACCGGCCCTGCGGGTGCCTGCTGTTGTCCAGCGCACGCAATCACGCACATGAGCTTTCTAGCTGCTCATATTACATTTTCTGCGTAGCGATCAATGAGCCGTGCATGACAATTCCATGCTGTGTTCTAGACTACACTATATATCGTTTGAGACCAATAAAGTTGTATCGTAAACCGAATATAAGTTATCGCACGTGCATCTTGGCAGCGCCGGGCTCACTCGAACTTATTATGCTGTCACCGTGTGTCGTGCGTCCGTCGGGCGCGACTATCCACAGAGGTGGCCAACATGTATTACGGCCGGCACGCACATTATGTTCGAATAAATTTCATAATAACTCCTATTTGCTAGCAATCTCTCACCATTACACACCATTCTATTTTATAACCAAATAGCAAAGTTTATTTGCTTAACAATAACATATGAAGTCATTAAATCACTAAATAATATCACCCTACGAAGCTTAGTAATTATTTCGATATGCACTAAATTATTTATAAAAGTTCTGACGGGCTATCGTTAAAAAAATTGGCAACAAAATAAATGGAATAATGAGAGTGATTCAGTCGTTACTTAGAAGTGTGCGGCCGACTAACCTTTGTTAAATGCGTTTGAATCGTTAGTTACGTCCGCTGCTCTAAGAACGATCTTTATCAGGAATTGTGAGAATTTGAGAGGAGCAGTGTCGGCCGGCGGCAGGCGGGCAGCGGGCAGCGTGCAGCGCCCGGTGCCATCCAAATCGATCATTTTACGCACCCGACGCGCATAATGAAACAGTCATTTCCGGCCGTTTCGCGGAATTGAATATTTAATATTTCGCACAATCGAGTGGTCGCCGACAGAGCACGCACGGACGACACTGCCACTACCCTTGTTAGTATTCGTCGCGTGACACGCAGCAATCATAAATTCTTGTGCACTTGCAGTTTCACGTAGTGCCAAGAAACTGCGGTCGGCTACCGAATGCTAAAACGGCTATTGTTTGAATAAATACCTATCTAGTACTTCGAGGAAAATGATAAATTGTAATTATTTATGTTTTAGTATAAATCCGTCGTTAACCATCGTAGAAGTAGAAATGCACGCTAGCGAGCATTACATGGAAGTCACTTTGTTCTTGCTCAGACAACTCGCGACGAGTAGTCGTCCGTGTGGCGACAGTGCCGTTGGTTTCAATAGAAACATTTATTATGTGATAGATTCCCATAATTGGTATATGGTTCCTGTTTCCGATTACGCGGTACACTCGCTTCATTTAAATACAAAGGCGTATCTCTACACACAATAGCGGTAGAACGGTGGCTCTATGTGCGTCACTCCAAAATTAACTACTCTTCTGTCTTGTACCCGTGACCATATTACATCGCATGTTCACATTTATGTCATTATCTACATTTGTACTTAGAATTTAATTGCTCACAACAACGACATAAAATAACTTATACTACATTCAACTGTATTTCGCTAAATGCACCCGTCGTCATTCTTTTATCTTATTTGGTCAATATAACTCATAAGCTTGTTGTTTATACTGAGTAATTATTTCACCTGAAATAATACAAAACGCATGCAGTAACTAATATGCGTATTGCAATGTGCCGACGTTGTCTTGTAGATTTACTGTAACAAATAGCGTGTCGGGAAAAGCAGTTATTGTGGCTGAATCAGGTAAGTACAGATGTGAAGAGAGGCGGGTTCCCAGGCGTGGCGAGCTGCGCCGGCATTCCTTGCCCATACGCAGCCGGCGAGCCACCTGGCTGTTCCGGGACGCGTCATTACCCGCCCGCAGACCACATTCCCTGGACACCACGAACGCAAATACAAACTACCGCCTTCCTCTCCAAACTTTTTCACTGCGCCTTGAGAACATGACAGGTATGACAAACGGCCTCCCGATGTAATTATTATGCTCGGACTACGTTTTTCATACAGATAATTCTATTGATGTACCTGGAAGTCGTTTTGCCTTGTGCCGTCTTCTTGCTGCGACGATATGGACTAGGGATACTGTAAACTAAAAGTTGCATGTCAAGATTCCGTTAGCATACCAGATGAGAAAATATCGGTGACTTTCGGATGATATTAATAAAAATATAAAAGAGCTGTTTAAAAAGGAAACACAATCTAAAAACAAACGTGAATTTTATTAGAAAGATTTAAATCAATTTCCTACGTTTATTTTTCGACTGGTGTAGCCCGCCAGATAAATGCGACACCCGCCTTGCATAATAATATGAGTCTAGGAATGGCTGAAAATCTGCGCGTGTTTGACCCTTTGCAGCATTTGCTCTGCTACCTCCTTTCTATTTTTACCAGCTTTAGTTGGATTACTAATTGTAACGTTAAATATTCCTTACTCGTGATATTGTTGTTGTAACTTTATCTTTCTAGTAGCAAAAAATGTATGTTCTTTAAAACTCTGACTGTCTAGTCTGCTGTGACAAAGCTTAGCATTTACAATTGGGAAGCGATGTATTAAACGTTAGGAGTTTGTTCCATTTAACTGTAAAGTAAAAAACGATAGTAGGTGCTTAGTTTCACATCGATTTTATGGGGTAATAAACATCGGTTTTACAGGGTATTCCTGTAAATTCATTATTTATGTGCCAGAATGAATATTTATATTCCACGTATAGCAATTACTAGCGAAAAGCCTGAGTATCTTTTCTTGCTGATTCATTCCTTCATAATGTTTAATAATAATATGTTTTGTAAATATTAAGTCTTAAAGGCTAAGAACAGTTTTAGTTCGTGGAATAAATATTCCTAGAATAGCATCGACTGCTATCGATCATATCATTTTTACTTTTTGATTTCTGCTATCATCAGAATTGCCTAAAAGACAGCTGCACATAATTCGAGGAAACAGTTAAAATACAGCAAACTCGAGTATTTAGGTGATGGTCAACTTATGACGCATCCGTGATTCGTTGGTCAAAGACTGAATCATTTTCTAATAAACTGCATCATGCAGGACCCGGTGGCCGTGTACAACGAATGTAACGCGTTGTTGTTGCTCTACAAGCTCTTTTATTTTGATCGCTCATATTTACATAACAATGAGGTGTGCACATAATTTGTATCTTGTCGTAACACACGTTAGTTAGATAGCGGCGGGCGTCGCGCGTCACGCCATGCCATTAACATTCGTCGCGGGGAGGAGGGCCGTGCTGTGCACTGCGGTGTCGCCGGGATATACCGCCGCCCGCTCACCTGTTCTGCGATCAACTTTTTGCCCCACACCCGGTAGTTTGCGGTTTTTCTAATCGCAACATTCAAGTATTCCCGACGCGCATCCCTAAACCGCACTAACTGTATGAAATTGCTGCACTTGTTGTCTCAGGAACGTTAGCTGCCGATGTTCCATGTTATTGCTGCAACACTGTCATTAATATATAGGAGCGCAGACGCAAACGTGTACTTACACTTGTACATATAATTACCGGTGTGCCGCAAAAACGACCGGTGTGCGTATTATTCTCATTACATTTCTACAGCTGTTGGTTGTCAGAATAAATGCATTTCGCATTTAGATTTATCACCAAGTGAAATATATCCGATGACATTCGAAAAGCGCATCGAATAAAATTCATTGGAAATTGTTGTGTAAGTAGAGGATTTATTACGAGTTGTCGAGGTGCGCACAGATCGCGCGGTGCCTCGCGTGTCGGCAGCGCGCGGCGCGGAGCCGGCGCGGCGCGGCGCGGTCGAGCGACGCTGTGTTGCCGGCGGATTCGTTTTCTGCTTGTTAACGTTAGTTCTTAACAAGCAACAACTAACAACGCCGTTACTACAAATGGGATCATATTTCCTGGTCCAATGCATATTACTTTTTATATTTGTTTTACAAAAAAGGAGAGTACCACCGTAACTTTAACTGAAATATTTCTATATGAATCTCAATATTTCAAATGGTTTGAACAGTTGGAAATATTGTTTGGCCTTACAAGCAACAATAATTCTTCCATCAATAAATAGCCTTTCCTAGAAAATGTATGCGTAACGATTGATGGTCAGCACTCGGCAGCACATCAACATTATGTGTTTTCATTTTATAATAATATATCAATAGTTGAATGCTAGGTTTTCCATTTCCCACAACATATAGCGATTATTATTATTGTCACCGGCGCGTGACGGGGCAGGGGCAGGCGTGCGATTATACTGTAATGCAAGGGAGCGACGTCATTATGCGGCGTGTGTGTGTGTCAACTGTTCGCCAGAGAAGTATAATTGCGGTTGTTTCACAGAAACGATCAGCATGCGAATGGCTCCGGCAACAAAGGGTTTAAGCCACGTCGAGAGCTCGGCTCGGCGTCCGCCGCGCGGTTCCTCCGGGCGGTGTCAATTTGGCGTCCGCGCCGGCCGGCCCCGCTGCTAGCCCTAATTACTTCTAAGAACTGATGCAACGTGCGCTTCTCATTAGCCGCTCTCTTTGTCCTCTATATAAAAGTCAGTAATCGCATCGTCTTCCAAATGATGTCATCAAAGTCATAACAGAGAATGAGTCCGCCCTTTGAACACGCGCTGTAGCGGGCGCGCACGTCGACTATCTTAACAAATACGTAAGACGTGCTCTGCCATCATAGGTGAATTAACATTCCTCTTAATGATCTATTCCCCATAATATGTCCGCCTTTTATTAATTGACATTTGCAACGAATTCTTTAAAATTTTGTTTTACCTAGGACAACATGTGGTTTACGTTAACTAGCTGTTCATATAAAACAAAAAAGTTTTAGTAACTGGACCTATTTTAATAAACGAACTTTTATTTACGACACAAAATTACTCTATCCTTCATTATGCTAATAAAAATGATGTAGATACGTTTGGAATCCACTTGTTAATCGGAGGTTGTAAAGATATCAAATAGTTCGTTCACCTTCCGATCATTAGGTAAAGCTTATACTAATTCCTATTTTTTATGAAACCGTTCGCTGTTAAATGACGTGATCGGTCTCCCACAAAAACCCGGATACATTGCATAGCTGTTATAAATAACAATGAGCTTAACTTTATCATGTCTACTAAGTATAATTAAATAATGCGTGACGACACAACGTAGACTAATTTAGTTGGGTTTCGGGATTTTCCAAACAATTATTATCTTAACTGGCTATACATTGACCCATAAAAACGAAACCTGTTCTAATACATAAATCAATTGAGAATATAATAGACCAACTTGATAGAATGTAGACGTTTTTTGCATGTCATGTTTCAGGGGAACATACATTTTTGAACAAAGTTATTAAAATTCGTTGAAAAACCTATATAAGTAGCGTTTTTTATGAATACTTTGTCGCGTTTTTATTTGTTTTGTGTTAATCTTATTCCCTACTCCGTGTTCCTGCTGTTAACAAGTACTAGATCAAATACATTCGACTGCACTGGTTGAGTTTATCTTAATCCTATGTGCATACGCAATGTTTGGTTAGTTCTCTCTGTTCAATGTTCAGTTTATAATATTTATGTTACCGGCATCGCCCCAATTGGTATACAACTACGCTTCATTCTCAGATCTGAGTGTTTGGCTATATTGTTCCTAATATATTATCTGGAACGTAGCTATAGCTGTATGGCTGTCTTATTTTTTCCTCGCAAAAGGAGGCTGCATGCGAATGATTTGTGGTGAGCGGTGAGGGAGTGCAACCCGACACACGGTCAAAGACCGGTTCGTGTTATTTCGGAAATATTCGGTGGTTTTTACAGGAGAGGCCGTCGACGCGCCTCCGCCGGAGGATGACCTCACCGGAGATTTCTTTTTGTTCGTACTTTTACAATAACGACGTTTTCCTGCTACACGGCAGACGGCATTAAATATAACGGATACATTCCATACTTTCAGATATCGTGTAATTGTATAGTCGCGTCAGAATGTCGACAGCCACAGGCTAGTCGACGCAAAAATTCCAATAAAGTTGTTCGTAGAGAGACATCACCTTTAACGTTTAGCCAGTAGACAAGCGCTTGTTTACCGGCCACATTTGTCGAGACTCCGGTTCCGAAACACGTAAGAACACAAAAAGGCTTCAGTTTTTATCGCACGCTTGTTACTAATTAAATTAAATTATCTCTGTCAGAATTGCCAACAATGTCATAATGAGTATCATTACATTTGCGTTTGTTGTTTTGTATGGGATATTTGAAATAATAAGGGGCGATGATACAGAATGATATCAATAAAACGGTGCACATAGCATAGTTAGGCTCTATTTGTTCTGCGCGGGCGCAAGAAACTCGCGGCTTACATAGTGGTGCGCGGCCGCAGCCGAGAGCATCGCACGCACAGCGTCGTATGAGAAACATCACAACTATGGAAACTATTTACTTGATCCCAATTATGTATGAATCATTTTGCATAGCTACTATTTATGTTGGACGGATATTGTAGCTACGTGCGGCTATTATACGAAACAGATGATAATGTTTTAACTAATAAACACATAAATAACCTGCAGTTCCTTTTTTGCAATAAAACTAATTTTGTTTTTAGCTTTTAATTTCCGTTTAACTGAAGACATACATGCACGCGGTATCTTTTGTATTGTAATTAGTTAGTTATATCATTTTTCTAAATATAGACCAGGTCGTAAAAAAATTCGTAAAGTGCTGGAATCGAACTGACGAACTCGAATCCAAGGTTTCTGCGTCAATCGTCTTATTGAAAGCTTCTATACGTAAAACATGTTTTAAAAAGATCCATTACATTAATAGTCATCATCATAAATCCACGTTTGAACCTATATAGTTATTGCGTGCGTTGCGTGTGTTACTATAAAAAAGTTAAAAATATTCGCATCGTTCTCCCAGGGACACTGGAAAGTGGAATGAAGATTGTAAACATGCGCTCTTGATATGTTTTCTTGGAAATTGTCACGACTCTAGTGCAAATAATAGCTATGAACAACACCGCCGGTGCGCACTCGAGTATTAGTTTCATATTATTTATTTGCTTTGCGTACATACATGAGGAACAAGTATTAAAACTTAAGGATTAAGGCAACGTCGCGTTGGTCCCATTAGATGTGTGTAGTGCGTCTGCGACTTGTGCTAATTCGTGTTGCCCTTAAATGAACTTGTGTAATAACGCAGGATACCCACCAGATTACACCTCAGCTTCGCTTCTGGGAAACAATTCCTACTCGGCCTTGCGATGAAACATCGCTCAAATGTTTGTTTTCCTTTCAAACGATTCAAAAACGGCTCCCGCAGAATTTTACTGTTCGCGGGAATCGGTAGCCGCGCGACGTTTTGTTTGCATAAGACCGATTCGCCTGAACAAATTACAGCTGTTTGATTTCGCCTTAACGCGTACCTACTTATTAATATTAACTCTTAAGTTCGATTATAATAACTTTTAATTAATACAGTTGTTGCCTTACACTGCCGTAGGTACAATTAACAGTTTGCGGAATATTAGAGAACCGTGATTTCTCCGTTAACGAGTGAGTGCAATGCACATTTCTAAGAATCACTTTGCTGGTTACATTACGCCACCACCCCGCTTCGTGGCGGAATGACGCTCCATTAGTGTATACTGCGAATTATTTCCTGCACGTAGACATGCTGCTAGATCTCGTCGCGCAATGACAATAGCTCCGCATTAGAAGCGTGTATCTCACAAAACGATCACTTCACAGAACTCTATTATTTCCTTGTTAAGTACGGATCATTCAGAAACAAAAACTCGGATATACGGATTTTCCATCGACCAATCATTTCTAATAGAAAGGCAGTTTAAAATGGCAGTTCAACAATAACACGGGCATTTGATAGTTATGGCTACGTATGTAGTTTAAGAGCATTATGTGCTTTGTATATCCTCGTGCGAAGTGCGAGAGTAAACAACGTGCCTATTTCCATGTAAAGCCCAGTTTATCTGCGAGATAAGAGCTCCTTTCAGTGTTCACATGTGTATTGTGTTGTGCAGGTTCAAAGACGGAGTGGCGTACCCGTGGTCCGCGGGCGTGTCCAACCTGATCCTGTACCCCGAGGCCGCGAACCAGACGCTGTATGCGCGCCGAGCCGCGCGGGCAGACTCCGGCAACTACACCTGCCGCCTCTCCAACGAGACACACACCGAAACACATACCGTCAAACTCAATATCCTAGGTAAATACAATCAAAAAAACACAACAGCGCTGATCCTTAAAGGTCATAAAATACAAAAACTTATTAGAAAATAAAGTACCTAGACTTATCAGCACGTGTAAATATAATTTCTTTGTCCGATGTTCAAGTTCACTTATGAACATCGGACAATAAGCTCCTAATTTGTTATTGAACAGAATGATTTCTCATATTAGAACATTAACGACGCGGGAGGTCCAGAATTTATATACGAGCCATAAACGTACACATGTAATGCCTCAATATAGTTAGTAGGCTTTATGATATGCTGGCTGTAAATAGCTGTGAATAGCGTCTAACAGCGCTCGCGGCTCGGGCCAGCTGGAACCGTCTGGATGCAAATGTCCGCCGTTATTAAAGTAACGACTCACAACCTGTAACTGTTAATTCGCATTTAATACGTTACCTTACATTGTTCTTATGAAATGCTTTATATTGCGTTTTTATTGGTCATCAGTACATGAACCGTTCTTTATTAAGTAACTGAGACCCGTCTCGTACGAGGAAAATATGTATCAGCTAACATTCCGATTCACAGAAAAACCGACGGACGCACCGAGAATAATGTTCATTTCGAAAGATCAGTGGGTGGAGGAAGGGGGCGAGCTGCGGCTGTACTGCGAGGCACTCATCGGTGAGTGCACAACACGCCCACGTGACTACGTGGCTCTCACTCACGCACTCACATCACAAACTATAACCTCAACCATGTTCACGCAGGACGATCGTACTTGGCGGACGCCCGCAGCGACCTCCGGTGGCGGAAAGTGTGGCCCAACAACACAGTGGGAGACCTCCTGCCCACGCAGACTGAAATCAAGACCATTCGGTAAGCCTTCAGTTCTTAATGTCACTTGTTATCATATTGTGTAAAACTTCCATTCCTATAGCTGGCGATGCCTACGGGCATTAGCGACTACTTAGAGGTCAGCCGGTGACCTTTCATGATGGCTCCTGCTTTTACGAATGACAAATTGCTTGTTTATACTTAAAGGTTTTCCGTACCTGTGTTGCGGAGTGGCTAACATTTTATGCCACGTCCGAAGTATTTTGAATGCCCCAATCAAGTCCGGCTCACCCCGAGTGAACATGCTCTGAATAAATTATAAGTATGGAAAATACATTCAGCAATAACATTTTCTGTATACCTATCTGCGAGATATAAATTTTTAATGGCACATGTTAAGGAAAACATTCGATATAAGATAGTTTATTTACAACTTACTGATTTTATAGCCAATATTACATAACAGCAGCTGCTAATACTCGTGACTTTAAGTATATTTAAATGTCTTTCTATACCAAACCTGTTTGCAATCATTGTGAAATACTGTTAGCAAGTAATCATTGCAAACATTTTACTATATCCTGACCGGACTGTCACCATACCTCTTACTGCTAAGAATTTTTCAACCGACTCATACTCAAGTTTCTAATACATACTAACGAGTATTTACTTACCATATACCGTCATCGTTTCCTTTGTACACGGAAGTGTGAGCTCTAAAATAAATATGTTTGCAGAGAGGATGTGGAAGACATTATCGGCTCGTACCTGACGGTGGATAGAGTGTCTGCTCAGGACTACGGCACCTACGTGTGCGTCGTGCACAGCAACGATATCGTCTCCGAGCATCACGTTACTGTACACTACAGATGTAAGTACCCTTTACTTTTAAAACAGTACATCTTGTCCATTCACCACCTCTTAAAGAATTATGCTATTGAGAAAGCTAGTTGTCGCTCTACGATTTGTCGTGTGCTGTGTTTGTCTACACAACTGCACTAACCGCTACTTTATAGATCGACGACAAGCATCTTGGTTTAAAAAATAAATGAAGAGAAGTTGTGGAATTATATAGCTTTCAAAACCATAGAATTCCGATAGTTAAATAGAACCTTGACAGATTGATAATTATAGTAAAGGCGTAAATATCTAAAGCTGAATTCAGACAAATTCAAGATTCGAATTATTATGTTTTTCGTGAAACCACAGTACACAAACATTCCTAACAAGCTTTCACATTAATACCAATTACTAAAATGATTTATTAGGAGGATAATCCATAGACTCTATGACGTCAATCACAACAACTAATTACGAAAATGATCCTTATTACAAAGAAAATAAAGGTAGAGCCATATGCCATGTCACAGTGTTACAGTAAATTGACGTGTGATGTCTTCATCTAATAATACATTGTGTATATTACGTCATGAAAGCCCATCAAGTGTACGCATCTTAATTATTCTATCCGCAATATCGTTTATAGGGAAAACGTGATTTTACGACCTAGGTTAACCGACAGAGAGGCGCCATCGTGATAACAGATTTAAATTGCTATAGACCATCACCATTTACGATATTGAAGAAAGGTCTTATGGAAGTATGCAGTTATCGTGGCCTAAAATATAAATAAAAAGTTATATAGCTCAATAATAATGTAATGTTTGTAATTTTTTTTATCTTGCAACATAATTTCCCAAATATGTGCAAATTAATTAATTATGTTGCAATGTCATCCAATAGCAAAACTTGTTCGACGTATAGTTTTTTTTAGAATTTAAAGGTATAAAATTTTATTACATACCTAATTAAAAATCTGCTGCCCTTATAAGATCGAACAGTATAACAGTTATTCAGAGCATGCTCAATAACTTATAAAAACTTTACTTATTTTAGACATCTGGCGTTATTGCCAATTTAGTTGATTGAGGCGGAATTACGTTTTGCGTTTAACCTATAGTGTAGTCAAGCAAGCAACCTTTACGAACAATGGGAGATGTTTGTAGGTACTAGGTAGGCCTCTCCCACACTTACAGTTCAACATAATTAAGACATGAAAATATTTGTTTATTTTTATTTCTTCACTAATTAAGTATAATGTATACGAGCTATTCGCTTTGCACCGAGTAAAAACCCTCTGTATTATTCAGTAATCAATCTATATAGAATACAACGGCAATAAACTTATTTATTGGATCTCATAATATATTATCTTGTTAAAACACAATGCATCAAATTACAAAGTCAGTCTATTAAATCTAAGATACTAATTGTTAGTAACATGGCTGCGTATATTAATTTGGTTTCACTTGAAACTATAATAACATTTTATTAAACATACTTGAAGATAAAAAATAACGAGATACCGAAGCGGAAAGCCTATCGAAAAACCGTTAAGAATCATTAACAAAAAAAGACAACATTAATTAGTAAAACCTTTATTGTGCAGCAAATAGGTGGGCTAATTATTTCAGACTCCTTGGTGTTGAAGTAAAAAAGAGTAACTTGTATGTTGAAGTATGCGAATATTGCAGAGTGCGTGGGCGGACAATGTGTGGTTGGATATCTAGACGGTCTAGTCAAAACATTGCAATAATACTTACTGACCACATAAAATTGTATTCAATGTGATTTATGGCTTACTTTACATCTGTACTAGGATTTCTATAAGTACTTTGTGATCGTAGCTAAGTCATTAGTTGCATGTATGTAGGTTGAAGTTTTTATTAGATTTAGCTAAACGGTTGAGTAGTCCTACCGTTTACACAATGCATTTAATATTTACGTAATAATACAAGAAATAGGTCATTTGTTTTTATGTTCTTCGGTTCCCCTATATTGGCTTTTATTATTATTTCGATAAGTCTATTTAAGGTCTAAAGTAAAGGTAAGTAAAGGTTTTCTATAAAATAAAGTGTTCTTGTAGAAATATGCGGTCATGTTGTCGTTTGTATGAAAGATACTACTTTGTATAAATTAGGTACAACAGCTTACACGATACAAAATAAATATCGTTCGAGTTGCATTGCATTACCATTGCTTATCGATCGACGATCACTCGGAGCATAACAAGATACTAAGATCCACGAATTGTAGAGCTGTGTATACAACAATATAATCACAACTGACAAGATATTACTAGAGAGAAAGTGTTATTGCCTAGAGATTCATAATATCACAATTCTATCTCTTTCTTCCCAAATCCATGGATATATTAAAAACAACAGTAAATAAGACTTTACATTAGTAACAGCTTTATTCTTATCTTTCCTCGTACAACCTAAACTAAACACTCTCTCAACTTTAAGTAAAATTGTTTCTAAATAATATATTTTTGATAACGTGGACTATTAGACAAACTGTTCGATCCTACTGTTCTGTACTAAGTATAGTTCTGTAAACCATACTGTGTATATGGACAAATAGCTTAAAAAAAACCCAACAACTTACTCAAAGTCTTTACTAATTGTATATGTTGTACCAGATGGTGGCTTGGACGACGGCGGCAGTTCGTCGTGGTGCGGCAGCGGGTCGGTCCCGTGGCGCGCGCTGGCGCTGGGCGCGGCGGCGGGCGCGCTCGCGCTCGTGTCGGCCGCCGCGCTGCACCGCCGCTGCACGCCGCGCCTGCTGCTCGCCGCCAGGCATGCGCGGGCTCGAGCACAGCCCACGGCTAGGAGGGCTAGAGGTATGTACATACACTATTATCATTTCATCATCATCAGCCTATATTCGTCCACTGCTGGAGATCGGCCGCTCTAATTGCACGCCATCGAGATCTATCAACGGCTTCTCGAATCCAGCTCCTGCCAGCCATCCAGCGCAGATCATCACTCCACCGTGCCTGAGGACGTCCTACACTACGTTTGCCGAGTTATCATTATAACTTTTTGAAACTTTACTCTCCCCCGCCAGCCTTGTGGACACTCTCCCAGCCAGCTGTGATGCTGATGAATTTCTCGATGCCTAATTTAATTATCTATCTCGATTCTCTACCTTCTCTTCACTTTACTTCCTTATGTGTTGTCACTTCGACCTTTTCCTTCAGTTGCTCTATGTATTTCCTTCTTGGTTATCCTCTTCGATCCTCCATTTTTGCTTCTGTTCTACAATTTATGTGTTCATTTTGTATTAAACTGACAGAATCACATACAGAACGAGGTAGTTCCCCTCGTCCAATCCTTTTTTTAAGTTCTAACCACAGATAATTATAAATCTTAAATGTTACTTCTTAAAGATTGTTCAAGTACATGTATAAAGAGTTCCTCTCTTCGCGGTAAATTGAACAACTCAATATTTAACAGATCATTGCTAACATATTACAAATAAAAAACTTAACACTTACAAATAATCAAGCAGCGGAAAAAGGCAATCCGATATGAAAACATTTTAAATTGCGTCATACAAACAGGCTACGTTATGCGCGAGGTTCTAAGTAATCATGACATGCAAACATTATGCTAACACTTACGCCGTAACGATAAGTACATGCTAATGAAAATGAATATTTTCGATTAATAGAATAATCAGATTGTTAATTTTCTGTTTATACATTTGTAGAGATGAGATTTTACTGCCTATTTAAAATTCAAGGAAATGTCATTACCCGTAGTTCGTACCGTTTATTGATGAATAAAAGTTTATAAAACGACAAGTCGATCGATACATCTTCGACAGTCGTTACGTGTAGACAGGAGCTAGAAAGTTTGAAGACCAGTTTGACTAACATCAGTTTGCCCAGCTCGAAGAGGTCAGATAGTCTCTTGTAAACATAAATGATTAGCTGCATCCGGTTAGACAGAAACCTACATCCAAAATATTTGCGAAATGGCTTCAAGGTGATGTGATGCACCTTGGAGGAGGCATGCATATATTACGTCAAAAAGTATACCGCGATAGGTCGTGTGTTTGATTGATTGCATACGAAATCGAGATTAAACCACTAATATATTTTACTAGGCAGCATTTTAATGTAAATAAAAGCTTTATCATGTAAATAAACAAATAATTAATCAATTAACTTTCATTAAATGCACGTGTTTGCGGTACAGGTTTTGTCAGCGTGTTTAGTTGAGTGGTATTTCATGCGTTGTGAATCATTATTGTTTAACAGGAAGATTTTGTTGACAAAATAAAATACTTGTTTACAGAATTTATCTTACAGTTTTTATAACAGTTTAAATGCTAGTTTTCCTCATGCTAATAGCTACGTCACTCCAATGATAGAATTAAGCCTGCTTTATGCCTTTGCTTTAATGTAATCCTATCATTATTCGGTCATAGTCTGTCATTATGTGAAGTATTATAATATTTATGAAAGTTTTCGTTTAGCATAAACCATTTTTCGGTTGATTTTTCCGATACACATTTAAGCTCTATTCCCCATATAATACCCAAGCATTCATTTCTGTGACGGTATTTTTAGAAAAAGCTTTCTTTTATTCAACAACCGATCTCTACAAAATGTTATGTTTTATGTTTCCAGTGTTGGAGAAGGAGTTCGATGTGTTGGTATGTTGGACGGCAGTGGACGGCGAGCTCGTGCGCGGTGCACTGCTGCCCACGCTCTCTCTCAAGTACAAGTACAGAGTGCACGCCGTGTTGCTGTCCACGCAGCCCGATACTTGTAAGTTTATCTAAATTATTATTTAATACCATGAATAGTTGACGTAGGATCACTACGTTGGGCGGTTTAAAATATAGCCAATGGTAACGTGGCTTCTTATAATAGAATTTTTAAAATCGGTTTCGTAAATCCTGAGATCCTGACCGGTAACGACACAGACATTACTCACATTATATTATTTAATGTTTAATTGGGGTTTTGTAGCTCAAGTTGGGGGTATCCTATTTCCAGCAGAGGACTGGGCTTAGTTTGAGTTGATGATATCCTACTTGATGATATACTGGAACACGAATTAAGAAGATCTTAATTGTTGATTTTAGCTTCATGTATATTGCTAAAAACAGTATTGACGATGAACAGCATCTTAAAAATCTTGGATGTTCCAGTAGGTGACAAGAAAGTTGTAATAAAATAGGTTAATGTATTGAAAACGTATATATGTACATAGTACCTGTTAAAAAAACACTGATTATAAATAAGGACTTGCGGTAATTACTGACTTATCAAAGAAAATTAAAACAAAAGAAAACTCTTGCACAAAGAAATTTAATCGAGAATTACGTAATAGCAATATTAATTGGCATAACAAAAATAAAAATTGATTTATTGCTACCATATTGAAGTGTTATTTAAAACAGTTCCGTGGAAATCCAGTGGCAGCAAATTCAGGGAAGCTGTAGGTGCCAATGCGCGTAGGCGACCAACGGAAAACGTGATGCAATTAACATTTTTACAGATGACTATAACTGTAAAATACCTCAATAAAGTTTATTCATTTATTTTTTATTGTATATAACTGCTTATAATACTAAAATTACAAAGACAGTATGCGTAATGGCGAAGGGTTTTCTTTCTGCAAACCTTCACAAAAAGAAATAACTATGTATCCCTACTAATATTATAAATGCGATAGTAAGTCTGTCTGTCTGCCTATCTGTTTCGCTTTCACGTCTAAACCACTGAACTAATTTTAATGAAATTTGGTAAAGAGATAAAGTTGACCTTGAGAAAGAACAAAGGATAGTTTTTATCCCCGACTTTTGGAGAGTTCTCTTGGAAACGCGATATAACCGATCTCGACGCGGGTGAAGCCGCGGGCAAAAAGCTAGTAGTATATATAAATATTATATTCTATTTTTACTTTTCCCTGTGATAAGCGTTCCGCGAATAAATTTCTGTTCTTAATAACTAGCAGTTATCTTTTAAACAAGGCCTCAATAAATCATGATATAAACTGTTTTCGATATTATGTTCAAATAATTAAGAGCTTGGTTGATAATATTCCACTGATTTGCGGTAAAATATTTGTTAGATTTAATTAATTAATTAAATTTAGTTAATAATTATGCTAATAAATTCTAGATAAGCTCTAAATAATATGTCCATATGTTAAATATTGTTAGCTCTTTTTAACCTAATCTAGTCGTTTATGTGGTGGAGGAAAAATGATTTAATTTGAGGTTTAGATACGAGTGTATGCGAGCATTATTTTACAGTTTACATCTATAACCTATGTAATACATACCTATATAGCTATATTTTGAACCTATCCATGTTCTTCTTGGACGTTGTTACACCACACTAAAATTAGAAACATTTTAGAGTAGCGAAGTGCTTTTTGGTACTACTGTGAGCTTTTCTTCTACGGTTTCGCTCGGTCCGCCTTGTTCTTTCGTGGTGTTTTTATTTTGCATTCGAAGTCTGCATTTTGTTCAAGAGATTTAAACCGATCTTGGCAATATCGTTCAAATAATATAACGGTGGGGTATTTAATTAAAAATAAAAGTATTTTCGATTCAAAGATCAAGTCTTAAGCATTTTTAATGACCTTTCCGTAATTCAAATGCTTGCGTAATATAATTAATAATGTATGTGTTTCCAGGGTACAGTGAGCTAGTAGGCGAGGCGTCCCGCTGCCGGTCGCTGGTGGCAGTACTGTCTCCCGCACAACACTCGCCGCAGCAGCTGCTCACCGCGCTGCGACAGCTCAGGGCACTGCCACTGCCGCCCGTCGTTGTTCTATTACAGGTTCGTATTACTTTTAATATATTGGGCTTTTTTGCATTACATAAATAAGTTTTACGCATAGGTACAGTTTAATATTTTATTACGAACTACAAAATTCGTATTCTATTTTTGCTTCGTTTTTATAAAATAACAATAAAACATTATTAACTGTTTTTTTTTTTCAGGATTTGCCAAAGCTGAAGCGCGAGGCGAAGGAGGGCGGCGAGAGCCTGGTGTCGACGCTGCGCGGCACGCGGCTGGTGGCGTGGCGCCACGTGCACGAGCGCGCCTTCTGGACGGCGCTGCGCCTGGCGCTGCCGCTGCCGCCCGCCGCGCGCGCGCGGACCGATGTGTGTAAACGATACTGACTTACTATGCACCCACCGCACACGCTAAGGAACGCTGTCACAGTCACATTTGCATCGTTACAGACCAAAACGAACCCCGAACAAGACGACAACAAAAACTCGCGCTCGGGCAGCCTCACCGCGCTCGTATAACTCTGCCGGCAGCTACCGCGACTCAGTGTGGACGTGACCTTTAGTGTTTGACACTGCGCTCGGCGCCACACGCCCTGTGCTGCCAATTCGTATGAAGACTGTGAGTAGTTAAGCTATTTGTAATATTCAAATATCACATTACGTAATTAATTAGTTGTAGGTCGATTTGAAACCTGTATACAGTTTTCTAAGATCTCAGTATCTTCTTCGTCTGATTACTATAACATCGTTTCGTGTTTCCATTTCTCTCGTGCCAATGGAAATCTATCATGACAATTTATTTTAAGTTTGCGGTTGTATTCCACTATTTATTTTTATTTATCTCTTTGTCTTACCTTTATCGTTGTGTATCTTTCTGTTTCTAATGTATTCGCGGATGGATGCCGCATTAGGTTGTGTTGCGGAGTGTCGCGCGCACGGCGACGACTGTTAGGTTAGGACTTTAATTTATCTTCTCTTACTGTAGTAATTTATGTTGTGTGTAAACAGCGGAGTGTAATTTGTGTTGCGACGATTCAGGGTTCTGTGATAATCGAAGTGTGGGTGTTGTTATAGAGACGGTAGTATATAAACCAGAAACAAACCAAAACAATGTAACACTAGCACACCGTAGTTGAGATAAGTTTGGTGGTTGTACACTGCTGGCTCTGTCTGATCTTGTTTTTTTTTACATTTTTTTAATAGTGTGTTGTTGTAAGTAATACTGATGTAAATATTATTATAAACAAGAGTATTTTTACATAATGTGTTAGTAATAAGACGCCTAACAGGTCATGTGTAATGTAAACATTAAGTATTATAGTTTAATTGATACATTCCGTAAAATGATTATAATAGTTCGATTTAAGTTCTAAGAAACCGATTGTGAAGGTTCAAAAACGAAACATCTTGGATAAGAATGTATTTTCTTATTTGGAATATTGTATATAATTAAAACAAATGCTATCGATACGTAAAAACTGTTTTATTTCTGTTGCAATAAACCAACATGTAACAAGTTCTTACTTACATAACATTTTAAATAGCGTACATTACGTTTTCACTAATTCATTGCATCACATTAACAATAACATTAAAATCATAATTAAATAAAACTATCGTGATACACATAAAAATATAAGATCTCAAAATTAAGCACTTTTGGTGTTTGATACTTGTAGTATCCATTTATTCACAGGTTCATTTCGATTGGTAAGTACATTATTTGAGAGTGCGCCGCTCAAAGGCAGACGCCGAGGACCGAGGCCCTTAAGTACAAGATTACAAGTACTAGCACCTCGTAACTACTCCTTAAAGCTCACAATTATTGGACCGTTAATTTATTTCAATACATAATCTATTATAATGGTATTCGAGTTCAATATTAAAAATTATTCCGTTTTAAACAAAGAGAATCTAACCACTTGAGAGCCGATAGGCTTATTTCTTCTAAGAACGCGACTCACAACAGCGGGTCGGGGAGTGAAGAAAAATGCGCGCTTGTGATTGGCTAATGCAACAATGTCAGTACAAATATTTCTGCAAAGTGCCGTTCAATAATTTTTTTCCAAATTAATCGATATCGATAAATCGACTTTATGATTCTTTTAATTCGACTATTAATGTGTCATACAAATAGTCGTAGAAATACCCTATTTAAATGAAAGGTAATGATGGTAAAATAAAATAATGTATAAATGTGATTTTGTTAAAAACTTCATATAATCTATAATTGCCATGTGCAAAATGTACTAGAACGGCCCTTATTATTGAGGTTGTGAAATAGATATGCAACTTGATGTGGTTGTAGGTGGTGGTAGGTAATGTGCACAGTAGGTATGTAAAGTAGTACCATTAGGATAAAAAATGATACACCAAACAAAAATAAAATGTTTAATCAACTTTATCCAACCGTATTTTTTTTAATTTTAAAGACACAAACAAACACAAACCTTCAAAACTTTCAAAGCCAAAGAGATTTAATTAAGAGTTCTTAAAAAAACACTCACAATTCTGACGCTCTCAAAATGATATTATAGTAAAGGTGGTGGTAACGAAAAACTAGAATTTAAATATTAATGAACAAACCGAAATAAGTTATTACTGATTTTTAAAATGAATAAGTTTAGTGTAAGTTTTGCGTATAAAAGCTTTAGGGTCCTGATTGTGCTTAGTTAAAAATGACAATCGAGCGTCTACGTACTTTTGGATTATGCATTTTGTTAAATCAATCAAGTGATTAGAGCTTTCTACTTCAAATTGATGAAATAATATTTCCGGGAATAATTTTTTCCCGATGAACGATTAAAACGAAACCTAAAATGAAAACATGTACTTAATTAATTGAGCAAAATAGTAATGAAATTCTTCATATAATTTTTCTTAAATTTTATTTTGTGATTATCGATATTTGTTTGAATTGACTTCAGCTAAAAGTAACAGCACTATTTTTTACGATAAACCTACAAATTGGAAGAAAGAGATACCCGCATTAGAATTGACTAATGAAAGAAAGAGACTTTTCCAAAAGACATAAACGCGCGTTTCTGCACCTTTGCATCTGTCACCCGCCATCCATTTTATCTTGACACATACAGATCTCGTATAACCTACAAAAATAAATAAAATAATCGTTCTGCTTACTTACCGGTGAAAAGTTATACCATCCTTTTTGTAACTCGATGTCTTGGAATGTTTCCCACACCACTTCACCGCACAAGAAGGCATTTTAATGCGTTTTAATTGCAAAATAATTTTAACAATTTACGATAATTTAGCGTGCGCACAGGTCTAACACTTGGACACAAACTAAAATGGTCACTCATACAGATAGCTTATATAGGCGACAAAATACTAATAGTTTTCGAACGTCAAAGCACTGGATGCGCCGTCAAGAGGTTTTATAGTCTTTG